>NC_133496.1:8782487-8978585 GCF_025370935.1 Choristoneura fumiferana | reverse complement strand
CACGCGGGCGAGCCGCAGGCAAATGATAGTAATACATAAAGACACGTCCAAATGATCAATTAAATGAACTACTATTGGCACCACGGAACAGAAAAAACTAGATTGACACAATTCAAAACCTCTTTAAATTTGCATGACTGCAATGTGAAGAAGCGCTTTACAGCTACTTGAATTTAATAATAATAATCCAATATAACCTCAACCTTCACTCCACGCCATAGTCTAGTAAACAGGGGTCATTGTATACTGGTTAAATTTAATTGCTCAATTGATCGCATCCGTGCCATAGAGCGATGTAGCTGTTAGAACTGGCAGTGGGCGGAAATTTTCAATCAGAACAATTAGGTCTAACACTTGTGCAATTCGATAAACTGCAAGACGTGATTTAAATGGCGACTTTTATTTAATAAAAGCTAGTGCTCTGTTAATTTGAATTGGTTAGTAACCAAGAAATTTTAATTAATTAATGTCAACGACGTACTATACCTACAAAAAGTGCACGGCGTTTTACGATGCTATCGTTATTATTGTAATGATGTAAGCAGTACATAAAAAAAACTTTATCAGTCGTCAAGCTGAGTAAAATAAGCAGTAGGTAATTATAATTACAAATTAATATTAACGGTCATATTTACTATCTATTCTACTTATAACATGTCTTTAGATGTATTTAAACAACGTTAAAGTGCATTGCTATTTACACACGTAGAGTAAACAAATACTTAATAATCATTAAATTTATCTATTTACTCGATCGTTAATAGGTTTGTTTGGGTTATTCCGCGTGATTCAGTACAAAACAAAGTGTTACTTTTATGGAGTAACCTTAAATTTTATATTCAAGTGTTTTGTGACTGGAATTAGAAACAAATATTTTCATGAAAATATTAACAAGGGTGTTCGGTCAAACTAACCCAATCATATGCTGAAATAATCTATATTTATTAGAAGCTTTCACTAGCTCTGGTTGTAGGTCCTAAGACATCAAAGTATTTGTAATAACATAGCGTGTTCACAATTACAATGTTGTCTATAATTTTTTAACATCAAAATAAATATATAGTAAAATTCCAGATTAATTAAAAGCTTAAAAGGTCAAACATTTAAAACTGCACTTACAAAATACCTTCTAGAAAAATCCAACTGCAGTACATGAAACTTAAGCATTAGCCAGCAGTAGATAGGAAAATATGTAATACTATCTTGTGTTGTACTATAATTATTATGTTGACTATGTGTTAGCTAAGCTTTAGTTTATTTTAATAATTTCATTATTGCAATGCCCTTACAGGGTTTGATTCAATTTTGTATTGTTTTCAAGGCAAATAAATGATTTGAGTTTAATACGTAACAAATTTCTCCCATCTGCAGCTCCGTAATCAATTAAAAATCACTTTTCATTCATTATTTTATAAAATAAACCGATCTACATAAAGAAACATGTCTTCAACTCGTTCTTTTTTTTCTTTAAGCGGTCGTGTAAAACATGAAATAGATGCAAATGCACGTCACTTCTAATTCATATTAATCTTAACACTACGTGCCCTCACATATGTGGCGGAGGATGAACGACCAACGCTTTCGGGCTTTCGGGAGCGGTGTTCGTAATTTGAAATTTAAAACATTTCGTTTTTAATTTGCCCTGCAGTGATGTACGCGGTTGAGTATTTATTTGCGCAAATAGGTCGAATACAAATTTCTGAGACGTGGCCGCTTTTATGAGTAGTTACTGCGTAGTTGGTTGTAGCTACATATTAGTAATCTGTGGTTGGTTGGTGGCGAGTGCTGCTATATTACCTACCGAGTTTTAATCGTTTAATGGTTCATCTCATCAAGTCTGATTATTAGTAGATGATACGTGTAAGGATGACCTTCACTCATCTGTTTAATTGATAAAAAACCGGCCAAGAGCGTGTCGGACACGCCCAAACAAGGGTTCCGTAGCCATTACGAAAAAAATTAAGCAATATTTTTCTAAGGATTTCGTATTTTATACGGAATCTTCCCAAGTTTAGGTATATTTTATACCTTAGGCTGCTATTTACTCATAAACTACTAATAATTCTCAAGCAAACTTAGCCGTTATAGTTTTCCTTGAAAGTTTGTTATATTTATTACCATCCTGATTTTTTCAAATTTTTCCACCCACCGGTTTAGATTTTAGAGGGGGGGGGGGACGCTCGATTTTTATGAAAATTTGCACTTTAAAGTTGAATAATATCGCAAACATATCACTGAGTCTTAGCAACCCCCTAATGGTTTAAAAATGCCTATCCAACGATACCCCACACTATAAGAGTTGGATGAGAAAAAAATCACCCCCACTTTACGTCTATGGGAGGTACCCTTAATAAATATTTTTGAATTTTAATTGTACCATTTTGTCGGCATAGTTTACTTATATATCCGTGCAAAATTACAGTTTTCTAGCATCGATAGTCCCTGAGCAAAGCCGCGGACGGACAGACAGACAGACAGACAGACAGACATGTCAAAACTATAAGGGTTCCGTTTTTGCCATTTTGGCTCCGGAACCCTAAAAAACATATCGCCAGTGGGATGCTTAAAAATTCCTGGCCGAATATGAAAAAAAAAACTAACTAAGTACAATGATTCTAGTTCAAACCAGATTTTTGCCGATAACCCTAAATTATCGTGTTAAAATAAATGACAACCTAAAGTTTATACATTTTATAAAGTATTCATGCTTATGGTTGGTATTAAATTTATTCGTTATATTCACGAGTGCAATATTAAAAAAAACCTTTTGTATGTACATATTATGTGACCAGGAATTTCTTAGCGAACCCACTAACGATATATTTTTAACAGACCTGATATAAAATAGGTACTTTTCATCCATTAAACAGATGGGTGCAAATCCTACATCATTCGGATCTTAGACTATGGGGCTGTTTCACCACCCATTGATTAGTGTTAACTGACGGTTAAATGTGATGCCGTCTCTATTTGTTTTGTTCGAATAGACGGAGACGGCATCACATTTAACCGTCAGTCAACACTAATCAATGGGTAGTGAAACAGCCCCGTCCCTTAACCTGAATAGTCGGCCCAGCTTCTAAATTCACATTAAAACGTTCGTATAATACATACAACAAAATGGCAATTATCATCGGCATCTTAATTATTAATATCGTACTCATCAGTAGCTTGCTCATTTTGAACCGACTTAAAAAAAAGGAGGTTATCAATTCGGTTGTTTTTTTTTTTATTAATGTTTGTTACCTCAGAACTCCGTCATTTATGAACCGATTTGGAATTTTTTTTTTAGTTCGTCTAGGGATGCTTTCAATTAGGTCCCATAAGCAGCAAATAAGGATCTGATGATCGGATCTTAAGGAAATCGAGGGAACTCTTCAAATATTGTAGGGAGACCTATGGTAATTTGGATATATTTAGCAGTAACTCGTGCATTTGCTATTGAAAATTCATCATTTGGTGAAGTGGAACTGATGATGAAGACCACAGTTGACCATCGGAGTTACTACTCAATAACAAGTATTTCACGGGTTAAATTTTAATTACTTTGACACAGTTGCTAAGCAATTTATGCTCCTTGTAATGCATATGGTAAAACGGGTGATGATCGAAGCACCAGGACTCCTCAAGTCCTCAATAATGAACGTCTCCGCATCGGAAAAAGCAATCGTTCGTAAAAAGTGACGAGCAGTTGATATTAAACTATTGTATCTTATATTATTTACACCAAAAAGCGTGAAAAAAATTTATACACAAAAATTGAACCGACTACAAAAAACCATGAAAATATTTTTCTACCAGTCTGAAGTCGGTCGGTGCCTCAGCACGACCAGCAGGAGTGATTGAAGCCCAATATAAAGTGCGTAATTGAGGTAGATGTACTATAGGTCCACTCCTGCTGGCTCGTGCTGAGGCACCGACCGACTTCAGACTGGTAGAAAAATATTTTCATGGTTTTTTGTAGTCGGTTCAATTTTTTTGTTTTTTTTATTTGAGTTCTGATTCCATACGACACCATGTCACCGCTAGGAAGTATGACACCATAGTTAGACAGTTGCCTAAGTGGCTTATCAGGTACTGACATAAGAGTTGCCTGGGAAGGTAGAGTTGCCACGTATTATGTGGTAAAGGGCGGATGATGGGTGCAATATAGTGACAAAAGCATAAGATGGATACGAGTTTTATTAAACTTCGATTAATATTTTTGTATAAAAATGTATAGAAATTTGAGCGATTGATAATGTAATATGATGGTAATAATGGTGAAGTGGCACGTTACGAATACGCACCTCTTCCATCTGTAGAGTTTTGTTCGGTAAAGTCCTGACGTTTACGGCACGTTACTGCGATTCCATATTTTAAGCAGCGGTGTGGAGAGAATTACCACTACCATGAGTTTACAGTGACCGTACTCGATAGCGACGGCGTAAATTATTTGTACGGTGAATTGTACAGCGCCTCTACAAATAATTTACGCCGTCGCTATTGAGTACGGTCACTGTAAACTCATGGTAGTGGTACATGCGATAAAAACGGTGCGATTCCGTACCGTCAACGTTTTTAAGCAGCGGTGTGGCCGCTCCCTTAGGCTATGACAAGCACTTATGAATGGTACCGGTGTTCGGAAAAACTTCTGTTAAGAAAAATCCAGCTAGAAACTCAACATAGTAGTTAGGTAGAGTCAAGGGCATAAATATGTATACGATACCAATATATATGCCAAATATATAAATCTAGATGAATGGATCCAGAGGGAGGGGCGGGGGTTATTATAGGTGTCATTGCCCCCCCCCCCAGGACCCTGAGCTCTCCTTTTATACATATAATATATAGTAGTAATTATATAGTATTATCAATGTACGCCATCCTAGAACCAAAATTCACGTCGCCTGTTCGCTATTGCTATTAAAACGTAGTGGTTATATTATCTTTGATTGCTATTACAAACATCAAAATGTTGCTTTACATGAGTAAGTTTTACAGTATGATAGAAATAAAATACTTAGTTATTTTTAAACAAGCTGAATTAATTTCGTTCAGTTTAGGAGTACGATCTATGTTTTAATTATTTGCTTATTTATTTTTTGGCTGTACAGATTTATGCCCTTGACTTTACCTTAGTAGAATTATTGATTCAATACAATTCATTTCAGTTTATTAATGTCTATTGATCGAATACCATCAATGATTGGTTCAGTTGGGACTGAAAACATATTATTTATTTCAGTTCGCTATAAATAAAATCCGGAGTAACGATTTAGGAAATTTGTGAGGTTATACACTGGATTAGCAAGGTGTTAGGCCGCCTATTTTAACCTTGGAAATTTCTGTATTTACCTCTGTTTTTCTGTTTTTTTTTATTCGACTGGATGGCAAACGAGCAGTGGGTCTCCTGATGGTAAGAGATCACCACTACCACTACTACTACTACACTACTATGCCTGCTATATGTTGCTTACTATATTAATCGTCATCATCATCAGCCAGAAGACGTCCACTACTGAACAACGCATCCCTCTAGAAGAAACAATGAACGCCACTTGCATCCATGTTGCGTACAGTACAACCCTCATGAAGTCGTCAGACCACCTTGTGGGACTTACTATATTATGGTGTTCAGTAAAGAATCATTGTACCTATTGTATATTGCCACATTAAAGAAAATAAACCGCACTAAAACATGGGGAACATGTTGGCTCGTAGATTTGCTGGTAGTACACTTGAAGTAAAGTTAACACTTTTAAGCATTTGCCAAACTTTTTACACCAGCAGTCTGTGGACTAACTATACCCAAAAATCGTACAATTCCATACGGATATTATATAATAAATTTGTTTAGGATGATGGTGGGGCTACCTCGCTACTGCAGTGCTTCTGGCATGTTTGCTGACGCTCACGTGGACGACTTTTATGCGCTTATGCGTAAGAAAGTCGCTTCACTGATACGCAGAATGAGGGGCAGCTCAACAGTCTCCTAAAGGTGGTCGCAGAGAGGCAGGACAGTGCTGTTCTTGGCAGTTTCAACATGTGCACGCTGCTCTGCGTCTAATAAATAAATACTAATGCAGATATATACATATACTAACATAGTTCTTAAGTTTCTATTGTTACTAACACCTTATGGACAAATTAGTTGTTCTGAAATAAAAACATTTTATTTATTTTTTTTATTTAAAAGTGCCGGTAGTAAATCGATGGGTCCTATGTATAAGGCCAGTGTTTTTTTTCAATTTTGGGGTTTGTGCGTTATATCTATAAACTACATATATTTAGACAGTGGATTAAAAAACATTGTTATTCAATTATTTTTCGAGTTATCATTGAAGTAAAACGGCGAAACTAGATGCAATTTTAACGTAAAAGGGCTAAACGTACGTTTGATACTTTTACGCGGTAAATCCCGGGCGGTTTTTTTAAATCTGTGGGCATAACTGCCAATTTAAGGTACTTGTACGTCAAGCGGAACGCGGCTACTTCAATGCTACATCGTAATGTGATTGTATTCCTTTTTTTATAATTCCCCAAGTATCTTGGGTAACGTATTTTTTACCAAAGATTTTAAGGTTTTACGCGTAGCCAAAGTACCACATAGATCTTTTTACTGTCTTTTTGTATAGAAGTTTATTTCCCGGAAATTGACGTATATGGGCGTATGTACAATAACTTTTAATGAATGTTATTGAAGGACAGAGTACTATTAGCTAGTGTGGCAAATTTTAGAAGTCTCGGATACACCATCTCTGAGTTACGACAGTTTTTGACTTTGAAAGCCCGTCCTGTAAAGTAACGATTTTACACTTGAGCCCTTATACGTAGGACCCATCGAAATAGTAAGTAGACAAAAATATCACACATTTGACTTGACTTTGATATATGTTTCAGACTCTTCCTAATACTGCAGTGTATCGCTTCTTGAACATACGTCGTTATTTCGGACACCCTGTATAAAGTAGAGTCAGTCAAGGAACTCGCTGCGCTCGTCATAAATTAACCAATAACGTAGATAAATTAAGCGGGTAGAAGCAGAGCTCTCATCAACGTCAAGAGGGCGTTGACACCAGGCAACATATAATTATTTAAGTACGAATGCTTTTGTTAAAATTAACCTATAGTCATCAGCAATTTGTTTTTTTTATTAGGATTCCGTAGTCCTAAAAGGAACCGTTATAGTTTCGTCATGTCCGTCTGTGCATCCGTCCGCGGTCCAGCTTAACGACTTCGAGGCTAGTGGCTATTGAGCGTTTATACCTGCTCAGCTGGCAACGTTGCATTTTTGTTAGTTTTTCTCGATTATTCCATAAAAATTGAATGAAAATTACAAATGTGGTCTGATAGAACTTTTTTTTTTATTCGACTGGATGGCAAACGAGCAAGTGAGTCTCCCGATGGTAAGAGATCACCACCGCCTAGAGGCCTATGATGGGATACCTCACGTGCCAGTAATTTCACCGGCTGTCTTACTCTCCACGCCAAAACACAACAGTGCAAGCACTGTTGCTTCACGACAGGATTAACTCTTCTTAATATATAGGTTAATGTGTCTACTGCAATAATTGTTCATTATAGACTTTTATTATCTTGAAAACCGTTGCCGGCAGTCTTAATAGCAGACATAGAGCTCATTTTCGATTGACAATTACTGAACAGAATAGAACCACAACGTGTCAACGATAACGTGACGAAGTACTTTGCACGGAGTGACGAATCACTGACGTAACTCTATCCCTATTTTGGGTTCTTTACCTCAGTCGGCGAAACTGGAACCCTTATATCACTTTGCTGTCTGCCTGTGTGTGTACCCATACGTCTTTTTGTAAATACCTTATCAGGAATGCATGGAAGTATCAAACTGAAATTAATATTAAATACCCAGGTTCGCTACTCCATGGAATAGCTTTACGAGGAAAACATACACCAGTGAAGAAATTTAATGGTGTGCGTGAAGTTCCTAATTCGCTCTGGGCCCGCTCCCATTCTGAGAAGAGGCCTTGTGCTCAGCATTGGGACGATTATAAGTTACGCTGGGATGATGGTGATGATCAAAATCATAGTACCTACTTCTCTACCGATAGCTAGGTAGATAGATTCTGTGTACATTACATCTGTCGTTCCGTAGGCAGCAACAATTGTACGCTTTAATCCCAGATGAGACTACCGGCGACCGATAGCTGGTCTGTTAACTATTGTTCCGATAACAGATCCTCCCACTGTTTACTTGCAAGTTCAGCACCCCCCGATACGGCTCATAACTGACCCCCCTATCTTAGGTCGGCGAGTTATCTGCAGCAGAGCTCTCTTGTTTGTCCGCCTAACAATAGTCTGGTTATAGAATTTGGAATTTGTTGCGGATAACGCAACGTGTACGGTGATGTTGTTAGTGGGTCATTGAAGGTGATTGCAAGATCATCTGGTCATCGCTTTGGCTAAGTTATTGGGCATTTTGCCGTGAAATCGCTGAACTGACCATTCGGGGCTCCATAGGGATCAAAGTATACCGTCGCAGATATTGCCATTTACGCTACAGTATGTGCAATTTGGCAACTTTATAGGATAAACAAAAAATAATCAAAAGTGTTTTCTCTAATCCAAGTTAAATTTAAGTTTTTTTGTGTAGTAATAGCGAACACTAGTAGGCAGTCACCGCTGTTCATTGACACCCGTAACATTTAGGTTGGTTGTATAACTAAACTGATTTTTGAGATGAACGCGTGAACTGTGCCATTTAACGACGAACCTCTTGGTTACTGGGGGGCTACTAGAAAATTCAAATATCGAAGTTTGTATTGTACCATCCCTTTCACTCTCTTAGTAAATAATTTAATCGTCAGCGGGATGGTAAGATATACGGCCTAGTTTATAGGCTACGTACCCAAATGGTGCACGTAATAGAAAAAAAAATTTACAGAGTATGTTTCTGCCAACAACAAAGAACAAAAATAAAATTAAATTAAAAGAATTTCCAGAGAATAACAATGTTGATCTTTGGTATGATGATACGGGAACCTTTTGGGTGGTTGTTCCGACTCGTACTTAGCCGGTTTTATTTTATTTAACCTCTGCATTTGAGTCCAATTGGTCACCGAACGATAAATGGCGAATACATTCTTTACGTCTACATAGATAAGTATTTTGAATGTAAACGTTTCATTATCATCATTGCCAGCCGAAAAAAACGCTACAATGATCAGTCCTGCGTCACATTCACCAGACTCCTGCGAGCTACACAGGTCATTGGTCTACTTTGTGGATGGCCTGGCCTAGGGCAGAATCGATTACACTGTTTTAAATCTGTTTGTGTCTGTGTTTTTAAATCTTTTATTTATTGTGCCCAGTCGAAATGTTACGAATGCTATACGCCAATTAAATGCTTAGCGAGGTTGCATGTACTATTTAGATAATTGAATGTTGGCTGTTTTGCTGTCAGATTGTCTTTCTTCTAAGACCGAACAAGAGCAACTTACAATTACAAATGACGAGTGTAGAGTTAGAAATCAAGTAGGTACCTAGCATTACTGACTAGGCAAACACACGAATGTTTTTTGAAATATTGAAGGTATTTACATAAAATAAAAAAATATTCTCGGGGTGTCTGGAGTTTCAGTTATTTAAATAATTTATTGAATCAGGCGTTACTTTGCGGAGGTCCATACCAATGAACTAAAAGAATTTCTTTGCTCACCCGCAACCTTATGATAGCCAAGTTTATGCAAGATATGCATCAGTTCACCATAAGAACACACACAAATCACACAAACCCATTTATCACCAACACCACAATACACATCTAACATCTGGTAATATGGCGTACGGTTGTGTTGCTCTGAAGTTGAGTTCTGGTTGAGTTCGAAACGCGTCAGTGTATTGTGGTGGTGGTGATAGATGGGTTTGTGTGATTTGTGTGTGTTCTTACAGTGTGGAGGTGGAAGAACTGCATGAACACGCATATCTTGCATAAACTTGGCTATCATAAGGTCGCGGGTGAGCAAAGAAATTATTTTAGTTCATTTCAGTTATTTCATTAACACCTTGTATTTATTTAATAAATAACACACAATGTATACAATAATTAAAAAATAGAAATTTGTAGCCCATGTAACTAAGTATATCAAAAAAGGTGAGGTATCTCTGTTTTTAAACCCAAGTCTTTCTCAATGCGCGACATTCTCACCCAGAGTTAGTAAGTCAGTCTTTGTTCAACGTTCATATAAGACAATTAATTAATCTATGATTCACCCGGCTTCGCGTCGCTCGACATAAGTAAGCTAAGAGTTGACGACACGTTTATAATAATTTCAACGATCCTAATTTTAGACTGACTCAATGTTCAGTAGGCATTAGTTTCTACCAACTCTTAATTCTTTTGATTAAATGCAAATACCGGGAATATTCAGAAAGTTATTTGAAAACGATGGGAACCTGTGAAGTATTTTTGAAACATGTGTACTTTAGTAATTTAAGGACAAGCCGAATACAGTAGTAAAGTACCTACAATACTTAATTGACCTTTCATTGACTTAAACTGTTATTAAACGCTGTATACAAACAAATGTATACAAGTGCAAAGACGAGCCCGAATTTTTATGTTGTTTGATAAAATTTCAAAAAAAAAACTTCAAATATAAATACCCACTATTATTGATTTATTGGTTATGACTCGTAAAGTTTGTTGCAAAATGTGATGAACTTACACATTTTCTATTTAAATAAAATAAAATAATGTGGTGCTATCAGCTCTTAGCCTATAAGTAGTTAGTGCGAATGGTTAGTAATGTTGTTTAGGTCATACTGTTATTATTAAAGTGTTCGTAAATAACAAACACTTAGACATTTCGTAGAAGGAAAAGTCAAGTTTAATTTGCCTTTTCATCCTGGAGTTTACAGCTAAATTAAAACTAACAATAACTTTTAGTAAATTTACATACCTACTTTAACAAGTAATTAGTAGGAATAGTAATTAAGTGAGTAAATAAGTACCTATTGTGTCTAATTTAATTAAATAAACTATGCTTAAATCAATGTTTGCCGTCGGATAATGTTATCATTATTTCGTTGCTGGGTCACAAAGGCGGAATTTGAATTTCAAGTTTTGTTCTCCATTTCTTATTATATTTAAGTAACTTGAGTGACCATAGTTTCACTCGCGCTAAAACTCTTAAGCACGCGTTTTCCCAGAGATAAGACTAATCTTAATCTACATACGACTGTCCACCCCTAAAACCTCCACAATAATTAAATTTCATTAAAGTACTTAGCTAGAGCTGTCTTCATGATTCCAATATAAATAAAGCAAGAGTTGATCGTTTGAAGGTATTACATAGATTTGAATCTCACTAAAAGTGCTCCAGTTGAAATTCCACGCAGCCGAATCATAACCAAATCCCTCTGACTTACCCGGCACGCGTAAACTTTGAAAAAATATCCGTTTGCAACTGTCACTGGTTAACGTCAAACTGAGCACTTGAATTTCGAGCGACCGCCGCGTTCCCAATTCGAAATCGTACTGCAAAAAACCATCATGGCCGACTGACGTACCGCGTCGCTTGCGCACGCTAACCGACTGCGCCTTAACAAGAGTTGATTACCTTTAAATAGAGCCCACATTATCGGGTCGTTCAATGAGTGACTCGGGGCGGTGTGGGACTCATTCAGGACTCGGGACATTATTTTTGAGCTTCCGCTGTTTGACGGGACAATTATGATTTACTTTGACTTAATACCGCTTGTTTTAAGAATGCATACCTATAGTCTAGTCTAGAGCCGCATATCGCTTCTACGTGGATGCTACGTGGATGATATAGGCAGACAACGCTATACTAGGCGCTTTTATGTCGAATCGCCTCTCAAGCAGAGGGTCGTGGGTTCAAACCCCGGCTCGCACCTCTGAGTTTTTCGAAATTCATGTGCGGAATTACATTTGAAATTTACCACGAGCCTTGCGGTGGAGGAAAACATCGTGAGGAAACCTGCACAAGCCTGCGAAGCAATTCAATGGTGTGTGTGAAGTTCCCAATCCACACTGGACCCGCGTGGGAACTATGGCCCAAACCCTCTTGTTCTGAAAGGAGGCCTGTGCCCAGCAGTGGGACGTATATAGGCTGGGATGATGGCGAATTTAGGCATTGTTTCACAGTAATACATTGTTGTTCAAATCGCGCCGTACCGTGGCAAATACTAGAAGTGTCCATTGTCTTAAGCCTTAGGACTGCGCATAAGAAAAATCGTGCAAGCTGTACCTATTACATTGTGAAGCCGTAAAGCGTGCGAGTTTGTAGCGGGCAATCGAGCGCCGCAATGTATCGCGACTTGCAGGGTTTTTCTTGCAGGTCTGAATTCAGCTTTACACTGGAAAATTCCCCTATACTTTTGTCAAGCTTTGTTGGTCTTACCTTTTTAGGTAGAGTCGCAAATTACTGAAAACTAAAGGTGATATTTATCACAACTAAGTTTTTTTAGCATTCTTAAGGATTTTTTAGTTATGAATTTACGTTAGAATTCTAATCTAATACGCCAATAAAAGTGTAGAAACATCTCGAAGAAATTAAAATATAAACGAGGTCGCGCTAATAATATTACTTAGCAATATAATGACTGTCACAACTTTCGGATCAAAATTAAATAATATCGTTAAACATATTAAAAGATAATAACGACAACTTTTAAAAATATTTAGGCAATATGGCAGTTGAGCATTTGGAACAAGTTAGAGAGAGAGAGAGAGAGAGAGAGAGAGAGAGATTTATTCACACATATTCGATACACAGAAAAAACACGTTAGGAAGAAATAATAATTAAAAAAAATACATCGAATAGTATAAATTTGGGGCCCACTCAGCATAATGTTGTGGCAAGTCGCAACGCTGTTTTTCAGTGGGACCCATTGTTATAGGTACAGTCACCAGCACCAATATCTGACACAACAAGCGTGCATAAATATCTAATACGACTCTATTTCTGGGGCCCGAAGGACGTGTCAGATATTTTTGCACGCTTCGCTGTGTCAGGTATTAATGCCGGTGACTGTACCTACTTGCATATGCGGGAGGCTTATGTCCAACAGTGGACGTCCCACGGCTGACATGATGATGATGATACCTAACCTACTTAACCATAATTTAAATCCTACTAATATTATAAATGTGAAAGTTTGTGAGTGAGTGTGAGTGAGTGCGTTTGTGATCGAGTTATTTCTTCACGCTGAAACGGCCGGACGGCTTTAGATGAAATTTTTGTCAGAAAGTTAGTTTATAACCTGGAATAACACAGGCTACTTTTATCCCGATGTTCCCACGGAATAGGGATAAAATCTCGAACTAATAACCGTTGGGCGTAGAGTCATGAAATTTGGTATGTAGATAGCTGGACATCTGGAATAAAACATAGCCTACTTTTTATTCCGATATTCCCACGGGATAGGGATAAAATCTCGAAATAACAACCGCTGCTGGGCTTAGAGTCATGAAATTTGACATGATATTTTTAATGTAAGTAACGTCAATGAAAACAAAGACTTAATTTTCGGGAATTAACACGGGAATTTTTTTAATTCAGCTGCCGGACCTAATAATGATTTACGTGTGCGAAGCCGCGGGTAAACACGAGTAATAATAATAATTAATAATCTTTATTTATCCGTCATAAAAATACAATGTTAACAAACTTATGGGCTACACTTATTAAAAGGGACAAATATCACTCATTCAGATGTAGAAGGGCTTATTAATCAAACTTAAATATCTTTTTACATATAAAATATAGGAAAGGAAGTAATTTTAGCATTAACGGCGTTTTACACAATTATAAATTAACAACTAACATAAATAAACACTACGAATAGTAACATATGAATCTATATTTATTTTAGTACAATCAATAACATTTCTGTATCTTCGTAGGACATGGAGTTTGCTGAAGAACTTCTAGGCCAAATTATCTATATTTGCAATAACTCAGACAAAAGAATTTTGAATTTGTTATAATATATTATTTACTGTTTAATTACAACAGGAAAGACTGCAGCAGTATTTATCATTTAATGATTTATTTATTCGATATAGTTATAATTTGAAGTTGTTTGTAGACACTTATTTTTCTTTATCAATTTGTCGTTTACTTTTGATAGAGTACTGAGGATCTATCGGAATCACTAAAACGTTCACCTAATTTTATATTTTCGAAAATCATTTGCTCGATGAGTATTGTTCGTATTTTTTTCGATTCTGAGGCGAGATGGATACAAGTTAAGTGTCCTCTTTCATAATTTTATCTTCATATTTGTAGGGTTCCATGCATCTAAGTGACTTAATGGAACTCGTGCAGGATCACGAGCTATGGAGAGAGCTATGTTTGGAGTTTCTTTGCGCGGTAGAATCCGGAATACGGAAATTCATCGAAGAACTAAGCTCACCGACAGCTGTAAAAATATGCAAGTTGAAATGGCAACGCCACATCGCTCGTAGGACAGTTAACCGTCGGGGGAGAGAAAAGTCGCGACCACGAACTGGAAGACGAAGTGTCGTGATATTGTAAGAGTTGCGGGCAACCGGTGGATGCAAGTGGCGAGTTGTCGTTCATTGTGGCGTTCTAAGGGAAGGCCTGAACAGTAGTGGACGTTTACCGGTTGATAATGATGATGATGACAGGATCACTTGTGAAATAAATAAATAATTGTTATTTCGACTCTATTTTGAATATTTTAGCAAGTTTCCTCAACTAATTACCAAACAGCACTGACAGTTTAAAAGGAGATGACTAGATAGTTGTGTAGGCACATAGTAAACGGCACGTAAGTAGAACTAGTAGAATAAAGTCTCAAACGAGCGAGAAGGAGATATGATTTTAGGTTCTACTTCAGTGTTATATAGGTACTAAATTATATTCAATTAAGGCATCTTTCTCAAAATTAGTCACGAACACTTAAAATAAAAAATAGGGATTTATTAAAACGGAACTTCCTTATTAAATATGTCGTTATATCGCTTATGCCGGAAACTGACGTCCTTAAGAATTTTATTGAATTTAATTGAATCAACTCGAGAATTGACACCGCACTGCCAACGATTCGACTGACTTTAAATAAGTGGTTTGTCAATATTCTGAAAATGTTTTTTTTTTAATAAGAAGAGTCGACTTATTCAATAGAATACCGAAAACTTGGTTACAAATAAACTTCAACGTACCCAAACACGGTACCTACCCGACTTAGGCCCGCCATAAGGACAAAATATTTGAATTATTAAAGAAAAGGATCACATTTGTTTTTTTTTTTACATTTTAATAGATAATCGTTCCTCCCAATAAAATATTTGGTATTAGATATATTTCTAACTATGTTTTATTTCACCTTACCGTTCGCTTACCCGTTTGAGGCTCACCTCCCCTACCTATTGTTAAAATTACTGAAAAGCTCGAATGACTTAAGTAACTTAGGTAGATGTGGGGAATGTAACTTGGTAAAAGCTTAGGTAATGAGGATTTACGCGCGTGGCTTTAAACTCAATTCAAATAAAAATGATATTTCTTCAGACTTGCTTTATATTATTGTAGTATAAATATATGGCCGTGGTGGCCTAGTGGTGTGACCTATCGCCTCTCAAGCAGAGGGTCGTGGGTTCGAACCCCGGCTCGCACCTCTGATTTTTTCGAAATTCATGTGCGGAATTACATTTGAAACTTACCACGAGCTTTGCGGTGAAGGAAAACATCGTGAGGAAACCTGCACAAACCTGCGAAGCGATTCAATGGTGCGTGCGAAGTTCCCAATCCGCACTGGGCCCGCGTGGGTACTATGGCCCAAGCCCTCTTGATCTGAGAGGAGGCCTGTGCCCAGCAGTGGGACGTATATAGGCTGGGATGATGATGATGATGAATATAAATATATTTTACAGAGATAGGTCCAGCCGCTCAGGCTGTCGGGAGCAATCTGTGCTCCGGCATGTATACCGCTGTCAATCGTCTTTTAAAGTCAAATTCTAGAATCATATAATATAAAAATACTATCATTATAAAGTCAATCTAGCCTGCCAGGTGGTCAGTTTCACCACCTGCCAGCGGTATACAGACTAGTACCTACAATTCAGTCTTCTCGTGACCGCTACTCCAATTTGGTCGAAACTTCGAAGTATTTTTAGCAATAAGTATTAATTTTGAGTAAAAATAGTGAAAATATGTAAAAGATTAATGCTACTTTGGTAGGTAGAGTCAGTTGATCAACAACAACATGTTAATTGATATTTTTACATTACCGCATTACGCAACCCTTCAAACCTATATCTGCGACGACCGTTTAGACAAAGCCAGAAGTCATCTTACTTGGAAAGTAGTCAAGAATCAAATGACGATTTCTCATACAAAAACTGTCATTTGATTGCGATTGCGAGTTTCAGTAACGTTAGGCAATACGGCCTGTGGTCTATATGACACCCTAAATATTTATTAAAATTGAACGAGTAGTGTAGACGCTACGGTAGAACATACGTAATTACAAACATACATAGACTGCAAAAATTATTACCCTTCCTTTTCATGGAAGCTTTGCCGTAGTCGGGTAAACAGAGTAACGTTACTGAAGGACTGACAGACACACAACGCACAGCAAAAATCACTACAGCTAGAAACTTGAAATTCGGTAAACAAATTCTTTGCGGTTCATGGAGGTACAGGGTTTTTCGAAATTCCCAAGATAGAGAGTTTTTTTTCTTCCACGGGTGTCTGTCTCATCTGACCATCTCGTCGGTGGACGTCCTGCGCTGTGCTTGCCGATCCATGGTCTCTATTCAAGAACGTTTCGGCCCCAACGGCCATCTCTTCTCCGACCACTGTTATTCTTTCACCAATAAATAAATAAATAGTAAATAAATATCACGGGACAATTCACACCAATTGACCTAGTCCCAAAGTAAGCTTAGCAAAGCTTGTATTATGATATAGATACATACTTACGAGTAAATACATATTAAACACCCAAGACCCGAGAACAAACATTCGTATTTTTCATACAAATATCTGCCCCGACACGGGAATCGAACCCGGAATCTCAAGCTTCGTAGTCAGGTTCTCTAACCACTAGGCCATCTAGTCGTCAACCAATGTGTAAAAGAAGTCATAAACACTAAACACACACACTAACATTTTCGCATGTATAATATTAGTAAGATTATAAAATCTATGGTTACAACTGTGTGACAAACGCACAGTCTGAGTCTCCGTTAAGTGATAATTTCCTCGTTGCCTTTGTGATTTCATCGCAGCTTGTTGCTGTGCTGCTGCCTGCACGTCCCATACACTTACCTAGTCATATGTAGCTATAAATAATTGGCTTGGGCGCACATTAAACAAAAACCAATTCAATCAATTAATTGCCGAAACTCGCTGAAACCGTAAGCTTCATCAGACACTAGTAAAAATATCATAAACAGGTCCAGTGATAGCTTAATGAGGTAGGAGATAGGGTTACACTAGTCACAACTAGAATGATCATTAGTTAAATAAATATAAACTACCTAATGATTAGAAACCTAATTGATGAACAGAACAAATCATTTTTGTAACGCAGATAAGAATCAAATCTTCTTAACAAGTAAAAAGTCATTAGAGTAAGTATAATTACTGTAAAAAACCGGCCAAGAGCGTGTCGTACATGCCCAGAATAGGGTTCCGTAGCCATTATGAAAAAATCAAATAATATTTTTCTAAGGATTTCGTAGGATTTCGTATTGTGTACTGAATCTTCCAAGTTTAGGTATATTTTATACCTTAGGCTGCTATTTACTCTGAAACTACTAATAATTCTCAAGCAATCTTAGCCGCTATAATTTTCCTTGTAAATTTGACATCACATCATCCATCATCATCATCCCATCCTATATACGTCCCACTGCTGGGCACAGGCCTCCTCTCAGATCAAGAGGGCTTGGGCCATAGTTCCCACGCGGGCCCAGTGCGGATTGGGAACTTCGCACGCACCATTGAATCGCTTCGCAGGTTTGTGCAGGTTTCCTCACGATGTTTTCCTTCACCGCAAAGCTCATGGTAAATTTCAAATGTAATTCCGCACATGAATTTCGAAAAACTCAGAGGTGCGAGCCGGGGTTCGAACCCACGACCCTCTGCTTGAGAGGCGATAGGTCAAACCACTAGGCCACCACGGCTTCTTCGAATTTGATATATTTACTACAATTCTGAATTTTTTCAAATTTTTCCACCCAATAGTTTAGATTTTAGAGGGGGGGGGGACGCTCGATTCCAATGAAAATTTCCACTTTAAAGTTGAATATTTCGCAAACAGATCACTGAATAGAAAAATTGTCTTAGCAACCCCCTCAATGGTTTTAAAAGACCTATCTAACTATACCCCAAAATATAGGGTTAGTCGAAAAAAAAACACCCCCACTTTACGTCTATGGGAGGTACCCTAAAAATTTTTTTTACTTTTTTTATTATACCACTTTGTCGGCGTGACTGATATGTATATTCATGTCAAATTACAGCTTTCTAGTACTAACGGTCTCTGAGCTTAAACTATAAGGGTTCCTAGCTGACTACAGAACCCTAAAAACATATTCAACATTACTGTTGCATTTAATCTGTCTAATTACCAAACATCATTAATATTTAAAGTGTAAACTAAGCAAATTTCTTAATGTAAACAAATACAATTAAGTACGTTATCACTTGACCAGCAAACAATAATAAATATTATAAACAATAATTTGCTAATAACTTTCAAACTAAGAAAATGGGTATAAAAGTTCAGATTTCCCGAAGAAGTTATCATTCAAACGAAATCTGGTGCAGTGGACAGTAAAAAAGTGCATTTTACAATTAGAGTATCTTCGAAATTAATACATTTTGTCGTGAATTTAAGTAGATAATAGCGGCTTTTGTTTTAATTAAAAGCTGCTCTTACTTTACTTGAATTTAAGGCGAAAAAGCTGCTTCAAATGCTTCACGGGTGCTCTTGCTCATGGGTGTGTCATCATCTGGAATTTGGTAGTAAGTACAGTAAATAAATGCAATTTAAAAGTAGTGAGACTATCATGAAAATTAGTAAATTTTGTCGTGAATTTAAGGAGATAAGAGCGGCTTTTGTTTCAATTAAAAGCAGCTCTTACTTTACTTGAATTTACGGCGAAAAAAGTTGCTTTAAATACTTCACGATTTGAATGTAGGTATTATGACCGTGAATGTGGTAGTAGATTCCAATAGATTTTGATTGGCTTTTGATCATAAAAAGCTCTTCAAATTCTATGTTATTAACTACTAAATCTATCAACATTCTTATTTTTGTTTATACAATGTTTTTAATACAGTATTAAGTAGGTTGTAATCGACTGTTTTCTGATCAAAGTCATTTAGTACCTATTTTTATTGTGTTAAATATTATCACTAATATTGCATATTTTTTCTTCATCTGAGTTTTCTAATATATTTACATTGTTATCAATTTTAAGTACGATTTGACCGGCTGTTTCACTAACATACAACCCTTCAAACCGTATTTAAGTCGATGACTGTGTAATCTTCAAAAAATTCTAATGTAAACTAATGTTTGTGAGACATTTTAATGAATCATTTGTCTTGTGAACCGACATCATTTCTTCTAATGACACGTTTCAATATATTTTTTAAACTTTTTCTATTTGTTACTGCTTATTCTGTTGTTTTACTTACTTTTTTTTTCAAGCCTGGTGCAGTACATAGTAAACAAATGTAGTTTAAAAGTACTTAGTGAGAGTGTCATCAAAATCAGTAAATTTTGTCGTGAATTTAAGTAGATAAGAGCGGCTTTTGTTTCAATTAAAAGCTGCTCTTACTTTACTTAAATTAACGGCGAAAAAGTTGCTTCAAATGCTACACGAATTGAACGCATTGTCATCTGGAATTTGGTAGTAAATACAAATAGATATTGATTGGCTTTTGATTTTGATCATAAAAAGCTCTTCAAATTCTATGTGATTAATTACTAAATTTATCAACATTCTCATTTTCGCTACAGTGCACATTTTTTCGATACAGTGCTAAGTAGGTTCTAATCGACTTTTTTCTAATCAAAGTCCTTTAGTTCCTACTTTTCATTGTGTTAATTACTAAATCTCTAGTTTTTTTTCACAATGTTTTTAATACAGTGTTAAGTAGGTTCTAATCGACTGTTTTCTGATCACAGTCATTTAGTTCCTTCTTTTCATTGCGTTAATATTGTCACCAACATTGCATAATTTTCTTCATCTGTGTTTTCTAATTTATTTCTTCTTATAACACGTTTCAATATATTTTTTAAGCTTTTTCTATGTGTTACTGCTTATTCTGTTGTTATTACTTACTTATTATTTTTATCTGTGACTCTGTTTTTAAAGGGTAGGTACCTTATTTTTTCAGACCTGGTGCAGTGTAAACAAATGCGTCTTAAAAGTAGTGAGAGCCTCATAAAAATTTGTAAATTTTGTAAACCGTAACTTAAGTCGATAGCTGTGTTGTCTTCTTAAAATTCTTATGTAAACTATTGTTCATTATACGTATTTAAAACATTTTTAGTGAAACCTTTGTCTCGTAAACAGACATCATTTTTACCAGTAGGTAATACGTGGTATGGTAATATAATTTCTAAGTTTTTCTATTTACTTATTACTGTTTAGTCTGTTGTTTATTTAGGTACAATTTTGTTTGATCTATGTATGTGCGTGCATTTTTTTAAATTTGGTACAGTGTACGTAATCTGATTGCTACCACCATCTTGCTCGCTAATCCTGCCGTGAAGCAGCAGTGCTGACACTGTTGTGTTTCGGCGTGGAGAGTAAGACAGCCGGTGAAATTACTGGCACTTGAGGTATCCCATCTTAGGCCTCTAGGTTGGCAACGCGTCTGCAATACCCCTGGTGTTGCAGATGTTTATGGGCGGTGGTGATCTCTTACCATCAGGAGACCCACTTGCTCGTTTGCCATCCAGTCGAATAAAAAAAAGAGCCGTTGAAAAGTAGTGATATGTGTCATCAAAATTAGTAAATTTTAGCGGCTTTGGTTTCAAGTAAAAGGTGCTCTTACTTTTTACTTGAATTTACGGCAAAAAACTGCTTCAAATGTTTTACTAATTAGTTGGACGTATCTTGATCATAAAAAGCTCAAATTCTATGTGATTAATTACTAAGTTTATCAACATTTTCATCAGCACATTTTTTTTTGATACAGTGCTAAGTAGGTTCTAATCGACTTTTTTCTAATCAAAGTCCTTTAGTTCCTACTTTTCATTGTGTTAAGTATTATCAACAACTTCGCGTCTTTTTGTCTTCCTCGGTATTTTTTAATTTATTTACATTGCTATCAATGATAAGTATCATTTGACCGGCTGTTTCATTAATATATACAGCCCTTCAAACTCTACTTAAGTCGATAGCTTTGCTGTCTTCAAAACATTCTAATGTTCACGTCAATTTTATTTTATTTTTAATGATTAATGAAATTGTGTTAAAATGACTTGTCTCGTGACTCTATTTGACCCTATTGACCTTATTTTTTTTGAAGTCAGGTTTGTAACATTTCTCCATACAGTTACACTTAAAACTCTAGCAACAAAATATGCACATAAAAGTTATATGAAAAATTGAGGACACTTTTTTTATAAATGTACAGTCCCTTTTGATTCTGACTATACAATTACCAAAATGTCCTAATTCTCAAGAAACAATAGTAATACCTATATAAGTACTTACTTAAAATATACACGATTAAAATTATGACCACCGTGCATCGTGTAAATGTATTTTCATTCTTTCTTTCTTTCATCGTCGCCGTGCATGGCTTGGTTGCTACTAAATTATTTATCCGATGTTATTGTCTTTTTTCATTCCTCTTTTTTCTTGTTTTTTTCATCTGAAGCTTTACACCGTAGAATATCGTCAAGCGAGTTCATTTTGCGATCGTCAAAACGAGCAAATTACATATCACTGCCCGTTAGTGACGGTCACAAACCAACTTCGCTTAACAGTTCCGCAGAGAAGATCTTCACTGCTTACTTCTTTGTCTTCATTTTTGTTTTGAACTTCATTGTCCACTTCTTATCCTTAATTTTTGTCTTCATCTTTAGTGTTCACTTCTTCATCTTCATGTCTTCGGTTGACTTCAGATTAATCCACTATGACTGCTTGTTCTTGATATGCCTCCGATTGCTGTAATAACAGAAAAGTGAGTAACTGATCAGCTTTTACCTCGTTTGTCTTTAACCATTCTATCTTGTTCTATTTTTGGGACACGGTGTACAGTTTTGTACTATTTTTGCAAGACAAACCGTCTGACCCTTGCCCCCCCCCCCCCCCCCTAAATGTGTGACGTTCTTGATGGATGACCCGTCTAGTAATCAAAATGACTTCAAATTTAATATCTCTATGTAGTTTGGGTGATAATGTAAGTAGGTACATTCGATAAAAAGTGCATTTCTTTTTACAAAATATTATTAGTTTTAATCAGAAAAACGCATGCTAAACAAAATCTAAAATTTAAACAAAAAAGATTTTCGCATCGTCGGACGAGATTCTAATTTAGTTACATTTAATACAGTAGGTAGGTACAGCAGCAGTGAATGAGCAGAGCTTTAACTGATGTACTCGTAGGTATACTCAGCCTCTTATTAACTCGGCATCACATTGAACTCCAACCACAACTCTCACCCACTTCTGCTCATGACTTGCTATTCAACGGAGCAACGCTAATACGCGAATAATATACGCCTAATGGACCTTCGGATTGAGCAGCTCTCTGGGTGAGAATCCGATATGTTAAAGTTTGTTAATGAAACTTGTTGCAGATAAAAAAAAGTTTACTATATATTTAAGGAAGGGTACGTTAGTTCCTGTGACTAAATTTTTCACAAAATTACTTAATACTTTGCGTGCTTCTTATATTGTCATATTTTTAACAGTGTGTTTTCAAGTAAGTACATTTAAAGCTGTGTAATTAAAATCACTTAAATTTATTTTATCAGATGACGGGCATATAGCGGCACGTAATATCAGACGAGGTTATCCTGAACAATAGCACCAACTGAACAAACACTGGAAACATCTCTCACTAGCTTGACTCATTTTGAATTACTTCTACAACGTTCATTGCATCATAGTCATAGTACCTACATATAATTTTTTATTTTGTTTTAATACTTCATTGGAGAGATTATAATGAGCACTCAGCTCAAATTAAGGTTTTGTTTTTAGTCCTGAAAGTCTCAGAGCAAAGATTTTAGTTTTTGCCTTCTAGTTACTGCAAATTTGGTTTTATGAATTTTGACAAACGAGTATTGACGAAATTGACTTAAAAGGAAATTGGATTGGACATGGATACTTGTAGATACAGGATTGACAAAAATGATCGGTGAATCGGCGACGAGTGACGAGTCGGCGACGACTTACCTCTGCGTTAATATTTTTGAAGTATTAGATAAATTTAATGAAATTATGCACAAAAATCCGGTTTAAGTTCTCCTAAAAAGATTTTTTCTGCGGATATCCACGGATACTGATACGATAGATACCCGGCATCACTAACATCGGCTAATGTGATTGGTCGGTTGCTCTTCACTTTTCCGTCGCACTCTGCAGGGCTACTACGAAAACTCGAAGTTCGTGTCGTGCGGTCCCTCTGACACTTATACTATTTGATACGAGAGCGAGAGGGACGGTACGATACGAACTTCGATTTTCGTATTTCGTAGTAGCCCCCCTGCCTCTGTTCTGTACACTTTACCACGAAGCAAAAATATAGGGTCACGCAGTACGGAGTCCCGTTTAAAGTGACCTATGTTTTTACTTGCTAGTCAGTCGGTAATTCAGCACAGAACTGAATAATAAAAGTGCAAGTGTGCCAAGCTCCGCTTTTAATAAAGTTAATTACTCAAAAGTAGGTTATAATTATAACAAGAATTGCAATTTAAAAAGATTTGAATTTTAAATGGTAAACATAAGTACCGTTTGGTAAAACCAAGTAAAACCTACGAAAACACAAAAAACAGTATCATTTCTGTTCCTCTTACTGTTGTATTCTTTATATACTCACCTTCCGCCTTGGCTGCAACGTCTCTTGCAGTTTGCACGCTGCAGTTGATTATAATAATACTGCACGTGGTCTGTCAATGGTGGTGGTGGTTAGACTGGCGGAGGCAGCGCTCGGCGCCTCCGAAGTAGGCCTCACGGGTACGACACAGCCTTCGGGAGGCAGGGCTGCACTAGGGTTATGCTAACTCACATATATACTAGCCTTTACATGTGGCTTTGCACGCGTAAGCCTTAAACTTATTGTCTAACACACTTGTGATTACAATCGCTTTCACCTCATCTTTCTGTTACACTGTACAAGACGAGGACAAGGCTTTTTAAGTAAATATTGTTTTTTAGTTTAAGCTTATCTTTATTATGTTTTATGTCTTCATTTTTTTCTTGATCATTTATTATATCTTTTAGTTGAATAAAATTTATAATTTTCAAATTTTTATCTTGATTGTCACCGGGTTCCTACTCAAACAATCAGCTTCTAAATTGTATTTTCCTGGGGAATATATTACCTCAAAGTCGAACTGAGACAGATAATAATTTAGGTCTCCCAATTCTTCATCCGTTCTAGCCTTCACTATGGTTAATGTGATTGCGAACGTTTAACGCGTAAGAAAATACGGTCCCAAATCTGGCTGTTGCATTAGCTTCTTTCAATCTTCGGTTGGCCTTAACAAAATGTTTACCTACTCCACTCTACTGCAAGCTAGGTTAACCTACTATATTTTACATGCCAAAGCATAGTTTGGATATTTATGTTTGAAGCTCTATCATGCTAAAACGGCTCAACCGTATTTAAGTAAATTTGGTATCATCATCATCCCAGCCTTTACGTCCCACTGCTGGGCACAGGCCTCCTCTCAGAACAAGAGGGCTAAGGCCATAGTTCCCACGCGGGCCCAGTGCGGATTGGGAACTGCACACGCACCATTGAATTGCTTCGCAGGTTTGTGCAGGTTTCCTCACGATGTTTTCCTTCACCGCACAGCTCGTGGTAAATTTCAAATGTAATTCCGCACATGAATTTTGAATCACTCAGAGGTGCGAGCCGGGGTTTGAACCCACGACCCTCTGCTTGAGAGGCGATAGGTCAAACTACTAGGCCACCACGGCTTCCAAATTTGGTATACCTACAGATAATTGTAACTGTTAACTAATGTCACCTAAGCCTTATATAAGAATTGTGATACATGAGTGATGAGTGGTGAATCTAAATGTGGTGAATGACAAAGTTGTAGTGGCTGTCGGTTGAGTATCAGCACAGAACCTTGAAGAGAATAGAGAAGATCTCGCGAAGCAGAGACTGGAATGGCGCAGCTCTGTAAATAAGGCTATTGTAAATTTTGAATTTTGTTCGCTAAAGCTCACATCGTAACTCACTCCACTCACCTTTTTTTAACCCTGTTATACAACTGTTGCATAAAATACTATTAAAACTTTCGTGATTTTCACTCATAATTAAACTTATTAGGACTTATCACGCTAAACCCACGAGTAATATTTACCTCGACGTTGACCCACACTTCAGTCTACTCGTGACCACGGCCACTGTAATGTGGTCGAAACGTCGAGGTAAATATTACTCGTGTGTTTAGCGTGATAAGTCCCGTTTGTGGTATTTTAATTATTTGTCATGTGTCCGTTTAATCCCTCATTCCGTGATGCCTGAATCAACGAGTAAGTACTTAGAGGAACTTTATCATCTCATACCTGTCTGTCTGTAATCAAACCTAGCAAGTTAAATTCGACCAACTTCCAGTAACTGGATTGACTTAACTAGTATACTTAGGTATGTAAATTGCGTGACAGCACAATAATCTGGTAGCGACACCCTGGTAGTCCGGCCAGAATCGTCTCCACAGGACGGAACTCTTCACCGGTTAATGGCATCGACTTGAAATTTGGTATGCAAATGTAGTTTGGGTGATAATACAAGTACACAAAAACACAGTCAGCAAAAAAAACTTGTATTAAAAATGTTTTTTTTACCAAAAACTTTATTTTTCGACTTCTGGGTCCGAGTATTCATTAGAGCGTTTTGACCGATCGGTAAAACGTCATTACCATCCCACGTTTCTTACCACAACGGATTGACAAGTCGCAAGAATTTTGATCACGCTAGCTTGATCATCAGTATTGCCTCAGTTTAACCTAATAATATAACCCTGAGCATCATCTTTTTTAATAATAGGTACTTGCCAAAATGATAATAACACTAATGACTAATGTCAAAAAAAGCCACAAATGCGCTGAATATTTATCCTCTAACGCTTCCCGCTCATCAATACACTAAACTTAGATAATAGAATACTTTATCCTGTAAAATTGCATAGTACCTACCCAGAGGATAGGTAGCAATAAACGATTTTTTCAAAGCCAAAGTCGCGAGCAACAGATAGTCATTCATGGTTCACTAATGTTCAGCAACTAACGTTTGGCAACCTGATTCATTTTGCAACAGCTTAATGTTTCTGAAACTGTAAATACTTATTTCAGGATTTTTATAAAACTAGTCTTACCTAGCCTAAAGGGTTCTACACGATGGCCCTGAAATAAATACTGAAATATTTACAGTTTTAGAGTTGCGAAATGAATCGGTTGCCAAACGTTAGTTGCGAAATGAACGGATGCCGTCATTCATATTTTTATAAAACCCAGTTGATATTCGTTATTGTCGAGTGCGTCCCTGCGACTCTGTGGCTTTCTGTGTGTTCAAGTGTGAACTCTTATTTGTTCTAATTCCTGCGTAAGTACAACTCGCACAAAATCGTTTAATTCCCTCCTATTGTCATAGTCGGTTATTGACGGTTTATACCTAAGCATTTTTGGATGATGCGTATTACTATCAATAGCGAATCAATATTTTTTTCATTTTCCAAGCTTATATTTAGCTTGCAATGTATGTATTCGTATATGTATGTATGTGCGGATCAAATCTTGCAAGTTGGATTTGACCGACTTCCAGTAGTTGGATTGAATGGAAATATGGTACCTAGTGTCATTTTGTTGGTTCAGCCAGGATCGTCTCCGCAGCACGGAACTCATCAACGATTAATGGTAATGACTTGAAATTTGGTACGGAAATGTAGTTTGGATGACAATGCAAGTACAGTCAATAAAAAGTACAGTTAGGAAAAAGCTTGTATAAAAATATTTTTTGTCAAAAACTTATTTATTACTATTTAGGAAGCATTATTAGCATAGCTATCCAACGAGAAAACGCTGCGCGTCTTTTGCGCACAATGCCACAGAGGCCATTTTCAACCGACTTCAAAAAAGGAGGTTCTCAATTCGTATGTATGTTTTTTTTTTGTATGTTTGTTACGCGATAATTCCGCCAATTGTGGGCCGAATTTCAAAATTCTTTTTTTGTTCTAAAGGACATACTTCCGAGGTGGTCCCATTGTCACCAAGTCAGAATCTGATGATGGGATCTTAGAGAAATCGAGGGCAACTCTCAAATTTTATAAGCACACCTATAGCTATTTTGGCGTTTTTAACACCAAGTCAGTTACTTTATACTATTCGATGTTATGTTTTTTTATTCTTTCCATCGAATGTTTTTTTATGTGTATCAAATATTATTATGTGTAAATAGTTTTCTCTCTCTCTCTCTCTCCCTCTCAAGTCAAGTATTTATATAAATTTAGAAAGTATCATTTGGTGAATAGGGCCCGAAGAAGAAGACCGTGGGTACCAGTCCATGCCGTGTTTGGGCTAAATTAAATCGATGTGAGCTGCACTTTAGATACATAAAGCACTAAAAACCATGAAAAAAAAATTATCAAAAAATGGAACCGACTACAAAAACTTTGAAAATAAAATAATTTTCTACTAGTTTGAAGTCGGTGCCTCAGCACGAGCCAGCGGGAGTGATTGAAGCCCAATATAATAATATGTAGGTGAGGCAGACGACTAAAGTTCGATTCCTGCTGGCTCGTGCTGAGGCACCGACTTCAAAATAGTAGAAAAATTTTTGAGAGGTTTTTTAGTCGGTTCCATTTTTTGTTAAAAAAAAATTCTAGGTTTAATTTAGTTTTAAGGAACTAGTTTCTATTTTAGTTTTAATTTAGTTATTTTTTTTTTTTATGTAACTAATAATTTTTGTGCAATTTCTTCTGTATTATTTATGATTAACTGAGTATATTTAATTATAACTATCTTTAAACAAAAAAAATATATAATTGTTTAAATAACGAAGCCGTGATGACCTAGTGGTTGAACCTATGTCAGGCAGAGAGTCGTGGACTCCTTGCACCTTCCGCGAAGTTTGAAATATACCATGAGCTACGTTAAGGAAAACATCTTGAGATAAGTTTCCAATCCGCACTGGGCCCAATTGGGAACTGCGGCACAAGCCCTCCCACACTAAGAGGAGGGCTGTGCTCTTCACTGGGACTTAAATAATGACGAGATGATGAATCAGTCATCAAAAAATAAGTGGGCTCTACTATTAGCTACTCTCGTTTCTCATCTGGTACCTCATGGGCCATCTACACAACTTAAGCTGGAAGCATTCGTCCCAGTCTATATGCGTCCCACTGCTGGGCACAGGCCTCCTCTCAGAACAAGAGGGCTTGGGCCATAGTTGCCAAACGGACCCAGTGCGGATTGGAAACTTCACACGCACCATTGAATCGCTTCGCAGGTACCCATCGTACCTATAGCCGTTTTGACATTTCACACTAAGGGGCTGTTTCACCATCCATTGATTAGTGTTAACTGACGCTTAAATGTGATGCCGTCTCTATTTGTTTTGTTCGAATAGACCGAGATGGCCGGCATCACATTTAACCGTCAGTTAACACTAATCTTTGGATGGTGAAACAGCCCCTAAATATAATTTAAATAATGAATGGATATGAATAAGTCACTAATTTCGGGGCTGTTTCACCATCCATTCATCATCCATCCCAGCCTATATACGTCCCACTGCTGGGCACAGGCCCCCTCTCAGAACAAGAGGGCTTGGGCCATAGTTCCCACGCGGGCCCAGTGCGGATTGGGAACTTCACACGCACCATTGAATCGCTTCGCAGGTTTGTGCAGGTTTCCTCACGATGTTTTCCTTCACCGCAAAGCCCGTGGTAAATTTCAAATGTAATTCCGCACATGAATTTCGAAAAACTCAGAGGTGCGAGCCGGGGTTTGAACCCACGACCCTCTGCTTGAGAGGCGACAGGTCAAACCACTTGGCCACCACGGCTTCCTATGTTGAAAATGCATAGGTACTCATAGTATATAATTGCCCCGGTTTAGTCCATGAGAAAATAAATAATGTCTGGCAGCTCTGGAATCTTATTCCAACTTCTCTGTGTGTACTCGTATAATGTGTATAGTACAATATAATTTAAGAAGTGTTACTTATGTCTATTTTTAACCCCCGACGCAAATAGAGGGGTGTTATAAGTTTGACCGCTATGTGTGTCTGTGTGTCTGTCTGTGGCATCGTAGCTCTTAAACTGGTGGACCGTTTTGAATGCGGTTTTTTTATTTGAAAGCTGGTTGCACAAAATTCTTATATCTAAGTACATTATCTAGAATTCTATACACCTAACCTGCCCTGTAACAATTAAGTAGGCATCTTTTATTTCACAAAAAAATCATGCAGATATGTATCACTAGACGTTACCCGGGACTCCGTCCGCGTAGAATTCGGTTTTCACTATCCCGCGGGAACTATGCAACATTCCGGGATAAAACTATCCTATGGCCTTTCCCGGGACTCAAACTATCTGTATACCGAATTTCATCTAAATTAGTTCAGTGGTTTAGACGTGATGAAGGTTTACGTGATGGTGGCTGCAAAACTGGCAAGATTATTAAGATTGGATTTGTTACTTATTTGTTGTTGTTTGTTTCAGTTTGTTGTTTGTATTTTCTTTGGCAAGACGATTCTAACCTATATTTGTTACCTTTTATTGAAATAATTAATAAATAATATAGGTAGATTATATTATGATGAAAAATAACCTTAGTTTCTCCAACAGTCAATTTTATTACTTTCTTTGGGGGGGGGGGGGTTCGCTGTCGTCTAGAAACTTTAACAGGGGTACGTGGAGCCATAATAAGTTTGAGAAACCCTGGCCTAAGGTATAAAATATACCTAAACTTGGAATATTCCGTACAAAATACGAAATCCTTCGAAAAACATAGGTACTTACTTACTACGGAACTATTCGTGTACACGCTCGCCGAAACGAAAATTGAGCAAACATTGTCCTCACGAAAACTTTTGAAGTATTTACGGCGAATCAGGCCATTCTCATGCCCTGTTAAAATATCGACTTTTTACTTGGACTTAAAAAATGAGGTCCTCGCTCAGGGAGGTCTATATGATATCAGTTGTGACTGAAGAAAATACTGAAAAGGTCAAGAAGTTAGTATTAGAGGATATATTATAGGCAAATAGCTGAAGCCTTAGGTTTTATTAAGAAAATAATTAGGAGATGCAAAATCAACAACATATGCATATGACAAAGGTGCCGAAAATACTCACAGCTTTCGATAAAGAACGCCGTTTTCAAACTTGTCAGGCATTTTTAGAATTGTGTGAAGATGGTTTAGATGAAGTTTGTTGCCGTATAGTAACTGTTGATGAAACATGGATCCAGACAGTATGATCCAGAGTCGAAGTCTGAATCTATGCAGTGAATCGAAAAGGGTGAAAGGCCACCGAAGAAATTCAAGGTTCAAAGATCGGCCGAAGCTAATGGCCACCGTGTTTTAGGATTACGAAGACATTTTTTTAATAGACTATTTGGCAAAAGGCTCTACAATAAATGCAGTTTATTATGCCGAGCTTTTAAGAAAGGTGCGACAAGCCATAGTCGAGAAACGAAGGGGCAAACTGAGCAAAGGCATTTTGTTTTTGCAAGACAACGCCCCCGTTCACACCGCTCGTGTTGCCAAACTTGCTCTGAACCCTAGTGATTATTTTCTATTCAGCAATTCGAAGAAAGATTTAAGGGGAAAGCGACTGGGCAGTGATGAAGAAATTAAGGCGGCTGTACGGGAACATTTCGACAGCTAAAATAAAATTTATTTTTTTAACGGTCTAAAAGCATCATTTAAAAAATATAATAAATGCATTGAATTAAAGGGAGGTTATATTGAAAAATAAAAATAGTAAAAAAAAACGGAATATTTTGTTTCTACCAGAACTTTTCAGCCGCCCCTCCTATCATTTTTGTGAAATGTTTGGATTCGTACTTATCCTTTTTATGCCGTCAAATATTACCTCAAAAATAAACTTAAGTTTTAAGAAATATGTCGCTTGTTGCAAGCTGCAAGGTAAACGAGACATTTTCCTTAAATTTATGTTTGGAAAAACAAGAACATTTGGGTCATTAATTAGTAAAAATTCAAATAATCGATTATGTGCCAGACAGCGAAACCCAATTGTCCAAACATGGCCGTCTGTGTACGCCCTCATTTAAACAAAGGTCTTCTATTGTAACCAAATACCTAAACGACTTTGTTTCGGCAACTTGGAAAAAAATACATTATATTTAAACGAAATCTTGTGTTTATTTAACGCTTAATAATCTAGAGCAGGGGGGCAACTCCGAATTACTCCGAAATTCGAAGTTCGAAGTTTCGGGCTTCGAATCGATGATTTGCTACCACGAAGTACGTACTTCGATTTCGTTTACGGATAAGTTCGTTTTGTGGGGTTTCGTCACAGGAATGCACAGACGTAGGTATTAAAACAAGGGCCCACTGGGACAAATTATGTGCTAAAGGGCCGAACCAAATAAAAACAATTGAAGTTATTACAATTTTGCTTGGTTTTGGCTCTTTTTTAACTGACTTCAAAAAAGGAGGAGGTTATCAATTCGGTTGTATTTTTTTTATGTTTGTTACCTCAGAACTCCGTCATTTATGAACCGATCTGTAATTTTTTTTTTGCGTTCGTCTAGGAATGTCTTCAATTAGGTTCCATAAGCACCAAATCAGGATCTGATGATTGGATCTTAAGGAAATCGACGGAACTGTTAAAAACTTAAACTTTAAACTGTTTATTTCAATAAAAATTGCATAATTACTTAATTAACCTTAGCTTCTAATCTTAAATTAAAAAGATTTTTTGAGTTAAGGAAAATTTGTTTGTACAATGTGATCCTAATATAATCATTCTCATATTGCTATACCCACTCAATTTATCTTGACATTCGGAACTTCACGGTGAATTTGTTCAAATGTTGTAGAGACACCTAGAGTAAATTGGATATATTTAGTAACTCGTGCTCTTGAAAATCATCATTTGGTGAAGTGGAACTGATGATGAAGACCACAGTTGACCATCGGAGTTACTACTCAATAACAAGTATTTCACGGGTTGAATTTTAATTAGTTTAACACAGTTGATAAGCAATTTATGCCTCTCGTAATGCATATGGTAAAACGGGTGGTGAGGTGAAGCACCAGAGGCCGTACTGCCTAACGTTTCTGACGCTCGCGATCGCAATCAGATGACAGATTTCGCATACAAAAACTGTCATTTGATTGCGATCGCGATCGTCAGTAACGTTTGGCAATACGGCCTCAGGACTCCTCAATAATGAATGTCTCTACATCGGAAAAAGCAATCTTTCGTAAAAGGTGATGAGCAGTTGATATTAAACTATTGTATCTTAGATTATTTACACTAAAAAGCGTGTAAAAAAATTATAAAAAAAATTGAACCGATTACAAAAAACCATGAAAATAATTTTCTACCAGTCTGAGGTCGGTCGGTGTCTCAAACACGACACGAGCCAGCAGCAGTGATTGTAGCCCAACAAATAATGCGTAGGTGAGGTAGATGACTATAGGTCCACTCCTGCTGGCTCGTGCTGAGGCACGTAAATCGCGGGAACAACTGAGGCCATTGTCATTTAGTGTACCGGTGTACAGGCATGGAATAACATCATTGACGAGCAAGGGTGATGAAAAATAATAAAACAACATCAATCGCACATTGAGTGGGGTAAGTACGTTAGTTATATCACAGAAGAAATAATAGTACAAGTGGTCATATGTCTAATCAAAAATAAATATACTTACGAAAAAACGTTTATATATCCGCCGAGTGCTAGTCAGAATGGACTGCGAGGGTTCCGTCTACACACATGATTTGCCTGATTTACCATGTGATTTAATAGTCCTAGATTTATAAGTAAGAAATAAAAGGGGGTAGGGATTTGGTGCATTAATCTCTTGTTTTCATAAATAACTTAAAAAAATATATTAAGTGCTTTTATATTCTTGAGGCAGGTCACAAAGCACTGCTGGTAGTCTTTGTTTTAATTTCTTCCCAACAAAGTAATTCCAACTTAAGTATATGTGTATATTTACGTCAAATGTCCGTATTAGGGTCACAATAAAGTCATGTGTAGGTATACTAAACTTCAACTTAAAAAATCGGTCTGTGAATTCGAAGAAAACTGACTGACTGAAAGTCGGACAGACATACAGAATAGTGTCCTTTAAGAGTTCCATTCATGCTTATGACGGAGTGAATCGATTGTTATTGGTAAGTACCTACTTACTTAGACAAGCAATATCTAATGAAACAGATCTGCGGTCTCCACGAAACCGCGTAACGCTAGAAGCGTGCGCAGATATATATAGGTAACCTAGAAATATCCACTACGATAACCACTTTTAAGGTTCCTTACTGGAAGGATTCAGACGGAGCCCTATTATTTAAGTAAAGAAGGAAACAAAAAAATTATTCGGCATATAAACAAAGTTGCGTACCGTTATTAAACAAGGACAAATAGGTAGGTGCTTTGGGGTTATTGCGATAGAAATTTTGACGAGTTGAGTAATCGACAGTATTTCAGTTGAAAATTATTTTTATATTTAAATTTTATTGTCTATATTTTCATACATCTTCAAAGTTGATGGACTTATGATTAGTGGACATTAGATACAAAAATACGCTGTTGTTTTTTTTTAATGAATTTTCTTGAACATTTGGGGAAATAACGAAATATGCCCGGGTAATTCCGAAATGGTTCAAAAGTAGACTTTATTGCTCATAGACTGATGGTTTATATTTATTTTTCGTCAGTAATTGCCCCTTGCTTTTAATGTTGTAAACTTTGTTAATAGTTTCGCTTATACGGATATTTCGGATAGATTACGTCGGATTTACCCTACTAGGTCACTTGAGAACCTTCTGACCCCATCGCTCATCAGTCCTGCAAGCAATAATGTGCCCCGCCCACTGCCACTTCAGTTTCGAAATTCTTCGGGCTATATCGGTAACCTTAATTCTACTGCGGATATCATCATTTCTGATTCTATCCCGCAGAGAAACCCCGAGCATAGGTCTCTCCTCTCCATAGCCCTCTAAGTGACTTTGAGTTGAGCTTCCTCACGAGGCCCATCGTTACCGCCGGTTCTCATCCGTATGTCATCACTGGCATGGCAACACACACTGGTCAAAGACTTTTGACTTCAAACACTGCGGCTTGAGATTGAATAAATCATAATAAATAAAACAAAGCGCCTTCGTACAAATGACACCCTTTCATCTATCTATACTTCTATACGTACTAATACTAATAATATTATGAAAAATAAATTAACTCAAAACTACTAGACCGATTTTAAAAATTCTTTCACTTTTAGAATGCTAAATTATTCCAGTGCCATAGCATAGGCTTTATTTATTACCAGAAAAAACCGGTCATGAGTGTGTCGGACATGCCCAAAATAGGGTTCCGTTGCCATTACGAAAAAATTAAGTAATATTTTTCTGAGGATTTCGTATTTTATACGGAATCTTACGCAAGACTGTGGCAAATCACTGACCAGAAGCCAGTAAGCCGAGAAGTTCTGACAAGGAAATGGCGATGGACTCCGTTGGCAATCTACTGGCAGAAGACGGCCAGGACGTCCTCGGACCACGTGGAGGCGATCAGTTGAGAAGGAGGCTGGCTCAATGAGGGCTACCGTTTTTTGTCTCACTAGATGGCGCACTGTTGCGTGAGGTTTTTAAGTATGGCTTTCAACGTCTGTTATTACGGGCGTGAAAACAAAGTTTAGATTAAAATCATATTTAATACACCTTAAAACCGTACCATAAAAATACCGAGCATGCCACAGTGTTACATAGTCCCCGTTTTGTTCGGAAAAAAGGGAGGACAAAGGTTTCCGAAAGACAAAACTGTCTCAAAACACAGACTTCATTGCCCCGGAAAGCATATTTGCCATAATTAATTTCAGATATTGCAAAATATTCACAAAATTATTCTAATTATAAATAAACCCGCGTAGCTCACCCAAAAACTATGAGATTTGACATTTCGGAGACCTCACGCTACACTAGCGCCTCTAGTGGCGAATTCATACGCGATATAACCCTCATTGGTCTCGGCTGGGAAGAGCTGGAAGAAGCCGCGCAAGATCGAGCCAAATGGAAAACTCTTCTAGGAGCCCTACGTCCCTAGTGAGGGATAACAGGATCACATCATCATCATCATTATCATCATCATCATACGGAATCTTCCAAGTTAAGGTAGGTATATTTTATACCTTAGGCTGCTATTTACTCTTAAACTACTAATAATTCTCAAGCGGTGAAGCGGTAATCGCTCTCCATCAGGTGACCCGTTTGCTCGTTTCCCCCCTCTTACATATAAAAAAAAACTTAGCCGTTATAGTTTTCCTTGTAAGTTTGATATACTTACTAGCATCTTGCAGGTGGTAGGACCTTGTGCAAGGTCCGCCCGGAATGCTACCACCATCTTGCTTGCTAATCCTGCCGTGAAGCAGCAGTGCTTGCACTTTTGTGTTTCGGCTTGGAGAGTAAGACAGCCGGTGAAATTACTGGCACTTAAGGTAACCCATCTTAGGCCTCTAGGTTGGCAACGCGTCTGCAATACCCCTGGTGTTGCAGATGTTTATGGGCGGTGGTGATCTCTTACCATCAGGAGACCCACTTGCTCGTTTTCCATCCAGCAGAATAAAAAAAAAACTGAATTTTTTCAAATTTTTCTACCCACCAGTTTAGATTTTAGGGGGGGGACGCTTGATTTTAATGAAAATTTGCACTTTAAAGTTGAATATTTCGCAAACAAATCAATGAATCGAAAAATCGTCTTAGCAAACTCCTAATGGTTTTAAAATACCTATCAACAATACCCCACACTATAGAGTTGGATGAGAAAAAAAAACACCCCCACTTTACGTCTATGAGAGGTACGGTACGCTAAAAAAAATTTCTTTAGAATTTTTTATTGTACCATTTTGTCGGCATAGCTTACATATATATTCGTGCAAAATTACAGCTTTCTAGCATTGATAGTCCCTGAGACAAGCCGCAGACGGACGGACAGACAGATAGACAGACAGACATACACACAGACATGGCGAAACTATAAGGCTAAATAAGAAACAAACAAGCTGAGATATGTGGTGCATAGGGGAAATTCGTGTCTGTACCGTTATCCAGCAGTAGTGTAGCGGTATAGCACGTGGCACGGAATGCCAAGGACCTAAGCTGGGTTCGATTCCCAGTGCTGGTATTATTTTTCTGGTTTTTCTGTGCATCTAGTTTCAGTTTGTATTTTCAATTTCGAGACTATAAGGGTTCCGTGTTTGCCATTTTGGCTCCGGAACCCTAAAAACTGGACTATTACTAAGACTACACTACTGTCTGTCTGTTTGTCTGTCTGTCACTAGGCTGTATCTCATGAGACGTGATAGCGAGACAGTTGAAATTTTCACAGATGATGTATATCAACAGGTAGTTGCGTGAAATATTCACAGAATATTAATTTGTATTTTAATTCACTTTAAAAATAAAAAATTACAACAAAATAGAATAAATACTTAAGGGGAGCTCCCGTACGGCAAACGTGGTTTTTTTTGACGATTTTTGCTAATGTCTAATGTTGTATAGGTACGGAAGTCCGACTCGCACTTGGCCGGTTCTTTTTTATTTTCCCCGTGCCAAGCCGGGGCGGGTCGCTAGTAATGAGGGCTATCGCGTATGAATTCGCCGCTAGAGGCGCTAGTGTAGCGTGAGATCTCCGAAATGTCAAATCTCATAGTTTTTGGGTGAGCTACGCGGGTTTATTTATAATTAGAATAATTTTGTGAATATTTTGCGTTACCTGAAATTAATTATGGCAATTATGCGATAAGGAGCAATGAATGTCTGTGTTTTGAGACAGTTTTGTGTTTCGAAAACTTTTGTCCTCCCTTTTTTTTCCGAACAAAACGGGACTCCGCAAGACTGTAGTTGCTCGATATTTTTATGGTACGGTTTAAAGATGTATTAAATATGATTTTAATCTAAAATTTGTTTTCACGCCCGTAATAACAGAGTTTGAAAGCCACACTTAAAATAAAAACCTCACGCAACAGTGCCGCCATTTAGAAAGACAAAAAACAATAGCCCTCATTTATAAAACTTTTCATAATTATTACTTTACTCAAGCTATTCCAGTCAATGGTATTACCGCGAAATAATTTTCAAATGTAACAAGGCTATTGTCACTGTCACTGTCACAATTTTTTTGTTTGGCTATCTTTCTCGCTCACATGACATAATATTCTGACATTCTCAGTAGAATGGAGAACAGACAGGTAGTCATCTGTCAGATGTGTAAGAAGTTGGTTGTTTGTTTATTTGCGCCCACGCATCGTCGTCTATCGTGTCAATAAAGTTAGTGTAGTGCCAGAATGTACATTTACCAACTACCGTTTGAAATCAACAGGGAACTGTGTAGGTTTCTGGACCATGACGATATTTGGAAAGACTTGGCTGGTCGAATGAATTATTCGGCGTTTGACGTAAGCGTAAGTATAGTACATCATTTTGTATAATAGATGGGATTTTCCCCGGCAAAGGAAGGCACGGTATTGGATTCTGGGTATTTACGCACAAACTTTTATATAACGTGCAGATATAACCCGTTTTTATCGTTAGTTGTGGCCATTTATTTCAACAGGCAATCAATCGCCGTACAAATAACGTCTCAAATAAGGATGACAACCGAAAAAACCACATAATGGGCCATTACATGGTTCTTTCGGTCGTCATCCTTATTTGAAACGATGTTATGTGTACGGCGATAGATTTCGTGTTGAAATATCTAATGTCTTGAATAGAAACGCTTAGAAACGTTATGATTTCTGCAGTTTAGCGTCGGAATACTTTAGTTATAAACTCGTTTTAGAAAATACACAAATCAACAGCAAGGGGCAATAAACAAATCTTTGTTTTTGGTACCAGAATGCATTATCAAATGCAATGAAATTCAAGTAGACCTTATTTTATTTGAGTTGTTTTTTAATATTAACTCAAAATAAATAGTATTTCAAACACAATTTACATATTACTAAAGGGGAATATAGTGATAAAATGTATATATTATGGTTAGGGTTGTAACGGAGGCCTTCTTAGCGGAGGCTGATGCGGAGCGACGAGTTTCGCCTCCACGGATGCGGAAGTTAACGGAGGTGAAAGAGGATGTGGAAAAAATAATAGTTTATGCTTTATTCAACTCAAAAATCTCAAAAATTTCTATAAAACTGCCAAATCTCACTTGTTTTCAGTGTCATCGTGCATGTGACTTAAATAAACAATTACTTTGTACAAAATCACTAAAAAAAACACGGTTCAATCAATAAAGAATTCAGGGCTGATGGTACTTTATTTAAGTGTGAACAAACTAACCTATCGAATCTTGCCATCAATTTAATTTGATAAATTGACCAGATTTTACCTGTGGCTTCACGGTTAAAAAAAAGTAATGTATGTTATTTTTAAGGATAGGCTGAAATTCATTTTACATACGGTTTAACCGAATTTTGGCAGCTTAAGCCGAAATTCGGCATTTGGCCTAAATTCGGTATAAATGCCGAACATTCGGCACTACAAAAAATAAAGAACCTGCCTACTTGTACTAATCCAACTGAAATTAATAGAAACCATTATGTCTGTCATAGCAGTAAAATATTTTTATTTTTTTCTTTCTTCCTTCTGCAATGTGGCGATCTGTGAACTCAACACAATAAGCCACTCCTCTGTCTTTTCTTGTCTCTGCCATCAACTGAGAAATACTCCACTGAGCATCCCTTCAAGTGCTGTCATTGAACCTGCTTGGTAGAGCAGGGACACTGTGCTTCTTTAGTCTGTAGTAGTACACGCTTCCTGTGCCTTTCCGTTTTGTTACCAATTGATGAAATGAAATGAAATGAAATTTATTTATTTGCTTTAAATGATTTATGTGATTTGATAATCTGGCCTGATACGATTTGCTATATTTTACAATTTCCTGCGTAATTGTGCTGATATTTAAGTCCAAGTGTATTAGCTTGTTGCTAATGTAAAAAGGTATGTTCAGCATTGTTCTCAACGTTTTATTCTGAAAACTTTGTAGTATTTCAATATTACTGTTGCTCGCTGTTCCTCATAGTTGTATTCCGTTCAAACAGGTTTCAGAATTGTTTTATATAGAGTGATTTTGCTGTCCAGTGATAGTCTAGATTAGCAGTAAAACATGCAACTAAAATTAAATAAACTTAGTACCTATTCTTTTAATAAACATTTTGATTGCAATTCGTAATTTGAATAAAAAAAAGTTTTTGATTCACAATTTTGACAAACTAAACTTTGAGAAATGTGAAGTATTTTAAATTATTTGAAGGTGTTTTCAACAATCAATTTTAACAATCTTTTTCTTATCTATCAATTTTTTTTTTATTTACTAGAGGCAGGTTATTGAACTGAAGTTCACTCGAAATTCGGCCGAGTTTTTTATTTTTACTGAATGTTTGGCCGAAGTTCATATTCCGTTCAAACCATATTCGGCCAATTATTTTAGAAACCCAACTGCTTGCATACCAAATTTAATCCAACTTTGTCAAGCTGTTTTAGTGGGAAAGAGTAACAGCCACAAACTTTCATATTTATAATATTAGTAAAATTCTAAAAGGATTCTAATGATACTATCTCTACTCTTGCTTAGGAAGTAGAGCAAACTGCAAAGCGGCAGGCCACATCTCCCACAAGCCTGCTCCTCATCCGATGGGGTCAACTCAACCACAGAGCAGAGGAACTGTTCATGCTGCTCTACCGTATGAAGCATGTGCCAGCCATGCGCTGCCTTGTACCTGCTCTGGATGCCAAGTACCAGAAACTGCTTAGTAAGAAGGATAGCTGTTATGCTGAGGGACAAAAGAAAACTGCTGCTATTGAAGGTATTGTTTGTGCATGTTGTCTAGTTTAGAACCGGTACCAGTACCGGTTGTATTATTCGAACCAACATGAAAGAGGGCACACAGAATACCGCGCGGGATATAAGAGTGGCGCGCTAAGTTATCCGTCAGATAAATCTAATCAATGGATGGGGAAACAGGGGGTAAGTATTGTAACAAAGATAAAAATGATGACTATCGTCAGAAATAGCCACAAAAATGTCTCAATATTGAGATATATATCTGTGAAATCTAATCTTACGCCATTGGATATCTTCTCAGACATAGCTAAAGTGATTTACGTCTTCATGTCTTATTTACTGACAAAAAATAATTGAATAGTAAATTGATGTTTCTAAGACCTCGAGCTATAATTACGGACGTCTTTTACTGGTTGGTGTGGTGAGTCACTTGCAATACATCATGAAGCCATCGACCCCACGTAATTGTTAGAAGTGATTACAATATTCTTAGTATTTATAATAGTCACCCTAGGCTTACTAAAGCCATAATAGCTGCAGTCAAAACAATGAAGTATGTACTCGTATCTGTATTATTTATACTTCTCAAACTAAACTATACTAATGTATGCACTTTAAGAAGAAAGCGTTCTGTATTATATTTTGTACCTAGATAATAATACTAATTCACTTTGAATATAATTGTATCTCGAAATGCACTCCAGCACCCCAAGATACAGGCTCAGCCTAGTTTGGGGTCCGCCAGACATCTCTTTTATGTATACCTGTGTCATTTTATTAAAGGAAAGAAGTATTTTTATTATTAATGTATTCGTTTGTACATTGAGCGTTACTGCCGGAATTGCTGAATTAATAATATCCTGAATGACTTTGTTTTGCTCGGCTTGGTGGGGCACCGCCGTGCCCCCAGATGGTGCCGCCATTGATGCTCATTTCTTTTTACCATAGTTACTTTGAGATTAGTAAATGTAGTAAATGTTGATGCTTCATCTTGTATCTAAAGGAAAATTAGGTCTTCAGATGTTTTATACTACACATAGGGCAGAAGTACCGTTTGTGGCCATTGTACCACTTATGCCATAAATTTTATGGCCATTAAATGGCGGTGGCAATTAACAGAGTCGGATATGCAATTATTGTGCCAAAGTCAAATAGACTGTTTTGTATTGACTTTGAAGTAATAATCCCAAAATGGCCAAATTGTAGATCCGACTCTGTTAATTGTTACCGTATTAAATTTATTGTTTAAAATATATGTTTGAAATAAATTTATAGTGATAAAACATTACTTACAATCAAGGACAATGAATTCATTATCCTTGTCCTTCCTTGCTGATAAACTTTATTTGTTTCTGTATAAACTTTTGAAAACTCATTAAACTCTTGTTAGTTGTTGCGTGTGTTGTGTTGTGCTTGTTGTCTTGTGTTGTTGTTGGGTTTGTCTTGTTATTGTTGTTGTGTTGTTGTTACAATTGCAATACAATACAATACAACAAACATATCGTTTTAATACCTACTACAACTTTTTACATAATATTACTTCTAATGTCAACTGGCCAAAAACGGTGTTAAGGTGGCCAAAATGGTACTTCTACCCTACTTACCGAGTTATGATAAAAATAGTTAACACTTATTTATTGTTCACATTTATAAAAACAAAAAAAAATGTTATTACGACCTAGTTCTGTTGTATAATAATAATTTGTTTTAATGTACTTGTATTTTTTTTTTTTTTCAGATAAAGTAAAGAGACACAAGGCTGCTACAAATAGTGAAAGTATTCCATTACCAGTCATGTTAATTGAAAAGAAAGGAAACATGCCAGTAAGTTAACTTACCAAATAATTTTAGAAGTTCCCATGGAATTTTTTGGGGCACCCTGGAATTTGTTATGTACTATGTAGATAGCTGGAAGTCTAGTATAACACACAGGATACTTTAGATCCCGTGATCCCGTCGATATCGGGATAAAATCTCAAAATTTCAATCCCTACGATTAAAGATATGAAATTCGGCTCGGCATTTTTTATGAAATCTGGGCCTAATAAGTAATTTACGCATGCGAAGCCGCGGGTAAAGGCTAGGTTAACAATTTCAAATTATTTTCAAGGATATCCAGTTAATGCCTTTGCCAGCATCTACTGATGGTAAATCCCCCACAGAAGACTCGAGCAGTGACATGTCAAGGGTAAGTTGTAGATTAGTCTCTGGAATATGATACAAAACAGTCGAAGACGGATGCAAAATAAACTAAAGTTTTACATACAAACTTGTTGCTATGTTCAAGCATTTTAGGTCAAAAATGTGACTCAAAGCAAAACAACCAATGGTAAACACCATGCTAATAGATGTTAGAATGATGAATGTTATTAGATGTAGTCAAAATACCACAAACAGGACTTCTCACGCTAAAACACAAGAGTAATATTTACCTCGACGTTTCGACCACATTACAGTGGCCGTGGCCACGAGTAGACTTGGGTGTGGGGTGTCAAGTGTTCTGTCGAATAATTGAGTTGAATTAAATCACTTTCAGAATGCATCAACGACAGGCGGCGGGGTGGACCTGAACGACGAACTGTTGAAAAACGTCAACGCCATTCCAGTCATCAGCTATGACGATTTGAAGGAGATCACCAACAATTGGTCACCTGACAACCTGCTCGGGAAGGGGGGCTTCGGCCAGGTCTTCAAAGGTGAATATATAGAATCCTACTATTATAAATGCGAAAGTTTGTGCTAATTTATGGCCCAACTCACAATTTTATCCGAGACCAAAAATTTTTTTACAGTTTTTTTTCATAGGTAGGTACGGTCTTATAGAACACAGTACCTAGGTTAGGTTAGCTTTGTTTTATGGATGTTCCGAAAAAATATGGTTTCAGAGAAAATCGTGAGTTGAGAAATTAAACAGTTTCGACAACATTCAGGAATAAAGGAGGGAATATTTCGCCGAAACGACACAGAATCCCACATGTTTCTCTTATCGCTTACTAGCGTTTACCTGCGGCTTCGCACACGTAAATCATTAGATACAGCAGCTGAATTGAAATTCCGGGATTTTTTAAAAATCCCGTGAGTATTCCCGAAAATTAAATCCTGATTTTCATTGACGTTACATTAAAAACAATCATGTCAAATATCATGACTCTAAGCCCAACAGCGGTTGTTATTTCGAAATTGTATCCCTAGCCCGTGGGAATATCGGGATAAAAAGTAGCCTATGTGTTATTCCAGACGTCCAGCACCCTAAATACCAAATGTCATGACTCTAAGCCCAGCGGTTGTTATTTCAAGATTTAATCCTTATCCCGTGAGAGTATCCGGATGCAACGTATCCTATGTTTTAATCCAGGTTATAAACTAACTTTTTGCCAAATTTCATCCAAATCTGTGCAGCCGTTTCAGCGTGAAGAAGTAACAAACATACTCACTCACTCACTCACTCACTCACTCGCTCAAAAACTTTCACATTTATAATATTAGTAGGATTAGTAGGATACGTGTTATAATTTGGTTTCCTTCGCAGGCGAATGGAAGCTGCTACCAGTGGCGGTAAAGAGGCTTCTCGGTAACGACGCGAGCAATAAGGAGCTGATCAGGGAACTCTGCCTTAATCAGTACCGGCATGACAACATACTTCCCCTGTACGGATACAGTTTAGGAGGTATATACAATCGTACAGAACTGCCCTATACTAAATACGAGATGCAAAATTGAAACTTCGTATCTTGCCCTCCTGCTGATGCTTATGTTATTTAATACGAGAGAGAGAGACGGTAAAAATTGGTTCAGCCGTTTTTAGGGTTCTGTAGTCAACTAGGAGCCCTTATTTAAAACTAGAGTTTACCCACGGCTTCACGCGTATACTATTCGATCTGGTAGTTACAATTGAAATGCCGGGATTTTACAAAATTCCCCTGAGAAATACCAAAATTTATATTGAGGTTGTGTCAAACAACTGTCCAAAATTTCATGACTAAACCCAGCGGTTGAAATTTCAAGATTTTATCCCTATCCCGTTGGGATATCGGGATAAAAAGCCTATGTGTTATTCCAGACTTCCAACTACCTACATACCAAATTTCATGACAGCCCAGCGGTTATTATTTCAAGATTTTATCCCTATCCCGTGGGAATATCGGGATAAAAAGTATATGTTAATCCAGGGTATATATCGGGTGTCCCAAAAAGGACGCAAGATTTCAATTTGCCGCCATTTTTGTATTTTAGTGCTGGCAACCCTAAAAAAAAACTAGTTTGACAGCTGAATGTTTAGGGTTTGTAAAAATGGCGGGTTATACGAAGGATCAACGCGTTTTTATTATTGAACAATATTTCAAAAGAAGTTTGGCGTGTACGGTTCGAAAATTTCGTGCAAAATATGGTCGGAATATTGACCTGACTTCATCAACTGTGAGCAGAGTGGTTGCAAAATTCAGGGAGAGTGGATCAATTCATAATGTTCATTCCACTGGTCGTCCAAAAACAAGCCGTTCAAATGGCAATGCTTTAAAAGAGGAAATTCGACGCTGCATTGAATAAATTCAGCCGCATCTATGCAAAATGGTCATAGAAATTTTTGACAAAAGAGTGCGTATGTGCCAGCAAAGCCTAGGAGGACATTTGCCTGACGTATTATTCCACAAATAACCCTATTTTATATATTCCAAGATTTTATATCATCATCCCAGCCTATATACGTCCCACTGCTGGGCACAGGCCTCCTCTCAGAACAAGAGGGCCCAGTGCGGATTGGGAACTTCACACGCACCATTGAATTGCTTCGCAGGTTAGTGCAGGTTTCCTCACGATGTTTTCCTTCACCGCACCTTTTATATACAAATATATTATAACGAAAAAAAAAATGTGTTTTTCATCAATTTCAAACCTTGCGTCCTTTTTGGGACACCCTTTATTACCTGTATGCCAAATTTCATGCAAATCCGTTCAGTAGTTTTTGCGTGACAAACATCCATCCATACAACTTTCGCGTTTATAGTATTAGTAAGAATATTAGTAAGATATTGAACTTGTTCCCACAAGCGCCCAGTGTGAATTTCAACTAACTGATTCAACTACCAGGATGGAACCTTTTAATAATCAATTTGACCAAAGTATGGGATGTCAACATGACATTACTAGCGCCCAAGTAGCACCGCACAAAGGCATCCATCCTGGTACAATATTAAGTTTGTTTGACTGTATCGAATTATCAGGACGTAGATACAAATACAGTCGAGTGTAAAAATATGAATTAATTCAAGTTTTTAGAACTGTGTGACTTTTATTCTGACGTAATAAAGCCGTGGTAAATAATTTTGAGTGGTTGGAATGGACACACATTTTTGCACTGGATTGTACCGGCACGTAACAAATAACTATATCTAACTTAATATTCAACAGGGCCCGAAGCGTGTTTAGTTTACCAACTAATGCTGGGTGAGTCACTTGACCACAGGCTGAGGTGCAAAACACATCACCCCCCCTTGTCGTGGTGCCAGCGGTATAGAATAGCGCAAGGCGTTGCCAGGTAATAGATACATTTTGTTAAATCTTATGAAAAGTAAAAGAGAGGTATGGGCTCCACGACGTACATAGAACAAGACATGCAACTGTGCCGAAATATCGAGCTGCTCAAAAATCAAGGCACGCGGAACAAAACCCGAATTTAAATCACAAAATTGGTCAAATTTCGTCGTCTGTTCTAGCATAGTAAAAGAGAACAAGTAGGTCCACTCCGACCCTTTAGGAGACTTAAGTGCCTTCTCCGGCGCGGACGCTTGGGGTTGTCGACGTCTATTTAAGATTAATTACCTACCGGCAAATAATTTTAGTACAAAAATGTTAACTTAAAATTATTACAGTACACTTATATACCACTAATTTACAAATATACCTACTACAAAAAATACGTTAGTACGAGGACGCGACGTAAAAGGTGATCATCTCGCGAAGCGAGCGCAAGACGAGCGAGCTAAAATCGATGGCAGCGCAGCCTTGACTAAAGAAAACTTAATCTTCCTTAAATTATCACTGTGTGCGTGCGGCGGGTGCGTGCGTACCGGTGCCAACCGGCGCGCACACATTTAAGTCGCGTGATGTACTTTTGTTCTTAGTGAGCCTACTTGTTCTCTTTTACTATGGTCCTAGCTTGCGAGCTCAATCAAAATCTTTAAAGCCTTTAAGAATTAAGATTTGTTGTGCAAACAGCTAAATCAAAACATATACAAATTGCAATTTTATTATTTGTTTCAGAGGTCTAACATTTCTCCACACTATGACCGGCACCCCTCTGATACACGGTGATATAAAGCCAGCGAATATCCTCCTGGACACGTGCTTGATGCCCAAAATAGGGGACTTTGGTCTCGCCAGAAAAGGACCCTATGGAGACGACAGGACACACTTAAAAGTATCCCGGTGAGTTGTTTGCAGATATCAGAATTACAAGTAGACACAGAACACTGGCGACCGTCTATCAATCATCGTATTTATTAAGTGATCCATTATGGATGACTAGCTTTTGCCCGCGGCTTCGTCCGCGTGGAATTCGGTTATCGCGCGCTGTCCCTCGGGAACTGCATTTTTTCGGGATAAAAAGTAGTCTATGTCACTCTCTGGACCATAAACTATCTATATGCCAAAAATCACGTTGATCCGTCGCTCCGTTTCGACACTTTCGCATTTATAATATTAGTATAGTATGGATTGGGAAGGGAGGGCCCAGATAGTGCCAGACTTACCGGATACGTTCCGAACTCCCTGGAGCTTATTTCAGAGAGGAGGGGTTTCTTATCTACCCACAGAGTCTTCCTTCAGCCATTTGCTGGAAAGTGGGGAACAGCGTGCATGCTTCCGTTAGGCTCTGCTTTGTGCTTGGGTCAGTCTTTTTTTTGTTAATCCCTATTGGTTTCTTCCTCGACCGACCTAGCCGCCTCTGAGTGTTATTTCATAATGTTCACCTACCTACATATTAAATTGAATCCAATGCTTAACCCTGTTAACGAGTGTCCTTTCGTCAGCGTCCACGGCACGCGGGCCTACCTCCCCGAGGAGTACCTTCGTTCGGGGCTTCTATCACCGGCAGTGGACGTGTTCAGCTATGGCGTGGTGCTAGCAGAGGTGGCGACGGCACAGCACGCCACCGCCAAAGACCGTGCGCCCGCGCCGCTCAGCCAGTACATACAAGCCAAGGCCAAGGAGGGAATCGACCTTGGTGAGTTGCTTTACGGATATAATCATCGGAAGACTGACTGTTAAATAACCTAACCAACAAAAAGTTGGAAAACCCCGGACTTTGTCACTTCAAAGTTCAATATCTCAAATACGGCTGAACCGAATTTGATAAAACATGTCTAAGAACCATCGCTAGAAAACCTGCTTTCAAATAAAAAAACCGCATTTAAATCAGTCCACCCGTCATAGAGCTGCGGTGCCACAGACAGACAGACACACATAGCGGTCAAACTTATAACACCCCTCTTTTTGCGTCGGGGGTTAAAGGTCTCCCCTAGCTCTAAGGCGGCGTTTCTTAACCTGTGGTCCGCGGACCCCTGGGGGGTCCACGAGTATGTGTATGGGGGTCCGCCGTCTAATCTATAGACATTTGAATTAATAAAAAATTATCTAAATTTATTCCTGTTTTTTTATAAAGGGGGTTCTTGAAATCATGCTTGATTGTCTAGAGGGGTCCGCGGACTGGAAAAGGTTAAGAAACGCTGCTCTAAGGGGTCAACTTGAGAGTGCCGAAACTTGTTAAACCGAATGCAATTATACCAGTAACTGACCCTATATCTGCTCGTTTTTGGTATAGAACCCTAAAAACCACTTTTTTAACCCTTGACGCAAAAACAGGGGTGTTATAAGTTTGAAGCCCCTTGCATGCAAGTTTCACTACATTGCGGTATTTGTTTGATCAACTGAATTCATTGTCCCACAATATTCTGCGATGTACTTGCTGGTTAGGTTATTATTATAACCCAACTCACCACTCTTTACAGCTATCCTGGAAGATCCGAAGCTGTACGGGACCGCGAATTCGTTCCCGTGGCTGTGCCGCGAGTTCATTTTGCTCGGACTGAACTGCACTCGCACCGCGCGCTCTGAACGTCCCACCATGCTTGAAGTGTATAAGAGACTGGACGCGCTAGACGTCCCCGGGAAAAACTTTGTTTGACCTCCAATTTAAGCAAACACATGGGTATAAAAACTGAGGCCTTAGGCGGTTTCAGACCTGCGTTTTATACGCGCGTATAAGCTCGTTTTTGAAAGCGCGTGCACAGGTGCGGTTTTGTTTCTTTGAACACAGTTCGAAAAACGAGATAATACGCGCAGAAAAAACGCTTGTCTGTAACCGCCCTTATTTTAATATACTTTTTATCATAAAAAGAAGAGCTATAAAAGAGACGGTGAATGCGATCGCCAACGTCAGTGCGTTATACCATAGTAAAAGAGAACAAACTAGGTTCACTACAAACAAAAGTACGTCGCGCGGCTTAAATGTGTGCGCGCGGGTTGGCGCCGGTACGCACGCACCCACCGCACGCACACAGTGATAATTTAAGGAGGATTAAGTTTTCTTTAGTCAAGGCTGCGCTGCCGTCGGCGCCGTACGTTTCGATTTTAGCTCGCTAGACACAGATATTAGACAATTTTAAGTTAACTTTCATACTAAAATTATTTTCCGGTAGGTAATTAATGACTTAATCTAAAATAGACATCGACAACCCCTAGCGTCCGTTAAGTCTACTAAAGGGTCGGAGGGTGCATACTTGTTCTCTTTTACTATGGTTATACGGCCTCTGGTCAAAAATGCGTCATATCTAGTTTGGTGGATGTTTGTACCGAATTTAGCGTCTCATGAGATGGACATCTTGGATCTATAAGCAGAAAGCTTTCAAAAATATAGTAAAGATGGAGGGTAGATGACATTTATTCCACGGAGATTTACATTTGGCACGATTTTGGACATACACAGTTTCTCAAGTTTCGTGGGAAAAATTGAATCTACCAATACTGGATAATATTGTTAATATTCGCATGACTGACCCTCCAAATTGTACTTAGTGAAAGCTAGTCGGATAAAAAATCCTTGCTACCTTTTGATTCTCGAAATATAATGTATTTTAATTTAAAATATTGACCTTAGCCTACTATTGGCGTAATTTTATCTATGAATGTGAATGCTGTTAATGCATTCAACGTCTCTAGACGCATTAAAATGTACTGTCATCGAGTAAATATCACTAGATGGCGTTAAAGCGCGTTCAGACTGGCGGGAACCGCGCGGTTCCGTATTTATATGAAAATGTTCTTAAGCGTTCAGACATAACCGCGCGGTTACCGCCAACCAACCGCGATACAATCGGGCCGCGCGATTTCATTACTATGGAGCCCGACGAGAGTGTTCAGTTACGTCGCGGATACCGCGCGGTTTGGACGTCACATTCCCTGATTAATTCAAGTAATTCGTCAAAAGATTTTACTTACATTCTTAAATAGTTAAAGAATTTTTCCTCAAACATTTTTAGTTTGGGTATAACGCAATGGCCATGTTTGAATCGATCGCTTAATAGACGCTTAACAACCGCGGTGTCTGAATAGTACACATTTTTGCGTTACAAACCGCGCGGGGTTCGCGCGATTTTGATTCCGCGCGGTTCCCGCCAGTCTGAACGTGCTCTTAGAAAGGTCCGTTTGACGTTAGTCTTGTTTGTGATTGGGTCATTTAGTTATTTAACCAGTCACAGACATAACACAAATATTGCACAAATACCAAAGCTGTCAAAAGACCTCACTATACTAAGCGCCTGCTAGCCTGTCACAAAAATCTTCATTGTACGCTTTATGCCTTTATGACAACTAGAAGTCTGATCTAGTGCTACTATAGTTAGAGGCTATTGGCTAGTGGTGTTATTAATGTAATGAATAATTTGATGTGGGCATAACAATCCATAATTGGGAATGTGCTGCACGAGGTTACTGCGGTAGTGGAAGGTAGCCCGCAGCGGTCGCACATGTAAATAGATTCCTGGTGGGTCAAGTTGGTGTGATGCCCCTGGCGCGTAGTCTGGGCTGCCCGTTCGTTTTTAAAAACTCTTAGCTATCGTTGAACTTTGAACGTTGAACATTGAAATGTTTTCAATGGCACCATAACTCAACAGTCATCAGGGTTAGTTGAAATTACTTTATAAATGTAAGTACTTGTTTTCTTGACAAAAGTATTTTTTGATAATGAATTTGATAAGTCATCAGGGTTAGTTGAGATCACTTTATAAATGTAAGTACTTGTTTTCTTGACAAAAGTATTTTTTGATAATTTAATACATAGGTATAAAACATACCTAAGTACCTATTATTTAAACTTGTGTAACTAGTCAAGCGCGGTGGGTGTCATCGAAACTTGCTTTGTCCTTTTTATGGCCACTTGCTGAAAAAAAGCTTGATTTAGTTGTTCAATGATTATTTTGCAAAAAAGTTATGTAAGCTAGAAACACACTGACGCCGGAGGCGGAGCGGTGCGGCGTGACGCGGAGGCGGTGCCGGTTGTAATATTCAAGTTAACGTGAATGAGGGCAAACAAAATACCGCGCCACGCTTATTTCCCGCGCGGTATTTTGTGTGCCCTCTTTCATTTTAGCTCGAATATTACAACCGGCACCGCCTACGCGCCGTTTCACCCCGCCACCGTGTGTTTCAAGTTTTAGGCTAATAATCATGAATGATGAGTAACTTGCTTTAAATAACTTTCGTAGTCAGTGCAGTCGTAATGTTGTCATTACAATATACTGTAGCATCTGTTTCGTTACGTAGTTAGTACGTTTTTTTAAAGAAATACTGAAATAGCTTCTATACATTTTGACATTACTAAGCTGAGCTTAACACCAAATCAAGATGATTTTTTGTTGACTGTACAAGACAAGATAAATAAAACCTTAGGGTTAAAACGTAACAATTGATGTTTAAGTCCAGTTATACTGTATTATATTTATTTTAACTAGTATTAAACATATCCATAACTGTACTTAACCATATTTTTATAATAAAAGTTTTTTACTAAATATTTTGTTTCGTTATTTGTTTAAAATGTATAATTGGTACATCGCAATACACGATAGTAATTAGAAAGAGATGAAAATAATGTCATTCAACCAGAGTGAAAAGGAAAGGACAGTAAATTAAAATATTTATTTATCAATAACACTGACATTTCATTCTTAACTATTGAGAGCATCACACAATTTCATTATATATCCGATAAATTCAATTATCTTTACATTTCATTAAAATACATCAAACATTTTCTCAACAATTTATAAATTTCCGAGCTCCTGCTTACGGTAACTTTTGTAGCGAACAATGTCATATCATAAAATAGGGTACAGTCGCCATCAGATATTTCGGAGCGTCCAAGGTGACCAAAAATATCGATACATGAACCCTAATACCTTAATAATAGTGTGTGTGCCACAGATATCAGACATCGGGGAATTCATATCGCTAATTCGGTCTGGAGACGTCACAGTAGATATAAAAAAGTGACACGGTTGATTTTCATACAGATTGAGGTGTTTGCGTTATCTAGTGTAATCTATATCTGTGGTATATGCCGAAATTTTTGACCACCTAGGCCGCTCCGAAATATCTGATGGCGATTGTACCTAGTAGTAAATAATATTGAAGGATATCCCGAATTGCCCTATATTTGCAAACGCCTGTCCCTACCTAACTTTTTTTTTTAATCTCATTTATTTTATAAGCCATACATCTTAACCTAACTTATTTGTTTACCGAGAAAATGAGAAAGCGAGCCTAAAAAAAAAACAAACAGAGATAACCTCGGGCTTTGTATTAGACCTAAAGAATATAACTGATCGCTACTGCAGTCTATTGCTTACACAAGGTGTTAATTAAATACTGAAAATCTGAAAGTAGGCTCATAATCGAAAATACACTAATACTAAAAAGGGTTGTAAATAATTTATTGAATCAGGCGGTACTTTGCGGAGGTCGATATCAATGAACTAAAAAAATTAGAAGAAAACACGCCTTGACAGTAAATAAATAAAAATTCAAGGTAGTTTTATAGGACGATTAAAATTTGTTAATATTTTGTGGGTAGTTTTGTTTTGCTTGAGAAAAAATATACTTGCGTACTTGGGGAGTTAGTGACAAATTGGAACGGTTGTTAAGGTTTGCTAGTCTAACAACTGGTAGCATGGTGTACGGTTGTTTACTCTGAAGATGAGCTCTGGTTGAGTTCGAAACGCGTCAGTGTGGTATGGTGGTGGTGATAGATGGGTTTGTGTGATTTGTGTGTGTTCTTACAGTGTGGAGGTGGAGGAACTGCATGAACACGCATATTTTGCATAAGCTTAACTATCATAAGGTCGCGGGTGAGTAAGTAAATTCATTTAGTTCATTAAAAAGGGTTGTGTTTTTATTAATCCCTTTTTTGCTGCGCCCAGTCGGTAAGTTACAAAAGCAGCACACGCCAACTAACTGGTTTAGCGAGGTTGAATACTACAGTCGAGTTCATAAACTTGTGAGCAAAAATTTGATCAAAAATATCTGAACAATAACAATAAAGCCGTTAACAATATAGTCGTGTTCTGATAGTTTGGTCAAACTTTTGCTCACAAGTTTACGAACTCGACTGTAAGTGTTTAGATAATTTAATACTGGCCGTTTTTCTGACGTCTGATTTTTTTCTAACTGCGAAGCGCAACTGAGTACTAACAAAGTCCAAATTACGAGTGTAGAGTTAAAAATTAAATAGAATTAATGACTTAGCAAAATACGAATATATATTTTTAATTATTAAACTATTAAAAAGAGAATTAAAATAAAATAATAAGACTGTTGGGGTGACTGAGGTTTTCAGTATATTAATCAACACCTTATAGTTTCAATGGCTGTTTTATCTCAGTCACATACAAGTTTCGAAAGACCGTAGCAGATAGCATTTTAAGTAACTTACAATAAGTAGGTACCTATCATCATTATATTGAATTGAATCGAAGCAAAAGTTGCCGTATCTAGAGCCGAATCATTCATACATTCAGTCAAAAAATATATCTCTCTAAGGGCCTGTTTCACCAATCATTGATAATTTTTATGTGACAGATATCTGTGATGACGTCTCTGTTTATTTTGTCCATATAAACAATAAACAAATACGGCATCACATATATCTATCACATAAAATTTGAATGGGCAATAAGGCCTTAAATCTTAACGCATCAAAATCTAAATAAAATCAACAAAAACACGCAAATTGCTAAAACGTAGTCAATACTGTTTGAGCCGCCTCTAGGCGCTCTGAACTCCACAATGTGAAGGCTAAAGTGAGGTCAAACATAGAGAATCAGTGATAACATAATCTCTTAACCTGTACGCAAACCAGACGCAGATTCAAGACAAGCATGGATACCAGAGGCCGCATTGCCTAACGCTTCTCACGCTCGCGATCGCAATCAAATGGCAGTTTCCCTGTTTCCCTCGTCCCTTTTTGTATGCGAAATCTGTCATTTGATTGCGATCGCGAGCGTCAGAAACGTTAGGCCAGTTACAATTAGTTAAAAGCTTCGATATGCAAGGTGTCTTAAATTTTTTTCGCCACATTTCAACAGGTGGTTGGACTCGTTTGATAAACACACTGTCCACGTTTTCTCACATCAGTTATTTTAAGACAATTATTACTTAATCATTTCAGAAACTTGCTACTCAAGCGCAACTTTGGAGGGATTTCGAACTAGTTTTTACAGCTTAAAGGAACTTTTGCAACTTTTCCCCCGTAATAGTTTGTCATCGATCCCTCTACAAAGTCTCGAATTTACGCGCTCTTTTATCTGCCCCTTAATCATGGTGCCCATGCCTGTCTTTGATCTGAAACATTTAGACCAACCAAAATGTGTCTTTACCAATTTGGCAATATGGTCCTCGAGGTTAGAAGCATTCCTGTTTAAGAAAAAGCGTCTTTAAAAGTAGCACGTACCTCCTCCCCGTAATAAAATTTAATTAGCTAGAAGTCACATTTGAAAAAGAGAAAACAAACAATAGTTTTGCGAGCGATTGTGAATAAGAGCTTACTTCTAAGTCTTTTCCAGATACTGTCTATAAGTGACGTTAACTTCAATCCAACCCAAACAAGAAGACCTCTGAAGGAAATCTCGAAATAGAATGTTGTAAACGTTCAAGGTAATTTATGAATGAAATTTTAGTTAGACCATATTATATGTATTTACCTTTTTAACTCTATCTGCAATGTGTGACATAATTTACCTTATGTCACACAAGGTAAATACAACAAAGGGCTTATGTTCCTAGAAAATCTATAGCATGATCCACACAATAGCTTTCACAAATTTATTTAAAAACAACAACGGGATTGAACAAGAAATTCAAAACATTCTTTGTGGAAACAACACAATCGTTGACAACGGTTTTAAACAATTCAGAGAATTTCGATACGGATGGTGCTTTCGAACTAATCGTGCCTCTGGCATCTCTGCATTCTAAGCAATTTATTTCGTATCCTTGAACGTTAAGGTTCTTAGTTCCGATGTTGTATTTGTTTGGTTCGTTGGTGATTATTCCTCGGAAACGGATGCGTTCGTCTGAGTGGAGTAAGCGGGTGTAATTGGTGAAGTAATGGTTGTATGTGATGGCTATTTCGGCGTGGCGCTTTAGGAGGCCACCGCTTGCTTCCATGATGACTTTTATTTCGTACGTGTATCTGTAATAGAAGAAAAGCTAGATTAGCTGAGTAGTAGAAACTACCAAATCTACACTTCACTTGACCAAAATTATAACTAAACCTAGTATTTCAGACAGGAACTTAGTTTAATTTTGACAAATCAGTTGTCAAAAAGAAAGACTTTTGGAGTAGGTTACTTTTAAACCAAATTTAATAAAGGAGGTTCTCATTTAAATTATTTAAAAAATAGTCATAATTTCCGTTGGCCCTCATTTAAATTGAAAGAAAAACTACTACTCAAAAGGTAGAAAAAATTATCATTTATTCTTCCTTTTAATTTTATGTGTCATACAAAAGCATAAGAAAAGCAAATAAAAAATAAAGCATTTTTTTTGTTTAGTTACATAAGGTGTAGGTATATTTCTACTTCAATGCAATGTTACTCGAAATATGATTCTAATTAAAAAAAAAACACATTCACATTCTTAAGAAGAAAGTTCGTAATAATTAAATAAACCATACTTACTCATTATACCGGTTCAAATGACAAATCTTGCCGCTATGCCTCGCGACGTTCCTCACAAACTGGCACTCCTTGATTGAACTGTCGCTCTGACAAAGCGTCATATACTCGTCCCCGTAATAACACTTGAAATATTCCTGTAGAAACCCAGGCAACCACGCAGCAAAGTCATCCCACCTGTTATTTATCGATTTTAATTCAATCTCCTTTATGTAACCCTCCCAATTAACATGCGCGCCGTCTAGTACAGAACACTTCATTTGCGTCGCCGCCATGTTGGATTCTATCCAAGATGGCGAATTGCAGTTGTTGTAATAGTCTTCCCAGCTGATTTGGTAGGAGTTGTCTTCGTAGTCTGCTACAAATTCGTTCTTTAGCAGGTTTTTGATGCTGGGTTTATCGGGGCCTATGAGTTCGATTAGGCCGGAAGGCAGGCCCCCGTCTTGGACGTTCATAACGAACTGGTTGCCGAAATACAGCAGCGTTATGAGGCCGGATGCTAACTGGAAGTAAAATAAAACAAATTTAATTATAGTGCGATTTTAGGGTTAACTGTTTCCAATGGGCGAGCAGAGATAATAAATAAACTAACTTTATCATCATCGTCGTGTCAGACGAAAGACGTACTGCTAACAAAGGTCTCCCCTAGAGTTCCACAACGATCGGTCAGAATTTTATCCCACCACTCATTTTTACATTTTTTACTTAACTACCTTCTAAATTAAATTTCCTTATTTAATTCTAAATTATTGTTGCCATGCTAAGAATCGGGAATTCAGTTATTTTATATAATTACTGGTTTCTTACTGGTTCAGTTATTTTTTTTTACAAAACAAAACTTGTTACAATTAATAAGATCGATTAATTAAAAAAAAAAGTGAACCTTACCTGGAAAGGTGTGACAAATTTCTTAGTTGATTCCGTCTTGGCGAGTATACAAGTAACCCCCAGCGTAAAACCAAACCCAACCACCAGCGTCGTCGTATAAAACAAGCGCGATATCGTAATGTACTGGAGAAACGCAAATATCGGCAAAGTCAACGTCACCACCCCAATCAGAGGAATAAAAAGGAAAGAACAAACCAAACCTAATGTACCACGTATCAAGCCATATGTGGTGCAACCGTGCGAGCACATTATAAACATCTGCAACCAACTTAAAGTCACGCAATGAGGCAATGCATATTTGAAAAAACCTTGCCAATTACTCCTCCTAGCCATGAAGAATACTATAATAGGCACAAGTAAAGAGAAGAACATGCGAGCGTTCAAACAAAACTCTATGCTATTCCCCAGTATGTAAGACGGATAGTTGGATATATGAAGATCCAAAAACCGCCACCCTTGGTGCACGACTGTATCCTTTTCGTAAGGGTATTTGGCTAACACGTTTATGCCAAAGGATAGTAAAGCCAGCATATCCGGATATGGCTTTCCGTTCGTACCGAACGATAACAGAGAGAGAAACATTATGGAAAACGAGAGCACGCAGAATTCAGAGAAAGGCACCCATTGCGTAGCTATAAAAGGATATAGAAACAAATTAATAAACAATGCTAAGAAAAACTTCAAAAACGGCCCTATATTGTTCATGACAAACAAATTCTCGGATTCGTCTGGTTGTAGATTTCCGTCGCTATATCTCAGAAACAGACCCGACCATTTCCTAAAGTCTATGAACTGTCTTTTCGCGTGGAACATTTTGAAGGTACATATAACCATGGCGATGAAACTAACGTAGTACAAAACTAATGGCACCAAGTGGTATAGGCTATCCATACTGACGGATAAATATGCTATTAAAACTAGTGATAATTCAATATTGGATAATCTAAATTGGAACGAGCCGAAGTAATCGAGTAGCTTCAAGTATAGGACTTGTATAAAAACTAAGGGGTGTAGGAATGCTTGCTGTAGCAATGGGACATGATCTAAGGATTTGACGCTGGGGTCTGTCAGGCTGAGCTCGTATCCTACGAGGGGCATTTCGCCTTGACAATAGTCAACGGCGGCTGTCACAAGATTGTCAACTGTCAGGTTGCGTATTTCCTCGCTGGGACCGCCCGTGTCTTCGTAGTCTGGAAAAGAAAATTTAGGTCAGTTACGGCATGACAGTCGTAAATGCACGCATGAACGTAAACTGTCGCAGCGAGAAGTTTTAAATTAGAATTTTAACATTAAAATTGCCTTCATTATATTGAGCATTAAATACCCCTGACTAATCATTTGATCCAAAATTAAAATAAAATAACTTGGTTTGGCAAATATGGAACAATTTTTTGTTTTTGTACCTTTGCTCAATCAAGTCCGCGCGGGTTACAACGCTTCACCGAATAGCAGGTTTAGTTTTCGTCTCAAATGTTTCTCTCTTCTCCTACTTATGCTTTTACTGTTTTTTTTGCGATGTAGTGTCTTTGATGAATTATAACTGTATAATTAATTAATCAAAGTGTAGTGTGTTTTTTTATATCAATAAATGTTGTGTTTGAGTTTTCCCTGGTGTTTTGGAGCAAATGGGCTATGATGCCGTGTCACAGTACCTTCCTCCGAGGGTTGGTGTGTCCTCAGCGCGCCGTTGCCGTGGCTGTCGCCCGCCTCGGCCTGCGGAGCCTCCAGGGCTTGCCCGTCGTCCAACGCGCGGGCCTCCTCTGGGGGCACACAACATAAACACTTTGGTCGTATGTTATAGTAGTTATAGGCTTCGTAGTTTATAAATTCATGTAGTTTTATATGTATAATTAATAGTGTGTAGTATATTTTTATAGCGGTCAGAGGGTCACCGACGGTGCTGGCTGAAAATCAGCGCTGGGGCGTTCTTAACGTCTCGGCATTATGTTGAGCCAGTGGCCGATTCACAACCGCAATGACACATACTATCTTACTGCCTATCTATACTATCCTGCTTAATAATATTGTTGTCTTGTGTAGTGGTTTCTATTGCTGTGTTGTGAATAAATTAATTTCTTTCTTTCTTTCTTTAAAAGGTTCCATTCGGTCTAATGAGTCTGAAAGGATGCCTATTCTATTGGTCAGGACGTGAAGACTTGCGAAAGGAATCCAAAAAAATGAGAGCAACTCAGGTCGACGCACTACCAGTGGAGTTTTTTTTTTCGGAAAGTTGCAGTATATTTCTGCCTCCTTTTATTTATAATACAGAAAAAAGATTTCTCAAAATCAGTACATGGAACAATTGAGAGTAGTTCATTGTAACGTGGAGAAAGGTATGCGCTAAGATTTTAGTAGTAAACCATTTTGTTAAGAAATTTGTAAGCCCTGGTCATCGATAGAACGCTCCAATAATATTTAGTGGGAACGAGCTTGGCAAAGACTCGTAGAACTTCTTTGATGGAGCGTAAGTGAGTCTGGTAGTGACCAGGATAGTTGTTGAAGTAGAAGGTGTACTTATATTATTGTTCGCAGTCAAAGCGTGTGGTATATACCTGTTTATTTGTCCACCAATGAACAACTCGAGTCGGGAATGGGTCAAGAGGTTTACCTGGCGAGTCTTCATCGGTGCTGTCGTCTTGTTTCTGGAGCGTCGTGTTACAGATTTCTCGGATGCGTCGCTCCAGCTGCGCCGTCGTTATGAACTCTTCGCCGTTGGATAAGCTTTAAACGATATATAACATCAGTGATATGATCAGGCGCGGATGCAGGCCTCAAAAAAAGGTTGTGGTCACAGCCACCCGAAAATCGGTCAAGTGCGAGTCGGAGCGTGAACTCGCCCATGAACAATCATGACTCATGTATGAACGACTTTTGCCATCCAAGCACCTCGATAGACCGTGAAAGTGTGTCGTCACAAGTCTATTTGGGTTGTGGGCATGCCCATCGTGCCCAAAACGGTGGATCCGCCCTTGGCTATAATATATCGTCCATGTACTTTCTCAACCTCGTATCTACCCTTATTGTACACAACAAAACACACTCTATCATACTTAGCATAAAGGTGATTCTAAAGCTATTTGTGGCCAGATACGAGGTTGAGAAAGTGAGCGGTCGATATCCCTATAACGCCTTTTTTCTATTACTAATCTATCTATTATCTTTATTATCCGGGCTGCTATAAAAAAATACCTAACATTCTGAACCTAACTCTCCGAGTCGCTTCTGCTCCGAACCGTCTTGCTCGCTCGCTTCGCTCGCTCGCACAAATCAAATGTCGCAATTCTATCCTAACCTAACCACCTATGTGGGTAAAATTTACCTAATTCAAAGGCTTGTTTGACGTATGGGATTTATCAGTATATAATGTCGATACTCACCATTTACAGCATGGATGGCAAATTACATTATGGCATGTGATAGGTACTTATGGCTTACAATGATTATGAAAAATGAAATTATTCAATTAATATTATGGGAAACAAATATTCTGTCATTTGATTAATATGGTAAACAATGAGTAGTGCAAATGAATTTATAAGAAACAATATTATGGCGGTTGAATATTATAGCACATGAAATTCGGGCAAGTACCTAAAGGTATACCGGTGTAGACAATCACGCTCTACGTGGTGTTTACTGGTGTTTAGGGCAGGATCGTCTCAGCATTCGTACTCGCTTGGATAGCCAATAAAAATTTAGTCAGCGAGAATAGATCGTATTAAACTTTTTTTTTTGCAAAACTTATTGTTTCCTAAAGCATTCACTCACCTTGCAAACAGATCGCGGGCTGCCTTGCGCGCGACGGTCTCCTGGCGGCTAGCAGCGAGGCAGGACTTGGCACGGACTATGGCCGCACTGTCCTCCTCAATCACACCACTGCGGATACACCTGTAGGGAACAATTACTACTTTTAGTACAGTCACCAGCATTAATATCTGCCACAGCGGAGCGTGCAATAGAAATAGAGTCGTATCAGATATTTATGCACGCTTGTTGTGTCAGATATTGGTGCTGGTGACTGTACAGAGAAAACGTCCACTGCGGAACAAAGGCCGCCCCTCCTCGCCACTTGCATCCACCACCAGTTGCTTGTAACTCTTACGATGTCGTCACTCCATCTATCCTCCATTTATTTTAACATTTGAAACTTAACGGTAAAATTTGCACACTTTTGTAAATGAAACAACGGAACTATTTAAAGTTGTGTGAACTTCTATAATAAAAACATAATAAATAACGCTAACAAATGTACATGTAGGTATTTTTAGTCCATTTGCGTTTGAAATATCGAGAAACGTGTGTTACCTACAGTTTGACCGTTAATTCAAACCTTAAATTAAACGGAGTATAGTGGGAGGCCCGCCAACACTCCGTCTTCCGGTTCGTTTTTTTCTCTCCCAACGGTTATCTGTCCTTCAGGCGATTTGCCATCGTATTACGTCGGGAAAGTTCGTATTTATCTTGTTTTCTCAACTAGCTTACTGAAGTCTTCTGAATTATAAAGTGAAAACTGCGGAACGGAAGACGCAGCATAGGTAGGGCTTTCGGTATCCTTCCAAATCGCCAAAAAAAATTAAATGACTCGTTTCATAAATGTTTCCTTTGGCCAAATGCATTTTATTCTGAAACTGAACTATTCGAGATTTATTTCAAGACCATTAGTGTTGGTGGGTAGTATTATAAATTGAAAATTAACTAAATATAGATGCATTTGGCCAAACACAACGACTGTGAAACGAATAACTTGTAAAAAATTGTTTCGTTAGACATCAGTGAACCAGCCTCTAAAAACTATTTCGAACTTCGTGTCTTTTCCCGCTGCTGAATAAATATGCATTTGGCCAAACAAAACGAATGTGAAACGAATAACTTGTCGAATTTCGTAGTAGCCCCCCAGGCCTCTCACGATGGGGATCGCGATTCCGATACGCGAAAGGCCATTCTTTGAAAAGCCTGTCTATTGCACTCAATCACTTAATTTAGCTATATCACATAAGAACATTTTTTCAAGATTAATTACATTCTATACATAAGTTCATCTCGAACATGACCCCATTTGACCTTCCAAATTGCAAAATTGGTTAATTCCGAACTCATTTTATATTCTTATGTATAAACGTTCATTTTACATAACACTAAAAAAACACAGATGCGAAATTTCAATTCACTTAATCATGAAGACAACTCTTGAATTGCCTTCCGAAAATCTCTAATAACTAATCTTCATTCTGATAATTTAGGAATAATAATATAATAATAGGTAGGTCAACTTAAGTACACTCCGTACGGGGTTCACTTAGCTTGTGCGTCTTAACCCACCTTTTCAACAAACAAACAAATATTTTTCTAACCGACTGACCGAGGTATGCGAGTCATGTTTATGCTTATTGTTCCTGTTATGACAATATCGTTGAAAATTCATAGCATCGCCGCCCTGTTGTATAATACGAATACGGTTTGCTTATGGTGGAAATTTAAAATATGCTGTGAATACACTGTGCTGTCACTTTTGAAATAAGTTTTGATTGACAGTTAATTTATTTTATTGACTATCGGTGGCCAGTCTTTTTAGAAATTGGAAAGAGGTTTCATTATTAATTACGAATACAGTCACCTGCATTAATATCTGCCACAGCAAAGTGTGCAAAAACATGACACGGCCTACCGACCCTAGAAATAGATTCGCACGTATCAAATATTTATGCACGCTTTGTGTCAGATATTGGTGCTGTTCACTGTACACCTATGTATGTATGTATGTATGTAAACTATTTATTGCACAAAAGAAAAGAACAAAATACAATTGTCAAACTTTGAGATAATTGTACAAAGGCGGACTTATCCCTTTAAGGGATCCCTACCAGTCAAACTTTGAGTGGATGAAAGGAGCAATCAGTTGGGGACCGACAAAAAGTGAGACTTGACGTGAGTCGAAAATTGTGGAAGCTACATTACAACGCTTTAAAGAATATAATACACAACAAAGAAAGAAGAAACAAACAATAACTACAAAAGTAAATTATACGTAAAAGTAAGACAGCCGGTGAACTGGCACTTGAGGTATCCCATCTTAGGCTTAACCTAGAGAGGTTGGCAACGCGTCTGCAATACCCCTGGTGTTACAGATGTTTATGGGCGGTGGTGATCTCTTACCATCAGGAGACCCACTTGCTCGTTTGCCATCCAGTCAAATAAAAAAAAACATTGTTAAAAATAAAATACAAAAGTCGGGAAGTAAATGTTCTATATTGTTAGTGATCTATTCTATACAGTTACCATAAGCAAGATAACGTTAGTGTCCTAAAAAGATTTCTCGCTCCCGAACTTTAACACGCTTCATCATAGTTATTTTTGTTTGATTCATCATCATCAGCCGGAAGACATCCACTGCTGAACAAAGGCCTCCCCCGTAGAACGCCACAATGAACCGCTTGCCACTAGTTGCCACTTGCATCCACCGGTTTCTCGTAACTCTCACGATATCATCAGTCCACCTGGTTACGCGACATGGCTAGTCCATATCGTCAGGTGACAAGCAAACGTCACTAATAACCACTTAAAGTCAAGAGGGATAATCAAAACTTATGCATTGCATCCATAAGGTTATTCCACTTTTTTTTTTGCAGTTAGTGACTTTTGCTTGCCACACGATGATATGCAAGTTTTTAGAGGTATTCGAGACTGACTAAACAACTTTTTTTTTTCTCCATACATAACCTGCCAAGCGATTCAATGTTGCGTGCGAAGTTCCCAATCCGCACAGGCCCCGCGTGGGAACTATGGCCGAAGCCCTCTTGTTCTGAGAGGAGGCCTGTGCCCAGCAGTGGGACGTATATAGGCTGGGACGATGATGATGATGATAAACGCTCCACCCTACTACCCAATTACCTGCGCAGCATCCTTCTGGCTTCAGGATGCGCTTGTTCAGTAGCACAAATCAGCCAATCCAAGGCTTGCTTGAAGTTTGATACTTTGTCTGCCTCTAATTCTGCAAGATGGAGAAACTTGATTAAACCACATGTTACCTTGCTTATCCGCAACCACACGTACAGGATAGCTACGTCTGTGCGACACACATGTATTTATGCGAAAAACCGTCCTCCTCTTCTACATAAATCGACAGATGTTGGAATGCTGGTTTTTGCTTGAAAATATTGGTATTGCTGGTTCTAGTTGATGAAGGGAGACACTTCTTTTCAACTATCTTACTACAGTTAATGTCTTGTATAAAATGGTGGTAAAAATAAACCAATCAATACTGCTGTATCTGTCACCTACTTGATTAATTATGAATGAGACGCGAATGTCACTTAAAAAGATAGGTGTACCTACCACCTACTAAATTACAATTGAAAGCAAATATTATTATACTGTTGCCCTACTCAATACCAAACTAGACTATCAATGGCTCTCACTCTTCATACTGAAAATAAACTCCTATCTGCATTATATATTCCAATCACTATCACCATCATCATATCAGCCCGTCTTTGACATCCACTGTTGGACATAGGCCTCCACCATATATCTCCAGTTGCTTTGGTTGGAAACAGCCTACATCCACCGTGAACCCACGGCTTTAACCAGGTAATCCGTCCATCGCATTGCAACCACTGAATCCTTACATTACATATTATAATAATAAATAAATAATAAAAACCATTTATTTCAGACAATTATAATTCATTCATTAAATAATTTTATTCACTATATAATTATTGTTACTAATTTAAATATATTATACTAATGTTATATACTCGCGGAAGTATGTCTGTCTGTTACCTTTTATTACTTAAACGGCTGAACCGATTTAAATGAAATTTGGTATGAAAATATTTTGAGACCCTGGAAAGGAAATAGGATAGTTCCCGACAGATAGCGATAATGATTTTTTAGCTGAGTCGCAAGCATAAGCTAGTAATCACTAATCAGTAGTTTGATGATTGTTTTTTACCTTGCATTGAAATTAATAAATTCCAAACCACATTTACTTTAAACAGTAATATGTTTAAGTAAAAATAACTAACTAACTAACTACAACTATAACTATACTATGGCTCCGAAGCAGTAACGTTTCGTGTGCTCTGCCTACCCCATTTGGGAATAGAGGCGTGATGTTTGTGTGTGTGTAAAAATAACTAACTTTAAAAAAATACATGTCACACTCCAACATCAATGGTGAATCAACTCAAAATAACAAAACATTTTAATTTAGACGTTAAAGAAGTTCAATTAAGTCTAAATTAAAATTATACATAGGTATAGGTATGATTCGCTGGTGATCAAGATATTATATAATACACAGAAATTTAGTGAAAGAATTAGCATAAAAAAGAGACCAACCACACTTTTCTTCCAACAGTAGTTTAGCGAGAACAAATTGGGATTCTGCACATCCATCCTCGGCGAGCACATTGCGCAGCCTCCTGAGGGACCCTTGTGGCCCATCTGAAACCAACCGAGACCTCGTAAAAGCATCATTTTTGTTGTACAGTGGATCTATTTAACCTTTCCAACACCATATTAGATAAATATTATTATCAAACATAGCACTACAGGAGGCATTTTGCGGGCACGTCAGTTGGTAATGTTTACAAAAAATACATTTTAAATATCCATACTAAGTATTTATAAATTACCTAATATTTTAGCCCGTTCTGTTGAGGTAATGTAATATCAAAATTAAATCTATCTTAATTTGCCAACATAATGCGTAAAAAATTTACTATCAAAAATTTTGAACAAATATTAATTATGTGGAGGTAATGTATAAATAATATTCTTTATTACTTGTTTTACATATTGGCTTTTGTACATTCGGCTACCTAGGTACCTAACGTACAGCACCTATTAATAAGTAAGGAGTAAAAATACTAAGTATAAGTACTTTCTTCCGAAAACGCGAAAATTAATTGTTTTTTTTTTGTAAACATTACCAACTGACGTGCCTGCAAAATGCCTCCTCTAGTGCTATGTTTGATTATTACTATTATTACCATCAGAATTACAACTTAATCCAAAGATAAACTATTGCATTTAGTTTTCATTTACAATTTTTACCATTCAAATACCTATGTGGTCAGTTGATTATTGTTTGCATTTCATAAAACAATGTCAGTCATGTCAGTCAAATTTAAAGTTCAACTTTAATAAGGATTCACACCTATTTATTAGGTATTAACCTATCATGGAACTAAACATGCATTGTTTATGGATATGGATGTGAACAATTTACAATCAAGTATTTTTTGACCTAGAATGTACGACAATCAGGGTCGGACTTAGCCATCTAGGCGCCCCAAGCAAGTCATGCCTTTGGGTGCCTTTTAGATGTGACAAGTGACAAAATGACAGGTTTTATTTGCTAGAAATGGAATACTTATACTCACTCCTGCGAGCTAATTCTATAAAACTTAGTATGCTTGAGCCTAGATTTTCTTTAGATTGATTGATTGATATTCTTTGCGAAGAAATATATTCTATTCTATAAAAATAGGAACTTATTCAAATTTTAATTTATTCTACATAAAATACATGCAGAATAATATTTTACTATTATACCACTTAAATTTAAAAATATATATCTATTTTCTTTTAGGTACTTAAGTATTCCAAGAAAGCTTTTTTGCTTATACAGCTGTGTCAACTGTACCTATAAAGAAAGGTCTTTTTAACAGAGCAGAATTTTGTAGTGCACCCATACAAGGTCATAATTTAAAAAAGTATTTTCTTTAAAGCAATTAGATGAGAAAATCCTCTTATCAGACCATCAAAAAGTAGGTAGTTACAAAGAGAATATAACCACTACGTTTTGGGTAGTTAATGCACTGAGAAGCTTAAAAGTAAAATGGGTTTTGAATAAAGTATAAGTTCAAAGTAATAGTTTATTTACTTACCATGAATATGCCAGCGTTTCCGACCACCCGGTGGCATCACTGAACGTAAAATAAAGAAATTCTAATCTCGTACTCTATATAGGTATTCATTCATGTAAATCAAAACTAAATAATTATTTTTTAACACTATTTGAAGCAAGTCCTCTCATAAATTTATCAATTATACCAAATTGGTATTTTGATTTGATTGTCAAATTTGTCAATCAGACATTTGCGAATACCAGCGAATACGAATAATACCCGATGTTAAAATTTGCGTTTAAAACTTATAGATGATTTGTTTTGAACTGTTTTAAAAATTATTTGAATCAAAATATGATCAAAAGTGACAAACAAATAACTATAAAAGTACTGACTAATGTAATGGTTGAGCGAATTAGGTGAAATAATATTGTACACCTACACAGTACGCCTACGCGAGTTGAAATAGATGATAGAAAAGAAAGGGTTCCGGCCGTGTTTTAAAATAGGCACCCCCTAAAATACAAAAATATCCATGATTTCAGCATCCTGTGTGGGAGGATATTTTTGTTTACTTCTTATTTTGGTTTTTAGGGAAACGGTCTAGGAAGTTTCTTTCATTTTCGAACTCATTAGGAGTGAACGAGTGAACAAAACGCTGTGTGTGCTGTGCAGTGGGGGCACACTTAAATAAAACGTCACCTTTTCACGTACACGCCAGCGCCTCTGGCGACAAAATGATAGCACTAAATTGACAAATGTGTCAAACGTGGACTTGAAGGAAATGATATTAAGGTGGAAACACACTTACAAACACGCAACGCCACGTGACATGTTGACACTCAATGCGATCACGTAGTGTTTTATATCAAGAGGGCTACTACGAAATTCGACAATGGAAGTTCGTATCGTACCTTCCCTAACACTCATACTAAATAATATTAGCGTCAGTGCAGTGGGACAGCAACATACGAAGTTCGAATTTGGCACTTTAGTAGTGCCCTGCAACCGTTCCGTCTTCCGTGCTGCCGTTCGTGGCCGCACCTGCTCGATTTTCGAACTTCGGAGTAGGCCCTCTGGCCATAAGCTGGAGTGAATAATTATATATATTATGGGATTGTTAGTACTGACACGCGTTGGGTAGCGTGGCGTCGCTTTTTAGTAATACCCTAGTGTGTTTTTACCTTAAAATCGATAGGTATTCTAGTTGCAGTTACAGAAAGTACCTAGTTAAATGAGCTTTTAAGCCAAATTACACAATCATACAATGTACAAACGTACAAACAAACATATGAGACAAGATACGTGTTTTCAATATTTTTACTTTATTTATTTATTTATTTTATTTATTTATTTGTATTGAAATACGAAGTCAGGCTTACAGTGCACCAAAACGCCTAGCTCGTTAATACTTAATACTATGCTAAAAATAACATTATTTTAGATAAAAGTGCTCCCCAACCATCGGCAAACACGTCAGCATCCTGGATTTCAGTCAAAAATTCATTTAGCAGCGCAATTGCCCTGGCGTTGGACAGTTCTTAGCTCTACGAGTTCCTCAGCCCCAACAGACAGAATCAACAAAATCTTAGAGGTCTATTGTTGCTAAGAAACAACAAAACAAACTTCAATATTCTCATCCATCTCAACTGTCACTGTCACTGCTGTCAGCTGTCACGTCACTTCACTAAGTTCACTACAGTCAAAAATAATCGTGCTTTGGTGTTTTGGTTTTTCTGCTGTAAAATCCAATAATGCTCATAAACTTCCTCATATAATAAGCTGAAGTGACTATTGGGTTTTCGTGTGAACGAATTGATGCCAAAATGTTGACTCCACGGTTCAAGTTGACCCAGGACGAGAACCACGTGTATATCAACGTGCACGCACCTTACACAAACATCGGCGACACAGAAATAGATGTTGACGGCGAGAATTTCCTGTTCGTATCAAGCCCTTATTTCCTGCGACTACGCCTCCCGGGTAGGATCATCGAGAATGAACGCTCTAAAGGATCTTACACTTGCGATTCAGGTGATTTTAATTTAACTTTTGACAAAGAAAATCCCGCTGAACATTTCGAAAATCTCGACATGATCACTAGCCTTTTGGCTCCTCGCGATATTCCCAATCTTAATCCTAATTTGGTAGAAAGCCTTGAAGAAGATGGCATTACTATAGAGGACAGCAGTGAGAATGATAATGGAAACAGTTATGCTTATGGTTTTGCTGACAAAGTGACTGTTGAATTCCATGAGATTGGCAGTGAATTCCCCCAAATATTTGAGCTTAAAGTGCCTGAGAGAGTACCAAAAGAGGAGCGGAATGGTTTACGCATAGAATATGAGGATAGTAAATTCTCCTCTGATCATTATTTAGCTGATTTCTTTGATGAGGAATTAATTGCTCCTTACCTGGCAGCCAAGATGCATTGGAATGATCCTGAGTTTAACAAAGATGCTGATTTTAATGAAGAAGAAGTAGCTGTTTTGAAGGAATTACCAAACAAACACTATCTTTTCAGTAAGAATGAACACAAACAAGTTTTGCTTGGTCTAATAGACATTTTGTTCGGATACTGTTATGATAAGAGAACAACTCTAAATGACAGTAATGTAGAGTCAAGCTGGACCATAAATAAGCTGTCTTCTACCCTGAGCTGGTTCTGCTCATTCAAAGACATGAAACAGGTATTAATTGCCTGTTACCGTAGAGCACTTGTTTATCCAATTTTCAGAAATTTTGAACTCTGCCACAAAGTAAAAAATGATGTTGCATCTATGTTCCGTAAAGGCAAGAAGCTAATTATAAAATGCATGATAGAGATCCATCAAATGTTCAACACAAGCAATGATGCTCGCTACATTCTCAACCAACTCTACATAAAAGACTATTTGGTGTTTCTACAAAAATGTAGAACTGAAGAATTTACGGAACTTTTTAACAATGTTACCAACATTGAAATAGTGAAAGGAGATCTGGACTTGGACTTGGAGGAGTTAGAAGCTGCTGCTGATATGGTACAGCAAGAAGAAACGGAAGTAATGGAGAATGAGATGGCTGTTCGCATGGCATCAATGTCTTTGTTAGGATTAAACAAAAACAATGATATTTATGAGGAGGACAGCGATGAAGAGACTGATTCATCATCGTCTTCAGACTCCAGTTCTGATTCGTCTGATGACTCGTCAGATCTTGACTCTGATGATGATCCATCTTGACCCTTGTATGAATCCCAGGAGCTGTGCAGCAAAAGTCTGTAAGGATGTGTCAATAAAGAAAGGCTGAATAGTTAAGTTGATGTGAAAGATAAACTGTTTGTAGAATTTTAATTATGATACAGTCAAGCCCAAAAAGGTATCCTTTACGCTACTACCTTGTCATTATCATTTAATGATTTAACATTTGTATAAAATTGACAGATGGCATACAGTGACAAGGTACTAAAGTGTAAAATTGTCTTTGACCTTGACTGCACTACTGGTGAGACTAAAATGTTGAATTCTGTGATAAAAAAACTGGACTGCTCTGAAAATAAAATAGTAAACAGAATTTGATAAAAAAAATAGGTATACAAGTAATATGTTTATTTATTTTCAAGATATATGCTGGACATTGTTTAATGTAAGAGTCATTTTATGCGTAGTTTTTTCCATATTTTGCTCTTAATGTGCATATTAATCAGTACAACAAGTAAGAAAAAGGTGAATATCTGGGAGGAAGCCCGTGTTGCTCCAAGTGTCTGGGATACTAATGAATACAAATATGGTTGCCATATTACAAACATTTTAACACATAAATGGGATATACAATAATAGGGTATAGTACTTACTTTTTCGTTTCATTTGACTGATCAATTGTTCATTGCAATTGCAAGTGTGAATAAGTAACTTGCCAAGTGTTTGAAGGACAATGTTACGAGTATATGTTTATTAGAAAATACAAATATTTCTAGAATTAAGGATTCTACATTGTGATAAGAAATTATATTACTCTTGATCGTTACTTGTTAGCAAGTACTGAATAAAACCATATGAACATAAATAAATGTATTTTATTAAATTCAATGACAAGGCTTTACATTTTTTGCCAGTTTTTTTTCTATAATTATTGTGAGCCAAATAGATAAATTATGTGCATTCAAAATTATAGTGTTATATAATGTAATATATTCTGGCAAATTGGGAGTCGAAAAACACGGTTACCTTGTATCATTAAAAATTATTTTATTTGCATTTATATTATAAAATCACCATTACACATACCTACCTATAATTAAAGCATTTTTTCAATGATGATTTCGGGATGCCATTCCGCTTTTACTTGTCGTTTCCTGCTTGAGATTACGAATTGAAATCAAACAATCAATTCAGTACTCTTAACTACATATATACTATTTGTTACATATATTATTGTAGGTACAGTTTATTTTCACTTTTGTTCGTAGGTAAGGATCTGGATTATAGTTGTAATCTATGACGCCCGATCGAATAATCTCCTTGTAGACCAGAGCTGATTTACGTGGGGTCCGCGGGCGGGCCGGGTCGTCTATGTCCACTTGGTGAAGCCCGAATCTAATTCTGCAACAGTAAAAAATATTTATACAACACTAGAACTAGAAGACTATTCAGCTTCCTGGGACAGTGTTTCCGGAGCGGTACAGCTTAGGGATCTTTAAAAAACGAGCCTATATCAGTCTCTCAAAGGGCTGGCAAGGGGGGTGAGAAAAGAGGGTGTTATAAGTTTGACCGCTATGTGTGTCTATCTGTGGCACCGTAGCTCTTAAGCGTGTGGACTGATTTGAAAGCGGTTTTTTTTAATTTGAAATCGGGTTTTCTAGCGATAGTTCTTAGACATGTTTCATCAAAATCGGTTCAGCCGTTATTGAGATATTGAAATTTTAATGACGAAGCATGTTGCGAACGATTGTTTGTAATCCAAGCTTAATTTATTGACAAGGCCTGTATTATTATGCCGATATTATTATTCTGTATTGTAGTCCTACAGGGCTACTACGAAACTCGAAATTCGAAGTTCGTGTCGTGCGGTCCCTTTCGCTCTCGTATTAAATAGTATTAGTGTCAGAGAGACCGCACGACACGAACTTCTAGTTTCGAGTTTCGTCGTAGCCAGGGCATTTATTAGAGCGTTTCAACCGTCCCATTTTTTTGGATACTTTTCTGTAACAATGGCCGAATATTTTGACACAGTTTTTTAGTTATTCTGGTAGAAATACAGGAACTCTAACAAATAATCGGAAACAACATCAAAATATACAGCCAATTCGTAAAAAATGTGAACAGATAAATGAAGCGGTTAAAACGCTCAGTGTTGATATAATCAAGGAGCGGAATTTCTCATAGCAACAATCAAATGTCAAAGGAATTGAACATAAGTGTTATCGACTATCGATAAATATTTCAGTAATTAATAAAACAGAAAATAGTATGTACTTTTAAAATAGCACTTTTTCCTCCGCAGAAATAATACTAGGTAAATTTTATAAACTAAATTAAAAAGTAAACTATATCTAAAAATGCCCCTACAATTAAAATAAAAAGAGCTTGAGCTGCTTCAAATTAACTTTAGATTTAGAGCAGTATATCGTTGAAGAATCTTCCTTGTAAAGTAAGGGGTGTTTTTTATTTATTTGTCAATCGTTTTTCTTTTTGGATTAACCATTTTAATAACCCGGGAATGACTGAGAAAAACTCAAGCGACATAAATGTCATAATATGTGACGTTGACGCGATTAATTTTATTTTAATATGGAGATGGATCACTCGTCGAATCCGACTCGGCTGGGCAGCGTTCGGGAAGCTTCGCAGTGTCTTTTCGTCCAAATTACCGCAGTGTTTGAAGTCAAAAGTCTTTGACCAGTGTGTGTTGCCAGTGATGACATACGGATCTGAGACGTGGGCGCTAACGATGGGCCTCATGAGAAAACTCAAAGTCACTCAGAGGGCTATGGAGAGGGCTATGCTCGGGGTTTCTCTGCGGGATAGAATTAGAAATGATGATATCCGCAGTAGAACTAAGGTTACCGACATAGCCCGAAGAATTGCGAAACTAAAGTGGCAGTGGGCGGGGCACATTGCTCGCAGGACGGATGGCCGATGGGGCCAGAAGGTTCTCGAATGGCGTCCGCGGACCGGGAGACGAGCTGTCGGTAGGCCTCCAACAAGATGGAGCGACGACTTGGTTAAGATCGCGGGATCGCGGTGGATGCGGAAAGCACAAGACCGGTCTGAGTGGAGTGCCTTGGGGGAGGCCTATGTCCAGCAGTGGACGTCTTTCGGCTGACATGATGATGATGATGATGAATATGGAGATGAAAGTCCCTTATAAAAGAGGTCAAATGTTACAGAATAATGTTAAAAGCGATAACAAGCGTAGAGTCGATTCGATAACATCGATAACTGGAATAGTCGATAAAACTTATGTTCAATCCCTTTGATGTTTGATTTTTGCTATGAGAAATTCCGCTCCTTGTATATAATATAGGAGGTACTTACTCGTATCCGAATGTCCACTCGAACGTGTCCAGTAGAGACCAGAAGAAATACCCCTGCACGTTAGATCCAGCGGCTTTTGCGTCCAACAGCGCGTCCAAGTAGGTCCTCAGATAGTCCACTTTCAGATCATCGTACAGGTCTTCCGATAACGTCTCAGAGAAACCATTTTCAGTAATGTATAGTTCTGGATTGCCGTAAGCTTCTTTTATGTAGAGCAACAAATCGTAGAATCCTGGTGCGTAGGCCTGTGGGAAAGATCAAAACATTTATCGGATCTGGCGTTTCTTTGCGGAGGTTTTGAATACTTCTGCTTTCCTAAACTAGGTTAGCTGGAAGACATCACTTTTTAGGGATAAGCTCGCCGTTGTGCTTCTCTCTATGTATCTGTATTTCTATTTTATTTTAACCCCCGACGCAAAAGAGGGGTGTTTAAGTTTGACCGCTATGTGTGTCTGTGCGTGTGTGTCTGTCTGTCTGTCTGTGGCACCGTAGCTCTTAAACGGGTGGATCGATTTGAATGCGTTTTTTTATTTTAATGCAGGTTTTCTAGCGATGGTTCTTAAACATGTTTTATCAAAAAAAGATTAGCCGTTTCAAGATCATCAGCTCTTTTGTTCGCTGTGGTAGGAGTCTTAGACGCATAATAGGTATTTACTTTACTTTCAAACATATTTGAGACCTAAAATTTGAAACACCCATGTATGCTTTGTAACTATGCAAGATTATGGAATTCTCGGCCTGATGCTGCAGCCAGGACACTAGTAGGTACACTCTTGATAAAACCATAGCAGATACATATATCGTGCTTGGATTCGTTTAGGTGAGTATTTGATTCTACATGCAATGCAATGGTGGCAACAAGATGAGCTGATGCTGCAGCCAGGATATCGAGCACACTCTAGTACTTACACTCTATAAAAATAATAGCACATATGTAGTGTTTGGATTCCTTTTGATCAGTGTTTGATTCTACATACAATGCAATCGTGGCAACACGATGAGCTGATGCTGCATCCAGGATATCCAACACACAAGTACACTTAAAAAATATATATAAAAAATTAAAGTATAACAAATTAATAAAGAACTTACCTATGTACATTGAAAATTTAATAAACGCCAGCAAAAATAAAAAAAAACTCCCGAAAAGAAACGCTGACAAAAAACGCTACCAAAAGAGACAACTAAAAAGTAAAACATAATTATGCACTACCTAGCTGTTGCCCGCGACTTCATCTGCGAAGACTACCTATGCTGATTTCCCGCAAAATTAGCCCAGGTTAATTTAGCATAAGTACTTACCTAGTATTTTTTTTTTAATCTAAGCGTCGTCGGTGTCGGGGGACCGCTAAGGTACTTTAAAAAATACAACATATGTAGGTACGTTAGTTTTACTTTAGTTAACACCTTAGCGGTCCCCCGACACCAACGACGCTTAGATAAAAAAAATATTACTAGGTATATACTTATTCAATTTTGAAATCACCGGCCGGGAATCGAACCCGGGTCCTCAAGCTTCGTAGTCAGGTTCTCTAACCACTATAAGAATATCTATCTGATAATATGTCTATGTAATAAGTTATTATAGACATAACCCACAAATGTACCCACTATCGCATAGTATCAATCAAGTTGAATAAGTACCCCCCTATTTCTATATATATATATATATAATTTATCATATTTTTTCATTGTTTTCATTGTGTTTGAGTGTTTCTTTTCGCCAACAAACTGGCGAAAAAATGTGTTCATGTATACACTGTGTCATTGTTAAAATTAAATAGAAAAAAAAAACGAAATGACAATTTTCGTGTTGGGTCTAAAATAAGAAAAATTATTGACAAATCTGGGGTCTTTTTTTAAGTTGGTTATTTCAAAGGTGTTCTATAGTTACGCGTACAGTGAGGTATCCCATTAGTATTATAAATGAGAAAGTTTGTAAGTCTGTTTGCTAGTTACCTCATCACGTCTGAACCGATTTAGATGAAATTCGGTATACAGATTTGTTGTTTTGAGTCCCCCGGAGAAGGACGTAGGAAAGTTTTGGTCCTAGAAAATTGCATATAGTTCCCTCGGCATAGCGATGGGTACAAACTAATTCTACGCAAAGTCGCGGGCAACAGGCTCTTAGGTATTTATAAATAGTGAAATTACTTACAGCCATTGAAGGTGAAGCGCTCTCTGGCCACGACGGATTAGTAAATGTGGCGTAACCAGCATCATCATCAAACGAAGGCACCTCGTACATTCCAACTACTGACGCATTCCTATAGACGTAGTTGCTAGAATAGTGGTTTATCCCGACGAAGTCAGTTGTTCCTTTGATGAAGTCTTTCTGTTCTTCTGTGAACGAACGGAGCCGGGAGCTGTTGTAGCCTTGTCTCAAACTTGCTGCTGCCACTCTATCGACCATACGATGAGGATAGTCTCCTCGAAATATCGGGTCCAGATATTGTCCCAGCTGCGAAAATAAAATTGCCATTATATATGCTCAAACTTGCAAGTGTTTCTGTCAGGGCCGCATTTAGAAGCGTTGGTTGGGGCAACGAAGGAGCGAAGGCGAAAAAGGACCGAGTAAAACTGAAAAGTTCCTGATCTGTCGAAATTTTACTTTAAACCTCTACTGTGGAGGGCCTGGGGCTGTATATCCGGGTGCCCTCCCTAACCTACATAAATATAGGATAAGTAGGTATTTTAGAAGGGTTTTTTATTTAAGAAGAATTCTAGTTTCATACAATGTGTACCTACTAGTCTGGTCATTCTACAGTTTTTTTGGAAATAATTCGATATTATTTTACGTGTAATTTTAAGAACCTATATTTTCGAATACACCAAAATTTGGTTCCGGAAGATGAAAAAAAAATTGCACCTACCCTAAAAAAGGTGATTTTTTTGAGAAAAAATGTTATCAGTAAATTTACTTTCAAAATATGTTTGAATAATTCAGTTTTTAGACCCGCAAGCTGAATCCACCAATATTATATGAAGGGTCCACGGAAAGAACGTGTCTAGTCACCTAAGCAACTTTTTAGTTATAGCGGTTTGAAAGTTAGTCATCACGAACAATTACTATGGTTACCATTTATTAAAAAAGATAAAAAAATAGATTTTATGTTGTTTTAAGATTATTTAATTCAGTGGTAACTAAGTCATAACGTACTTTGTGAGCTCTACATTTTGAGATTAAAATCTCAATTTTAAAAAAAGGAGACTAGGCATGTTCTTTCCATGGACCCTTCATATTATCTAACAGGAAATTAAAAAAAAACCACTAATGTGATTATTTCGTAATACGTCCAATTTATGTATTAGGAAAAAAAAAATATATTTTTTAAGTCACATAATTATCAAGAAATTGGATTTTAAATAATTATCATTTAAAATCCAACAACAGATATGATTGGTAATTACTTATTTTGCTAAACCGATATAGCAGCAAAAATAAGTACTTACTTACAAAGTCTCAAGCAAGGCACGTTAAAAAGACATTCCTAAACCTATACTTTTATGCCATTTTTTTTTTGTTAGCCATTTTCTATGTCCCACTGCTGGGCAAAGGCCTCTCCCTCGGATTTCCATTATGCCATTATCGTAATAATTTTTTAATTTTTAACTTTAGAAATTATAAAGCCTTTTTTTAGTTCCTTTAAAAAAAAAGTGGATTTTAGGTACATATGTTACAAAAAACATAAATAAAACTAGTAAATTATGATGTAAATAGGCTTAGGTATAGCAATTTCGCCTGATTTTTACAGAATTATTAAAGATACTGGTAAAATTTTACTGGCGTGGTGATAAATTTTGGTGGATTATTGAAGAATATATTTGCAAATTACCTGACTTAATTTTGAAAGGAAAAAAAATGCTTATTTGAATTAATGTTGATTTTACTTAGAGCGAAGGAGTTAGGTGACTGGGGTATACCTACAACTCATTTTGAGTCGCCGTGTGCCGTGTGGTACTTACAAATTTATGTGGATTTTTTTATAAAACCGAGCGAAGTAGAAATTTCGCCCCTAAAGTGTCACCTTCCTTACGTATAACATTGGTAATAATAATGTACGTACATGGAAAGCTTGATAATCCTCAGTTGCATCGATGTCGTCTATCGAATCAGACGCCGCCATAGGCCAATCATGATCCACGGTGATGCCAATTTTACCCCTTTGAAGCACTCTAAACTCTTTATTATAAATATGATACGCTTTAGCATGAGCCAAGAGCAAGTTTCTCCCGCAATCATAATAGCCTGTGGCGGGTGACTTCACGAGCGGAGGTTGTAGTCCATAACCATAGGCAAAAGTGCAGTGTATGTTTGGTTCGTTAACAGTGATCCAATGTTTGACTCTATCCCCGAATGCAGCAAAGACAACTCTTGCGTAGTCCGCGTACTTATCTACAATCTCATCTGTCAACCAACCTCCTTGGTTGCTGAAACCAATAGGCAAATCCCAATGATATATTGTCACGAAGGGTACAATGTCGTTTGCCAGCAGTTCGTTGATCAGGTTGTTGTAATAAATGATGCCGTAGGGATTTATGTAGTCCGCTGTGCCGTTTGGTAGAATCCTAGTCCAAGATAGCGAGAATCTGTAACTTTTGGCGCCCATTTCTTTGAGTAATGCTACGTCTTGCTTGTACAAGTGGTAGGAGTCAGCAGCAACATCGCCGTTGGTGTGATCGGAGACTAAGTCCGGTTGTTGGTGCAAATACCAATCCCACATAGACTGCCCTTTACCTAGAAAAATAAGAAAAACAGTCAATAATTCGCTAGTTCCTCACAAAAATTGTAGGTATCGCAAAATTGGCCCACTCAAGCGGTTATCGCTCCTTTCCTAATGCGAATTTTTAGGAAGCGGAATTCACATCCATAATATATTTATTATATGAATATATATAGGTATTTTTGAACAGTTATAATTCTAGAGCTTTTCAAGGACCCTAGGTCAATAGCGCAACCAGTGACTTAGGCAGTAGGTGTACCCTTGGCCTCATTTGTATATACTTTCTAAAAGGTGTGAGAGGGTCGATTGTTAGAACCTACACAAGTCTAGAACTCTGCTAACAAGGAAAGGCACCCGACTGTCCGGCTCCGATTTGTTTTTATGTATGTTAGAGAGTATTCTAAAATCCAAAGTACTAAAAAGTGAGCAAACCCTCTAACTTCTGTAGAAAGTGCTAGAAGCAAAAATGAAAAAATAATGGACCGCTGTTTTGTTATTTCGGCTCAAACTTAGTTACATTTTATAAAAAAAAATACACTTCAAAGTTTCATACTTTGGACCGCTTTTTTTGTTAAATATGAGTTTGATCCAATATTTTTGAGTTTGGTTCAAAAGACGGGACCTGTTCAAAATCGAATGATACCTCAAATGTTGAAAACCGTCCAGCCGTTTAGGCTGTAGAGAGGACAACAGAAATAGACATACATATACATACATTAAAATATAGATACGCTCGAAAAACATAATCCTCCTTCGGGCAGTCAGGTAACGCTTGTTACTTTATTTTTATGTTTGTTTTTATTGTTTGTCAAAAATATTGGATCATAGGTACAAGCCGAGAAAATGTTGAGAGTTCTTAAAACCTTAACACAGGTTTTTTTTTCGTCTGTGATAGGGCACTGGATGTCATTTGTACAAGCTTTTATTTAGTTTCTCCTGTCCCGTTGTCTGTCTGTCTGTCTGTGATAAAATCTTGCAAGTTAAATTCAACCAGCTTCCAGTAGTTGGATTGACTTGAAATTTGGTATACTTTTGTAAATTGCGTGACAACACAATAAGTAATCTGGTAGTAACATCCTGGTAGTCCGGCCACGATCGCCTCCACAGCACGGAACTCTTCAACGGTTAATGGCATCGTCTTGAAATTTGGTATGCAAATGTAGTTCGAGTGACAATACAAGTACAGTCAACAAAAAGTACAGTCAGCTAAAAAAGCTTGTATTAAAAATGTTTTTGTAAGTACTTTATCATACGCGAATGTTATTCATACAAGTAACTAGACCATGCAATGGAAACTGTGGAGATAAAGCACCGGGAAAGACGTGTAGTTGATGTTCATTATCACAATAAATTAATGACTAGGAATTACCTACATAAGCACGTTTTGTCAAGGCTAGGTGGGCGTGCTTCTAATTAATTGGTAGCAATAATGGTTACTAATGTTACCTAAGTAGGTAGTTTTTCCAGTATTGTAACAGTACCTAACTATTTACATCCTCATTTCCGTTATTTAATTACATAAAGGCTGGGTTCTTATCGTCTGAATGAAATGCGTTTCTTATCGTCTTAGCGTGTTTTTTAGGGTTCCGGAGCCAAAATGGCAAAAACGGAACCCTTATAGTTTCGCCATATCTGTCTGTCTGTCAGTCTGTCTATCCGTCCGCGGCTTTGCTCAGGGACTATCAATGCTAGAAAGCTGTAATTTTGCACGGATATATAAGCTATGCCAACAAAATGATACAACAAAAAATTAAAAATTTTTTAGCGTGCCTCCCATAGACGTAAAGTGGGGGTGATTTTTTTTTCTCATCTAACCCGGGGTGTGAGGTCTAACCGGGGGGTGTGGGGTATCGTTGGATAGGTCTTTTAAAAGTATTAGTTGTTTGCTAAGACGATTTTTCGATTCAGTGATCTGTTTGCGAAATATTCAACTTTAGAATGCAAATTTTCATTTAAATCGGGCGTCCCCCCCCCTCCTAAAATCTAAACCAGTGGGTGGAAAAATTAAAAAAATTCAGGATGGTAGTAAGTATATCAAACTTACAAGGTATAACGGCTAAGTTTGCTTGAGAAGTATTAGTAGTTTAAGAGTAAATAGCAGCCTAAGGTATAAAATATACCTAAACTTGGAATATTCCGTACAAAATACGAAATCCTTAGAAAAATATTACTTAATTTTTTCGTAATGGCTACGGAACCCTATTTTGGGCGTGTCCGAAACGCTCTTGGCCGGTTTTTTTATTTATTTTCTTAGACAGACAACTGTTCCTTGATAGAATCATTAATTAGGTGCCTAGCCCAGTAATAAACTTGTAGGCTAAATCGAAAAAAAAATATTCTAAGTATAATTTATAACTTTACAGTCATAGTCATACTTAAGGGTCAAATTATAAAATTAACAAATTTGACGAGTGACATCGGCGTGACATTTGTACCTAGGTACTATTCTGCCCTCCTAAGCCAAAATTTAAGGAGCGCCTTTTGGCTTAGGGGGGCAGTATTACTTATTCTGTGGTACAATATTACTTCGTATTGTATTGCACCTAACTCTATATTGTATTGTAACTCTTTATTGTACATACAACTTATGAAAATTACAATTAACATAAGAAAGAGATGTACAAAGGCGAACTTATCTCTTAAAGGGATCTCTTCCAGTTAACCTTTGTTTCGTTTTGCTAGCTTTAATTCATAGTTGAGAGAATTGTAATAGAATCCAGGACATAACCGGTACAAAAATAAAAGTAGGTATACCAAACGATAATACAGTCAGCAGCAGAAGTGGGTGAGCGGTTACGGTGTTCAAAATGATCTACACACGACTCTACTGCCAAGGTAATAGAGAGTGTTTAGATAATTTCGGACACCGCAACTGCTAATCTATTTCTGCTGCTGACTGTAACTAAAATACTGGCTATAATGGCTGGTTGTCAAAGTCATAATATCTTTATTCATTTTAGGCTATAACAAGCACTTATGTATGTCAGAAAAAATCTACCACCGTTGGTTTCGATTTCGAGCTTTGATGACAGGTCAAGATCTATAGCAGGGCTTACCATCCGCATTCCATCCACCTTCGATTTGGTAGGCAGCAGTCGAAGCACCCAGCAAGAAGTCACTGGGAAATTTACTCCCATGCTTACACTCTGCGTTCACCAACGCCAACGTCCTGGAAAACGAAAATATCTAGTAAAATTTCAGACAGTGTTGGTGACAGAAACCGCCGAAAAAATAATACGGACAGCGGAGACTTGGGTTGACACATTTTTGGGTAAAGTGGTCTCGAGCACACAAATGTACCATTAGATAGGTAGTGGTCTAAGTTGTTGGAAATATAACTTAAACGCAAGACAAAACATAAAGATAATAATCATACTCAGAAAATATAACCAAGCCAACAAAAAGTTGGATAACCTGCGACTTTGTCACTTCAAAGTTCAATATCTCAAAAATGGCTAAACCGATTTTGATGAAACCTATCTAAGAACCATCGCTAGAAAACCTGATTTCAAATAAAAGAAATCGCATTCAAATCGGTCTACCCGTTTAAGAGCTACGGTGCCACAGACAGACACACATAGCGGTAAAACTTATTATAACACCCCTCTTTTTGCGTCGGGGGTTAAAACACTTAAGAAGGAATCTCTAAGTACATAATTTAAAACGCCGTTATTATTAGATACTATCAAATCCAATTTGTTTGGAATATAGAATTATAATGACAAAACACCGGGTATAAAGATCACCACTGATGAAACAAAGTAATGTACATCTTTTAATATATATTTTTTCAAATTATACCTACCTACCTATTATATATTTTTTTTAGAAAAAAAAACAAACAAAGAGTATCGCTTTATACCGTTCCTTTATCTTTTAAACTAAAGCAATGCATTTTAGTAGTTTTCATTATTGGTTAAATAAATTTTCGCGATAAGTTTATGATTTATAATGTACTAATATATAAATAGGTAGTAAAGTTTTGAAGATCTAAGTGTGTGTTTATTATTCAATCACACAATAATGGATCGACAGATTTAGTTAAAATTAGGCATGCAGATACTTTATGGTCTGGATGATTAGTAATAAATTTAATTAGCGACGTTCCCCGGCATCGTGCGGGGGTATTTTTAGGGAAAGAAAGGTAAAAAGCGTAAAGTTACTTGACTTTGTTTTTTTAGGGTTCCGTAGCCAAAATGGCAAAAACGGAACCCTTATAATTTCGCCATGTCTGTCTGTCTGTCTGTCTGTCCGCTTTGCTCAGGGACTATCGATGCTAGAAAGCTGTAATTTTACACGAATATATATGTAAACTATGCCAACAAAATGGTACAATAAAAAAATCTAAAAAATATTTTTAGCGTACCTCCCATAGACGTAAAGTGGGGGTGTTTTTTTTTTCATCCAACCTTGTAGTGTGGGGTATCGTTGGATAGGTCTTTTAAAACTTTAAGGGTTGCTAAAACTATTTTTCGATTCAGTGATCTGTTTGCAAAATATTCAACTTTAAAGGGCAAATTTTCATTAAAATCGAGCGCCCCCCCTCTAAAATCTGAAGCGGTGGGTGGAAATTTAAAAAAAAAATCAGGATGGTACAAGGAAAACTATAACAGTTAAGTTTTCTTGAGAATTATTAGTAGTGTAACAGAATAGCAGCCTTAGGTATAAAATATACCTAAACTTGGAATATTCCGTACAAAATACGAAATCCTTAGAAAATTATTACTTAATTTTTTCGTAATGGCTACGGAACCCTATTTTGGGCGTGTCCGACACGCTCTTGGCCGGTTTTATTTATTTCTTTTCTTAGACAGACAGCTGTTCCTTTATAGAATCATTAATTAGGTGCCTAGCCCAGTAATAAACTTGTAGGCTAAATCGAAAAAAAAATATTCTAAGTAATAGATAATATTATAATTTATAACTTTACAGTCATAGTCATACTTAAATGTCAAATTATAAAATTAACAAACTCGACGAGTGACATCGGCGTGACATTTGTACCTACGAAAAACAAAACAAAATACGAAATCCTTAGAAAAATATTAAGTACTTAATTTTTTCGTAATGGCTACGGAACCCTATTTCGGGCGTGTTCGACACGCTCTTGGCCGGTTTTTTTTTCAAAGTAGCACGAGTGCGAAGCTAGGGCAGGTCGCACGTAAAAAAAAATTTTTTTACCAAACAGCTAGTAATGTAAATTTTCCCGCCATCGTCGCGGTCTTGCACAAACGTAGAACTACCAGGTATTCTTGTTGTGACACATGCGCCAAGTTTTATAGGAAACACTGAGCAGAGCATTGAGTAGCTATGCTAATGAGCATACATCGTTATCGCGGGAGCAAAAACGATTTGACAGTACTGAAAGATTACGACAAATAAACAATATAGAAGTGACACTTATGTCGAGTAACATTTTATGCATACGAGTTCAAAATTAATCAAATTTATTTCTAACTAGCTTTTACCCTCGGCTTCGCACGCGTAAGCTATTCGGTCTGGTAGTTGCAATTGAAATTTTCGGGATTTTACAAAATTCCCCTGGAAGTTCCAAAATTTATATCGTGGTCTTCATTGAGGTTGTGTTGTGAATAACTACAAAATTCAAGACTCTAAACCCAGTGCTAAAATTTCAAATTTTTTCCCTATCCAAATTCAAATTCAAATCATTTATTCAGTAAATAGGCCACAATGGGCACTTTTATACGTCATTTTTTAAAATACCAGCGCTTTCGGAAAGACCACCATTGCGAAGAAGAATGCGCCGCAAGAAACTTGGCAGAAAGTCATTTTTTCAACATAAAATAATTTACAAATAAAATACTTAAAAACTACAGTATACAATGAAATAAAAGAAAATACAAAAAATAATAATAATAATACAGGGATGTATGGGGTCCCTTAGTTACAAAACTATCCCATGGGAATATCGGGATAAAAAGTAGCTTTTGTGTTATTCCAGACGTCCGACTACCTACATACCAAATTTCATGCCTCTAAGCCCAGCGGTTGTTATTTTGACATTTTATCCCTAGGTATCCCGTGGGAATATTGGGTCAAAAAGTAGCCTATGTGTTATTCCAGAGGTCCAGCTACCTACATACTAAATTTCATGGTTCTAAGCCCAGCGGTTGTTTCAAGATTTTATCCCTAGATATCCCGTGGGAATATCGGGTCAAAAAGTCGCCTATGTGTTATTCCAGACGTCCAACTATCTACATACCAAATTTCATGACTCAAGCCCAGCGGTTGTTATTTCGAGATTTTATCCCTTTCCCGTGGGAATATCGACATAAAAAGTATCCTATGTTTTAATCCAGGTTATAAACTAACTCTTCGCCAAATTTCATCCAAATCCGTGCAGCCGTTTCAGCGTGAAGAAGTAACAAACATACTCACTCACTCACTCGCTCACAAACTTTCACATTTATAATATTTGTTAAAGCAATGATTTGTTACCTCTGTAGTAATAGAAAATTATTTAATAATTCTGAATCAGCCTTGAGCTGTTACATTTAAACTTGTCTCTTGAATGATTTGTGTTGTTATGAAGATCCACAATCCATTGTATATTATTTAACATGGTAGCAGAGCGGTAAATAAAGAATGAATTAAAGATTGTAAACGCTGAAATAGTTTGAAGAAATAAGGTGAGATTAGATTGTTTTGAAGAATGGCGAACGTGAGAGAAGATTGTCCTATACAAATTTTCGATGGAAATAATTACGATAAATGGAGATTTAGACTGAAACTACTCATGGAATGAATATATGTTATCAATGATAAATGAAATAACTAAATATAATGATTGGATAAAATGGATTTGAAAGCAATTGTCAAGTGTTACGGACAGTCAGCTTGAAATAATTATATCGGAATCGAAGCATGATTACAAATTTGATGCAATATATCGAGTTAAGTCAACTGCAAATAAGTTACTGTGCAAACGTAAGTTATGAAATTAAAAATGGCGGAAGATGACAACCCCGTAGATTTTTTGAATTTATTTGAAAAGAATATTAACGAATTGAAGATGCGGTGAAGAAATGACTGAAGATGATAAATTGAATCATTTATTGTTGTTTTTACCAGAAAGTTACAAACATATAGTGGTTTGTTATGCTTGCCAGCAACAAGTCAGTTGTTATGTAAATCGAAACTAATATTAAATTACAAGAAAAATTAAAGATGAGTCTAAAGGACTAGAAACATTTAATATTCAGAAGAGAATGTCTCGTAAGAATAAGAAATTTTATGGCTGTAACGAGCCGGTCATTACCAAAGAGATTGTCCAAAAAATATGGTAAGGGAGCAAAACGTACCAAGATGGCGAGGAAACTATAATATTAGGGGAAATAGCAACATTAGAGGAATATACAACTGGAGAGGAAAAATTATAGAGGCACAAGAGGAAATTCGAGAATGATGTCAAGAGGTAGAGGTAATTTTTCAGGGACACACGAGGTTGACACGAGAATGTTATTATAATCCAGCCCAGGATGATACGAGTGAGATAATTCTTTTAATGTCGAAGTGATGACTTCAGCGAGAGATCCGGTGAGTGAAGATTATTCCAATAAAGACAATTTAACATGGTTATTAGATAGTGGATGTTCTGACCACATTATAAATAGTAACATGACTGAAAAAGAAAAATGGCATCGAATTCTTGGACATACTAATTTTATTAATTTGAATAAAATGTGCCAACAAAAGTTATTAGAAGGTTTACCAGAAAGAATTGAAAATGATTATGTGCAGTGTGAGATTTGTTTAATGAATAAAAGGCATTATTTACCTTTTGAAAATAATAGACAGCGTGCAAAAGATATTTTAGAGATAGTGCATACAGACGTAAACGGTCCATTGAACCCTACAGGTGTTGCAGGTGAACGTTACTTTGTATCTTTTATTGATGATTTTAGTAGAATAGCAAAAGTGTATTGCATTAAATATAAAAGTGAAGTGTTTGAATGTTTTGAAGCTTATATGAATTTAGTTGAAAATATGACTGGGAAGAGAATAAAGGAACTGCGTTGTGATAATGGAAGAGAATATATAAATAAAGATTTTACAGTTGGCAAAAGATAAGGGATATTCATAAATCCATGCCCTCCATACACGCATGAGTTGAACGGAGTTGCAGAAGATTTAACAGAAGTGTCATGGATAGAGCGAGATGCTTAATTTCAGAAGCGAATGTAGATAAAAATACTGGCCATTTTTTGTGGAGACTGCAGTGTACATAGGAAATAGATTGTTAACGAATACAGTAATAAAAGAACGCCTTATGAAATATTTACTGGAAGAAAGCCCGATGTGTCAAAATGAGAATAATTGGAAGTAAGGTTTTTGTAAGAATTCCTGAAGCAAAAGAACGTCGAAACTGAATCCAAAAGGAGTTAAAGTATTTTAGTAGGATACACAAATACGGGATATAAAATATTAGTAGACAATAAAATGACTGAAACAAGACATGTAACTTTTATAGATGAGACTGCTAGAGTGATTGAGAATAATGAAGATGGAAGTGAAGACGAAAATAATGAAGTATTTGAAGACGCGGTTGAGGATACAGGAGATGAATTGGCACCACAAGAAGCTAGAGAAGTGATTGAATATGAAAGACCACAGAGAACAAGAAAAGTGCCAGAAAAATATAAAGATTTTGTAGTTTATGTAAATACTTGTGATACGACTGTACCAGGAAATGTTGAAGAGGTATTGCCAATTAAAGGAGTATTAGGGGATTTAGATGTTGAAATTAAAAACGGTATAAATATATATGAGGACAATACTGGGGCAATTGGTTTGGCTAGAAATGGGAAGTTTTCCAAGAATTCGAAACACATTGACATAAGTTACCATTTTGTGAATGATTACGAAAAGAAGGGGTTAATTAATGTTCTGAAAATATCGACTGATAATCAGATAGCTGATATGTTAACAAAAGCTTTAGGAAGAATTAAGTTTCAGAAATTTAGAGAATTATTAGGCATTAGAGATGATAAATGACGATGACGATGATGATTTGATAAATGTGTACTTAATTATTAGTTTGAATGTATTTAATGGGTTGTAAAGGTCACAAATCAAGGAGGTGTGTTAAAGCAATGATTTGTTACCTCTGTAGTAATAGTTTAAATATCTATGGTTAAAGGAAGAAGACTTGACGCTGTTACATTTAAACTTGTCTCTTGAATGATTTGTGTTGTGTATGAGAGTAATAAATATAAATCCACGGTAATCCATTGTATATTATTTAACAATATTAGTAGGATATAGTAGGAAGTAGGACTAGTAGGATATCAGACCTCCATACTTGACTTGATTACTAGTATATATGTTTAAAAAGATTAGTGAGTTGAGTTGGAGTTGAGTCACTTTTCCTATTTGACACTGTCATTTATAAATTTTTCGTAATAATAACTGTGTTCACAACAAAATGACAGTGCTTTTAAAGTGCCGCGAAGGAAAAAAAACGTACGATGAATTCTTGGAGTTGTGGATAAAAGATTACCCCGAATTACAAGCTCGCGATACAAAATAATATTGCTGTAAGTGCAACGTTAGTTTCCGTCAAACAAAATCTACTGCGGAGCGACATTTCAACTCGCAATTTCAACTTCTTAGATGCCTAGAACTTGTAGGAAGAATATATCCGTTTTTAGTATAAGTTATATATATCTGTTCTTTAACTGATTTGTTTTTGCTCCCGCGATAACGATGTATGCTAATGAGATCGCGTAACTAATCACTAACTCCCTTATTCATAAACGACAATCAAACCTATTTTAGTTAAAATGCCGCTAAAATTCGTTTGTCCTTATCTGTCACTTCGACATTTGTATTTGTTAGAAAGGGACAAAGCATTTGTTAGTTAACATAGGCTTGTTAAGTTTTATGAATAAGGGGGTTAGTATTTTTCGAACACTTGACATTATCAATTGAATAGCATTATTAGTATATATATAGTTATTAGTATATATAAGACAGTTGTACTAATGCGGCTTCCATAGAAATGCTGCTAGTGTATAGGTTTTGAATACATGTAAATTTTCTTGCTTGCTTTTTGGGGTGCCGCAGTCAGATAGCAAAATCAAAACCCTTAAGAGCGTTTGTACTTGCTGAGCTGGTAACGTTGCATTTTTGTTATTTTTGTACGATTATTCCATAAAAATTTAATGAAAATTAAAAATGTGGTCTGATAGAACTCTTAAATTGTTAATACCTATATAACTTAATGTGTCTACTCCAATAATTTTAACCGTTATGGACTTTTATTTTCTTTAAAAACCGTTAATAAACATTAATTCGTTATTAAAGAATATAAAAGTATTACGAATAAATATTTGAGTAGACACACGATTAACTTATATATTAAGAAGAGTTCTATCAGACCACATTTTTAATTTTCATTCAATTTTTAATGGAAAAATCGAGAAAAACTAATAAAAATGCAATCGTTCATCCTATCTATAAGAGTGGCGATAGGGACAGTGTCAACAACTTCAGACCCATATCTGTGCTACCGGTCTTGTCAAAGATTCTAGAAACTATTTTAAATCGTGCTCTCGTGAAGTTCCTGGATAGATATAAAATTCTATCTAACAACCAATACGGATTTAGAAAGCATTTATCCACTGAAGATACCATTAGTTCACTGGTAAAACACACAGTTGAGGAAGAAGACCGTAAAAAGAAGTGTCTGGGAATTTTACTTGATCTTTCTAAAGCATTTGACACTGTCTCTGTCCCACTACTTATTAAAAAACTTGATTCCATAGGAATACGAGGAAATGTTCTATCCCTATTCACAGACTATCTTTCAAATCGTATTCAGTGTACAAAGATTGGGTCTCACATTAGTGTCCAGGAGCGCGTACAATTTGGAGTTCCGCAGGGAAGCATCCTCGGCCCAAAATTATTTATAATTTAAATTAATGAGTTGAGTAATTTAGCTATTTCACACGGCCGCAGCTTTACTTACGCCGAAGATACTGCACTAGTGGTATCCGGCTCCACCTGGTCTGAAGCATTTAATCATGCTGAAAATGCGCTTGGATTCACGATAAATAATAATCTTCTGACTTTAAATCTTGAAAAAACTAAGTGCATAACGTTTGCTTCCAGAAATTCTCTCCAGCCCTCCGACTCTTTAGAACTCAAAGCTCACACCTGTAGCAATAGTATTAATACAGGTACTTGTCCATTCATAACCAGAACTACTTATATTAAATACCTAGGTGTTGTTTTGTTTTGGCACGAACAACTCCGGCAATTAACAAATCGTGTACGGAAGCTCATTTTTATCTTTAAAAGACTTAGAAATTCCGCCGACGCCCAAATATTACATACTGTTTACAGTTCGCTCTGCGAATCTCCTAACTTTTTGCATTCCCATTTGGGGGGGCACTTACAAAACAACATTTAAAAATATTGAGCGAGCGCAGAGAGCAGTGCTTAAAGTTATGTTCAGAAAGCCATTTCGATACCCTCCTCGTCAGTTATACGAGGAGACAGGAGTGCTGACGGTAAGACAGATATTTTTTTACGAGTACTACGTCAGCACTGCCTACTTCCTAAGAAAGTGAAAGATTCTCCACTTAGGAGAAGGAAAAAATCGGCATTTGCCACAGTACATTGCAACACTGCCTTTGCTAAAAGACAGCTCACTTCTTCTGGTTGTAGAATTTACAATAATATAAACAAGATCCTAGAAATTGACAGTATGAATAAATATGAAGTAAAAAGTAAATTAAAATCATGGTTATTACACAAGACTATGATAAAACTAAAGACATTTTAGGAAAGTATGTAATATAAAACTATTAATTAAAGAAATTTGAACCCAGGTGTTGCAGTTGTCTATGGGCGGTAGTGATCTCTTGCCATCAGGAGACCCACTTGCTCGTTTGCCATCCAGTCGAATAAAAAAAAAAATTAACCTCACAATCGTATTATAATCATAATGCAAGTAAATGTTGGCAACACAAGTGTTCACCAACATTACATACTCACACACATTCATATATGTATACACACACACACACACACACACACACACACACACACACACACACACACAAATACATACATACATACACACATACACAAACAAACTCAACTTAAATGGAATCATCTTTAGATCTGAAGTGCTAACCAGTGTCTCGAGCTCCGAACCACTGTCCTTCATATCACAGGGTATTAATATTTGATTTCATATTGTTATTTCTTTTGTAAGAGCCTTATGAAATAAATTATTATTATTATTATATTTATGCCAAATTACAGCTTTCTAGTAGGTACTAATGGTCTCTGAGCTTAGCCGCGGACGGACAGACGAACAAACATGGCGAAACTATAAGAGTTAACTACGGAAAATGTGACAGGTTTTATTGGTGTCCCGTCGTGTCAGCACGTAACTTAGTTTATTAATTGTTTTCGTCTTTTACATTAAGGTGATGGTACTGACTATGGAACCAGATTAAATCTTTCTCTTTCTAATCACTGCCGAAATTAATGGCCAAAACGGTATCCGTTAATTTCGTAAGTAACGTTTGGCAACCTGATTGAATGCCCTACCGATGACTTGGATTTTTTGAATGGCGGATCCGAGACACTTCTGTATCACAAACTTTCCGATTTCGCACCGTGATGAGCGGGCGATTCATTTTTTTCCTTCCAAATCCATTGAGGAAATGGGATTAAAACTTGGCGTCCGCGCTAGGACGCGAGTCTACGCCATTTTGATGCTCATGTTTTTATAGGGTTTCAATCACGTAGTGAATACGCGAGAGATGTTGCCTTAAATCTTCGCGCAAGACAATAGCGGTCTGCGGTGGAGCCGCGGCGGCTCGGTTTCTATATTTAAAGAAGAAACCCTTCGGGGGTTTTTTTATACCTGAAAAGTACAGTCTTCACTCCTGGATCAGTCCCTGGTCCCGGTTTCTCCGGAGTACTTCCCTGTGACATCGAAGTCTGAACCCCGTCCTCGGTATACGGTGTGGGAGCTGGGTAGACCTGGTATTTACCTTTTGAACTTGGTGCTTCGCACGTATGTCATTTGAATCTGTATTATTATATCCCGGTGGACCCGTGAAGATGTTCTCCTTGTAAGCTAATCTACTCGTTAAGGTGGTAGACCTGATCGTGCTAGGGTCGAATCGGGTTACGAACCACCACCCTGTGCTTCCTACCGGCTGACGACCTGTGATGTTCTTATTACAGTAAGTCAGTACGGTGTACGGGGTAGCAGATTATTCCAAGCACCGAGGCATACCATCTGTGACCTCAAAGTTGTAGTGGGAAGAGAACTAAGTTCGCCGCCATACGCTAGGTGTCTTTTTATTTGACCCATGATTTAACAGTTCCCCTCGTTCTGGCAGGAACTACCCTTCCCTTGACGCCCTTTCACCCTCGGTCTGACGTGAGGTCACCGAGTACCCATTTCCATTTTTTTTTACGCGCTACCGTGTCACTTATGTAAACTGGCAGTGGTGAGGAATTTAAGTTAACCGTTCTACGCTAGGCAGCTTATCTACCTAACATGATTTCATTGTCTACCCCCCTAAGAGAGGCGTGGACATCAATTCCCTTGACTGAATACCACCCCCTTAGTTCTTGTAATAGTTCTAGGGAGGGACACCCTATTAAATTTTACTTTTGTAGGTACGTGCGCATGAAGTTTACTTGTACCAAAAGCTAATTTTTTTATTGTAGTGGTGAGGTGTCAAAGTTAGCCGTTTCACGTTAGGCAGTTTGATTTCTGAGCCATGACTTTAGTGTCTACCCTAAAGTGGCGTGTAGGCAAACCTTTCCCTTGACGTATATTACTCCCCTGGTTTCCTTGTAAGGTCCGGGATAAACTGATTTTTCTTTTTAAACTTATTTCAATTTTTAAATCCAAGGTGTTACAACTTACAACCAGTGGTAAAGTTGTACGGCTATTTAAATATTATATTTCACTATCTGCTATTGTGAGGGTAAAACTGTAGTGCTCTCGCACTTTTATATATAAATGTTTAATTTCCAAATTTAGACCTAAAATAAGAATATTCTGGTTTTAATTTTAAGTAAGTAACTCTGTTGCTTCGCCGAACCAACGCCCTGTAGTCTCATTAACTCATTTTACCGTTCTCGATTGTAGCCGTGTGCATTAAGTGGAATTTCCACCGCCTTAAGGTGACCTTATCCATTTCAATCTGTACACGAATTATTAGTGTATTGTTGGATTATTTATGTGTTAACGACGTCATTACAGTCAGTTGGCAGAAGGTTGGCAGTTTTGTTTTTGCATGTAAGTGTGCGGAACTGCTTACTGCTCTTCTGGTAGTAGTGCTATCGGTACACCAAAAAATGCTGCACCTGGTGTTAAAAGTATGAAAATCGGAACGATTGATCTTTAGGCAATAAGAATCAATTCGACCCGTAGCACGAAAAAAAAAACAAAAAAGGAGAGGAGTTATGACGTCATCTTTTTTTTTGTACTTATGGAAAAAAAAATTTTTTTGTTCTGATACCTATCCTGTGTAGTATACATCTAATGAAAGGGCTTACTAAGCTGATTCTAAAAATATATCACATCATGATATTTCAGTCACTTGTTTTAAATTAAAATAAAAATAAGTTTGGGCTCATCCAGATATGATGCGGTTGAATCATTATTTGTAAAATATACCTAAAATGATATGTAATAGCCTCATATCCAACCCCAAGAAAGCAGTTTTGAAAATACTTACATTTTAGTCACGACAACTAAATAAACCTAAACTCGACGGGGCTGCGTCGTTTTATTACAGAATTCTTATGGCCACCTTCCAGCCCCATGATCAGATCAGCTCCATGTCATAATAATATTGCATTGTCATCCAATGCACAGCCAATCCAATGTATGCAAATTTTCAGCTTCATCGGAAATCAGGAAGTGGGTCAAATTTAACTTGCAAGATTTAACCCACACATACATAGATACATACATACATTAAACATTAAACTTGCAAGTAAAGTAAAAGATTTTTATATAAATATGATTGAAAAAGTTATTAGATACCACACACGATAGGTTCAAGAACAAAATTTTTCCCGTACAAATAAAGATGACGTCATAACTCCTCTCCTTTTTTGTTTTTTTTCGTGCTACGGGTCAAATTGATTCATATGGCCTAAAGATCAATCGTTCCGATTTTCATGCTTTTAACACCATGTGCAGCATTTTGCTGAATTTCGGGGCGTACCGCTCTAGCACTAATAGGAAGCCCGCGTTGCTCTCAGCTTTTATGTACAGAAATTATTTAATTTAAAAATTGTAATAAAACACATTAATTTCTGGATGCCAAATTTGAACTTTCTAGGTCATCTGGAACTGGTTTAGAATTTTGATCTATAAGTGAGTCAGTGATAAAAATGACGATTTTTTTGATGTTAATACCTAAATAACCGTAATGTATCTTACAAAAGTCTCAATAAATGAGCTAAATTTAACACGTTTATATGAAATAGTTTTTGACTTATGAGGGGGTCAAAATGAATCAGGCTGTCAAGAGTGAGTTAGTATGGTCGTGTGTGTGTGTGTGTGTGTGTGTGTGTGTGTGTGTGTGTGTGTGTGTGTGTGTGTGTGTGTGTGTGTGTGTGTGTGTGTGTGTGTGTGTGTGTGTGTGTGTGTGTGTGTGTGTGTGTGTGTGTAGGTGTGTGTCATCATCATTATCTCGGCCTATATTGTGATGTCGGGAGGTGAGTCAAACACAAGTAACGTAAATACTGCGTTTATTAGTTTATTGTATGGCTTACAACGATTATATAATACATAGTGGGAGAGTGTGTGTGGCACACGCACTATACAATATACGTCCCACTGCAGGGAACAGGCCTCCTCTTAGAACGAGAGGGATCGGACCATAGTTCCCACGCGGGCCCAGTGCTGACTGGGAACTTCACACACCGTTAATTTTCCTAAAGATGTTTTCCTTCACCGTAAAGCTAATGGTAAATTTCAAATGTAATTTTGCACATAAATTCCGAAAAAATCAGAGTTGCGAGCCCGGATTTGAACTCACGATCCTCTCCTTGAGAAGGCATAGTTCGTAGCCGGCGCTGTTACGGTGCAAATGGGTACTCTGAAACAGCAGTACCAAAATTTGTCTGTCAGCCTACCTGGCTAAACTATGTTCACGGTCACGTTCACATATAGTCTCAGATAATACACCTAACATTATTTTCTAGCTACGCCAGTTTATGTAAATGTCTCAAGATTCCAAAATTAACGACATTTACGTGCGTGTTACATTGCAACAATGCAAAAATTAACTTTATTAGACACTCGCTGTTATCCACGACTCCATCCATGTAGAATTCGTTTATCACTAACATACAACTTAATACACTTTTTGAACGTAATAGGTAAATAATTTTAATTATCCACATTTAAAAAGAGCCCGCTACACGTCCTTGCTCGCTACGCATCCTCGCACCGTTCAGCTAACTCGCACATCTCTGGTGGAAATAGTGACGACCTTCCACATCTTAGCTACATATCCTCGCACCGCTCAGCTACCTTGCATCGCACATCTCAGGTAGAAACGGAGCCAAAAGGTCACAGCTCATTACAGCCACCCGGCACTCGACCAACATCGCCTCGCCTCGAGCGGTTAGTATTCTTCATGAGGGAATGATTTGTATGGTATGCGCTCACTACATCAACTCCGTAGCGTCGCCGGATCGCCTCACTTGCGAAGTTGCAAAGCGCGGACGGCGAGTGGACCACTCTGTGATAGCCCGTGCTCGCCGCCATAGTGACTAATAGGAAATCCGTGGAACACCTGTCGACAACGAGTGGACGTCGAAAGTCGAGGCGGTGCTGGTCGGGTGCCGGTGGCTCTAATGAGCTGTGACCTTAAATCGGACTGATCGAAAGGTGCAGTCTGATCGTTTGATTTTTCATAGTAACTGTGGACCCTATTTACTATAAGCTCTGTTTTTAGATTAATTCATGTCAAGTATTGTGAGTTTTATTTTATTACCCGACTGCCCGAAGGAGGGTTATGTTTTTCGAGCGTATGTATGTATGTGGGTATGTATGTCCATTTCTTTGGTCCTCGCTGCAGCCTAAACGGCTAGACGGATTTTGACATATGAGGTATCATTGGATTCGTCATAACTGTCGGAGTGACATAGTATTTCAATATGGCGTCTGCGAAAAAAAATATGGCGGAGGAATGAAAAAAAAAAATTTGTATTATAACAATATGGGTATTAAATGAAAGCTAATAATTGGCCCATTCTAAATATGTATGGGTTATACTACTTTTAATCTACCGTTTTCACATAAATATCAAAAAAGTGTAAAATAAAACATTAAATTAAAAAACATAACCCTCCTTCGGGCAGTCGGGTAAAAACAAAAATCGTGACGCTCAAAAACTCTTACTAATGGGTCCCGACTGTTGAACTTTAAATTAGCTACTTAACAGAGTTCTAGACCACTAGGCTTATTTTGTTTCTTTTAGTTTTGGCAGTCGGGCTTTTTGATTTTTTTAATTTAATGTTGTATTTTATTCATACGAATTAAATACTGCTATTAATGTACGCCATCTCAGAACTGGCCAGAACGCAACTGACGTCGCCTGTCACGCTACAACTATCAAGCATTTTGCTTTACATTGCTTCTTCGAATAAACTTAAGTGTAATAAAAATTAAAAAACTAACTATTTTTAAAAGTCGCTGAACTAATAATAATGTTATTCAGTTTGACGAGTATGATCTATGTTTTAATTATTTGCTCATATTACAGGCCACACCCGGTATTATATTAAGTTCGACAAAAGAAAGATGGTAGGTAATCTAGTTAGCAGTGGCAGCGTTAAGTTAAGGGGAGGGGCGCCCTGGGTGTTAAGCACCAAGAGGTGACAACGAGTTAAAATTAATAAAATCATACTAAAAGTGACCAATGGATGAAAAGATGAATGATGATGATGAGTGGATGGGATGGATACTTAAAGTAACCAATGAGCCAAATGCGACTAACCAATCTTTCGTCTTTGTCAATTGAAAGAGACAGAAAAGTCAATCTTGATAGTAATGAATGATCGAATGTTTTAGTAAAATAAAGTCTCCTGAGCATGTCAACGTCAAGTGATTGGTGTTTTATTTTAAGTAGGGATGATCGGGGTGCCAATCTACCCTACGCCGCCACTGCTAGGTAGACAGGCCACTAATTAGGTAAATACCTACGTATTTAAAATAAGAATGACTTGATTAACAAAACATCGTTTATTAAGTAAGTAGATATATTATTAAATTACTAGCTTTTGCCCGCGGCTTCCAAGTTGAATTTCCAAAAATTGGATGCTTACATTGTATAAGGTATCTATGTGCAAAATTTTAAGTCTCTAGGTCCAGTGGTTTCGGCTGTGCGTTGATATATCAACGATTGGTTTTTGATTGACTTTGTCACCACATTACCCCCTTTTAGGGGTTGAATTCTCAAAAAACCTGAAACACGTGTTTACTTATTTATTGTTAAGAGTACTCCTGTGAAGTTTCGAATAAAATAATCTAACTAATCTTGTTTCCCCATACTAACTTTGGACCCCCATTTCACCCCCTTAGAGGGTGAATTTTGAAAAATCCTTTCTTAGTGCACCCCTAGACCTTAAAAGTAACCTACGTGCTAAATTTGGAATCCCTAGGTCCAGCGGTTTGGGCTGTGCGTTGATACATCAGTCAATCACTTTTGCCTTTTATATATATAGAAGATGTAGATATATTATATTAGTAATAATATATATAACTGAAGCGCGCCATTTGCGAAAGCTCAAAAGGCAACTCAAGAACTTAGCCCTCTGGCATGTATTAAATAAGATCTCTAATCGATAAGAAATGGCATAAGGAGGGTTATCATAACAATTATCTCTGATATAATATTTCATTGAATCATTATACCTGCTGAGCTGGGGTTCCCTGTCGTTTGCCCGAACTTCATATGCCCGAATGTATCGTTTTCTATAATTTGCATTTGCCATAAAGTAATTTATTTCTGAAATACTAATTTGCCCATTTTCGTTAAACTCAGAGGTGCGAGCCGGGGTTTGAACCCATGATCCCCTGCTTGAGAGGCGATAGGTCAAACCACTAGGCCACCACGGCTTTTTTAGATCGTATTCATAGATCAATAAATCAACTCAAAATTATACTCCACTATAGGCTGTTCCCCGCGACTCCGTCCGCGTAGAGTTCGTTTATCGCTACCCCTCGGGAATTATGAAATTTTCCGGGATAAAAACTACCTATCCTTTGTCTTTCCCCGGGACTAAAACTATCTGTATGACAATTTTTTAACGTAGAACTAACTACCAGAGCGTCATTTTTTTTTCGAGCAGCAATTCGTACAAAATTTGATACGAGAGAGAAGCGTTCTGTGACAGCTGTTGTACCGGTTCAAGCCTTCACATCGGTCGAATTCACAAATATAATTAATTATATTATATTATTATGAGTTAATTAAACTCAAATGATTTATTTTATATCAGCTCGGACAAAGTCGTGAGAAAATGCTAGTTTACTGGCACATAATAAATCAACACATTTTAAGAGTTTCAAAACATTCCTAAGCTGGTACATTGAAAGGCCGATATGGTTACAAGTGGCATAAAAAATGTCATAGTGGAAACAGAAAACAGTACACTATTTTGCCTTGCTTCTACGCTGCATGTGAGCGTTGAGCCTGTGTCCGTGCGACACATATGTGGCGTTATCTGGGAAAAGGTACCTTGTTGTCGGTTCTAGTTTCCGAGATAATCGCGTTTAAAGTAAAATGTCGAAAAAAAGCATTTTTTCTTTTTTACTCTACTTATATTAATAAGCAGGGTCTAAATTTTAATTTGACAGAGACACAAGTTTTTAAATAAATTTTTAATGAGTTAAAACATCCCTTAAAGTTTAGTAAGAAAGGTACTATTGTCGGTGCCGCTCTTGAATGCTTTCTGTGCGCTCGGTATCGGTTTGGAAGGCGTGTCGGACGTCGGTACTTTGTCGGCGCGTCATCATCATCATCATCATCATCCCAGCTTATATACGTCACACTGCTGGGCACAGGCCTCCTATCAGAATGAGAGAGCTTGGGCAGTAGTTCCCACGCGGGCCCAGTGCGGTGCTTGTCGGCGCGTAAAAAGCGTCAATCAGAATCATCATAAAATGCGTTTAATAAGAGTAAGGTAAATCATCAATAACTGGCCACAATTAGGTGGTAGCCAGTTAGGGCCTTTTCAAACTAGCGATTTGCGGGCGAGTTGAAAGCGAGGCGAGCGCGCAGCGAGTTCACTTCGAGCGCGTAACGATTTCACCGCGAGCACGCAACGATATCGCCGCGAGCGCGCAAAGATGTCGCTGCGAGCGCGCAGTGAGTTTTCTGCGTTAGTGCCGAAGACACCCTATTATTATTATACGAAAGTCTACAATATGGCGTTTTTGGCGCTAAAGCAGCGAACTCGCTACGCGCTCGCAGCAGTGACATCGTTGCGCGCTCGTGGCGATGTCGTTGCGCGCTTGCGGCGAAATCGTTATACGCTCACAGCGAATTCACTGCACGCTCGCCTCGCTTTTAACTCTCCCGCAAATCGTTAAAGTGATAAGGCCCTTATTGACGAATTACGCCAATTTGTGTCTTTAGGGGTTGATTTATAATAATAATAGTAACGATTAACATTTACAACTACAAATCAATAGTAGATTATACAACAAGAGCATAAAACGATCCATTTCACCCGAGGCGTTCATATAACCACCCGAGCCGGTACGGCGTGGGTGGATAGACACGTCGAGGGGAAAATGGGTTTAATGTTCGAGTTTTACACTCTGCTTTTCACTTCGATGCGAGGAAATGAAATAGCAACAGTGGAAACAATGATTCACTTTCTATGTACCTTTTTTTTACGCATTATTATAATAATTCCGTTTTTTTTATTTTAATGATTTATTATGATTGATTTGAATGATTTTTAGTTTTATATAAATTAAAAATTACCTAAAAAATATACAGAAACTTTTTTGTTTGTGGCTGTTAACACACCGGATTACCTTGGTCTTAGACGAAGATTTTATTTTATGCACTAGAGCATAAAAAGTCATTTTATGTCGCCTAGATACAGCATAAACACGAACTTTACGAGCATGAGAAGTGAAAAAGCATTTTTTTAGATCTTATTCTTAACTATGTCACTCAGTGTATGTCACTAAACATTTTACGTCCGTCCGACAATAAGGTACCTTTTCAAATACGTTAATCATTTAGTGTTTGCTGTGACAAAATTATAGGTTTTTGTTAAGACTTTTAATACTACAGTGTTCTTAAATTAAGACTATTAAAATTAATCGTAAGTTATTAGTCGTTTTCAAATGATATCACTTCATATCACTAAATATTTTACCACCGACGATAAGGTACCTTTTCGAAAATATATAGTGATTGTACCAACTTTTTACTAAACTTTACCTTGAATTTTGAGACTGAAAAAACTAGTTTTTTTATGATTTGTTGAGTTAATTTGGTCTCATTTGGCTATGTTTTAGCGTACTTAATATAAAAGTTTGTTGATTTTGACTGTTTAATTACATTTGTAAACCACAAAGTTATTTTTGTTAAAGTATTCTTTTTATATATTAAACAACGTTAATTCAAAACGAAGTTGTTCTTATTTAGTGTCCAATTCCGCATAATATTTTTTCCTTCGATAAAATCCAATGGAAATATACTATAAATAGAAAATTAAGTCAAAAATCCATCAACCTCTTTTTTTTTACTTTATGCAATTTGGCAAGGTAAACTATAGGAAAACAGTTATCCAATTACAAAATTTTTCTTGAAACCTGAAAGCCCGTACAATCTACTCCTCAAATAGCATGTTTAGCTATGTAACTTCCAACAACAACATACTTTTATTGGGTGTATAAGTTTGAATTCAATTTTCTCATAATCACCTTTTCTGGCTTTTGAGGTTCAACATTTAAAAAAAAAATCTATTAAACCTACATGCATGTTTCTTACATGGTTCGATAGCTAAACGTATGTAGATTATGGGGATATCAATAACTCAATACCGACAACAAGGTACACAAATGTGATTAGATCCTTCACTACCTACCCTTAAAGTTTGAGGTTGTATCAAAAATACACGCTGTATATCAATGGCTGATCCAGGATTCTCGTTTGGGAGAGGTTTGATCTCACTGCGCAAAGATTAAAATTTGTCATGATCTTGGGGCAAAGGGTGGGGTCTTTGAACCCTTAGCCTCGTCCATGGTTCCGCCACTGCACTGTTAAAGTACAAGTTGCCTGCAGGTTTGGTTTAGCACGACAGTCGCTAGACAATACGCGGTAATTATAATTATTAACAGAATGGTGCAGCTGACTGTTGTTATTGCTGTTGAATTCGGGTAGGAGACTACATTAATTTACATTAGCATCATTATCGATCTTTAATAGAATATTAGCGATTCTTGGGGTTTCTCTACGGGATCGAATCAGAAATGAGGAGATACGTAGAAGAACAAGTGTCACCGACATAGCCAAGCCATATGTTTATTACCTATGCGAAGAGCGAATAAATATTTCTATTTCTATTTATTTTATTCCAAGTGAATTAGCTCATTGGAGTGGCAATGGGCAGGCCATACATATAGCACGGAGAACAGTGGTCGTTGGGGCCGAAAGGTTCTCGAGTGGAGACCGCGAATCGGCAAGCGCATCGTAAGACTTCCACCGACGAGATGGACGGATGGCCTGGTTAAAATCGCGGGTTCACGCGGAGTGGATGCAAGCCACTTCCAACCGAGGCAACTGGAGGTCTAAGGGGGGAGGCCCACGTCCAACAGTCTTTGCCCACGTCCAACAGTCGACGTCCTACGGCTGATATGATGATGATGATGCGACAAAGCTAAATCCAGACTATTGGTTGGGTTAGGTTGAAGGACTGTATTGATTTTTTCATATTTTTTGTATTGAGATTGATGAATATTTTCACATAATAATGGACAAATATGAACACATATATAGTTTACCGTATCAAAGGTGTATAATTTTGAATAAAACAATCCGATAAAAATCCATTAGGCACATAGGTCGAACTAACCCCTAAATCTGTTTTTCTTTCATCTGATTCTGTAATACTTATAATCTATTCATCCTTCCGTTTCTATCATGTAAACAAACATGACGTCACAGGTGATAATAGACAATGACTAGTGATTAGAAAAGTCGATAAAATATACATAAAACGTGACTGATTATTTTGCTATTAACATGAATAAATCCGTACTTAAGCATGCCAATTTGTCAGAAATATTACAAAAATAGCACACGTAACGTACGACATCAAGCAAAGTAGCGAAACGAATGACATTCCTAGATTCAACTCTTTTAATTTCATTTAATATTATTTTCAGTTATTTAATTAATAGGTGCAGTCGAACGCTACTACGAAACTCGAAACTCGAAGTTCGTAGCTTACCATCCCTCTCGCTCTCGTATTAAATAGTATAACTTCGAGTTTCGAGTTTTGTAGTAGCCCTGCAGCTCTCACAGGTGTCATGATGAATTCCCTTGTAACGCAATGCGATGCCACTATGACTTTTTCTACGAAAGGTTCAGTGGGTCACGCACGATTCAGTTGGTTCGATAGTACCTACCTAAGTACCTAATCTACAAAAGTACCTACATAGTTCAACAAACGATAAATGCTGGGGTAGGTATCTAGCTAGATATACGTACTCATAGGTACCATTGTTCGGTATATCTAGTTAGATGCAGGTGGTAGGACCTTGTGCAAGGTCCGCCCGGATTGCTACCACCATCTTGCTCGCTAATCCTGCCGTGAAGCAGCAGTGCTTGCACTGTTGTGTTTCGACGTGGAGAGTAAGACAGCCGGTGAAATTACTGGCACTTGAGGTATCCCACCTTAGGCCTCTAGGTTGGTAACGCATCTGCAATATCCCTGGCGTTGCAGATGTTTATGGGCGGTGGTGATCTCCCCTTACCATCAAGAGACCCACTTGCTCGTTTGCCATCCAGTCGAAAAAAAAAAGATAGCCTAGCCAGGCTGGTCTCTAATTAGGTACTTATTTTTTAAATAAGGATAACGTCATTAACAAACATCGCTTATTTATTACCTACTATTATTTTACACAGATTAATTTTGCCCTACCTTAACACTGGCTTATCCACGATATGTCTTTTAGGTACGTATCTTATCAGATCATTTTGTTATTATCTTTTTATGATCCGATATTAAATTGTGAAATATTATATATTTTTTGCGTCGTTACTTTAATTTTTCTTACAATTAAGGTTGGTATCAATTTAAGAAGAAATGAAATAAAATCGTCCTCTAGTTTAATGAATTCACTAGGTATATTACTAATTATCTTTATATAAAATACATAAGTATACGTAAGTAGTTGTATCATTTGTATTTATTTTAATGTTATTGATTTTTTGTTTGTTTTTATTTTCTGTTTCTGTTTCCGCCACCTATTTTTTGTAACATATATAATTTATTGTACCCAAATGGTTGTCTGGAAGAGATCGCTTTTAAGCGATAAGACCGCCTATTGTCTACCATGAATCTAAGTGTTTATATTACAAGTTTTTTTTTTTTTTACTGCTTCATGGTGTGCAATAAAGAATATTTGTATTGTATTGTATAAGTATACCCATGGCAATATAAAATATTATATCAAATAATTCCGTAATGTAAGGATATTGATCGATTATGATTTAACATTATGTGTTTTGGATGAGTTTCTCTTCCTTACAAATCTTAGGTTAGGGTTAATTACAACGACTTCATTCTTTCTAACAAACTGATCTTCATTGGTTGTTGAATAAATAAATAAATAAACCTAACTCTTCATAATTATATCGAAGCTTAAAAGGTTAAAGCACCATATTGATAACAGCGACACCTAACGTCATAATAATGGAAGCGCTGACGGTAAAGGCTCCATCGGTATCATAGGGGTCAGGATTGTAGTCATAGTCGATCACTCGACTACGGATGATCTCTTTGTATACAAGTGCTGATTTTCTCGGGGTCCTAGTTCTTTGGGGGTCCTCCATGTCCACTTGGTAGAGACCAAATCTTTGTCTATAACAAAGAAAAACAGATCATTTAGCTAGAATTGAAAAATATGTACGACCGTTAATGTAGTGTCTGTTAGATGAACGAACAGAAAACAAAACGATGTTTTTATTACTTTAACTAATCTTTACTATACGACGCTCTTATAAAATAAGGATCAGGTATAAACATTATAATCTCTTGCAAAACTATGTCATTAGTGCTTATCGGGACTTTACATCACAAGCCGCACAAACGTGTAAATAACTACAATGTAATTTTAGTTTCTTACCAACAATGTAACTGTTGGTTCAGTATTCATGTTCAAATTTAAACTGAAGGCACCTAGCGCTCTTAAAAGTTACCCCCTATGCACACTATCTACATATTTGTCTTTTATCGTAGTAACTATCTAAACCTTCAATCATTCTTATCGTGTTATATCCACTTTTATTACCAGATTATGCCATTTCTGAATCCCAATTTATGACTCATGAACGCTACGAAATAAAACACTAAAGTACCTAAGATACGCTATATTATACTTACGTGTAGCCCATCGCCCATTCAAAATTGTCCATCAAACTCCATGCGAAATATCCTCTCACGTCACAGCCTGTATCGAAAGAAATAGTCATGAATTATTAGCAAGACTTCTGTTTATAAGTATACGGAGAAGAAAGAGTGAATTACTTAAATGTTTTTTGGTTAATGAATGGGCTATATATGATTTGAAAGAAATAAGAGAAAAGATAACACCATAAATGTGGTTTGCACCAGTTAACTATAACGATGATTACGAGTATTAATGATTAATGACTACCAGTTGTCAAATCTTCGGTTACGTAAATTTCGGCTAAGCTGTCCGCTGTCCATTAATCATATGAGGCTCAAAAGAGGGGGGAATAGCAGCGAGATAGCACGTGTACTTATTTTGCTTGGAACGTATCGTTTCTTAACCGTAAAACGAGATCTCGGCACGCCGTTGCCTGGCAATTATTCTAAAACCTTACCACCTTTCACTAAGCGGAAGAGGATTTAAATAGTTGCTAAAAAGCCTCACGTTGTGACGACCTCCTTGGAGTCTATTCATATTGACAGAAGTAGGTACTAAGAGTTACATTGTTTTCGAAGTTTTCTTAATCATGGTTGATTTGATTACTATTTGTATTACAAAAGATACAAGACAAACCTTCAGCAAGGGCGTCAAGAAGGGCACTGAGATAATTTCTGTAATAATTCATTCTTCCATCGTCGTTAAGACCGGGGGTCGACGAAAAACCATTCTCTGTGATATAAACAGTCGGGTTGTTGTAAGTGTTTTTGATGTATACAAGCAGGTTGTAGAAGCCTGGCGCATGTTCCTGAAAAACGAGTAAGTTATTGGAGGTCCTTGGTATGGGCTCGTCACACATATAAAGCGTCCATTTTTTCTCATAGAAATATATTCATCAGCATGGGATTATATTCAGAACATTCGGTTGAAGGTCAAGTACGAAATTAAGATTGTTGTATGTATACTTAAATTTAATTTAATCGATAGCGATCTTAAGACGATTTTGTCAGTTGATTTGCTGCAATTAGTTATATTAATCGCATAGATAACTAGTAATCTATTGTTGACATTGATTTATTTCTCTTTTACCATTAAATATTTGAGAAAATTCCTTTCCTTTATATTCTCATGTATTATACGTATTATGGTTATGTATATATAAATATATATTAATTTGTACTGTATTGTAGCTTCCACAATTTTCGACTCTTAAACTCACTTTTGGTCGGTCCCCAACTGATTGCTGCTCTCATCCACTCAAAGGTTGACTGGCAGAGATCCCTTAAAGGTATGAGTCCGCCTTTGTACAAGTATCTCAAAGTTTGTCAATTGTATTTTGATTCTTGTCTTTTGTACAATAAAGAGTTTACATACATACAAACCATTTACCAGTCGTCCTCCCCCCAGTGAATATAATCGCCTACCAAATATTAGCTTCACTAAATCATTATACTCTAAACACACTCACCCTAAGCCATGGACTTTCACTTGCAGGCCACGAGTCATCCATGTATGTATCCAAAAATGCGTCATCATTATGCGAGGGTACTACAAAGGTCCCTGTTACGGAACTGTTTCTGAAAGCAATTTTACTCGTGTAGCTGTTCAGAGCCAAGAAGTCTGAGGTTCCTCTGATGTCCTCGATCTGCTCTTGAGTGAATGGACGAAGCCTTGAGGCGTTCAGGCCCTGAGCAGTGCTGGCGGCTTGCACACGATCGATCACCGTTTGTGGATAGTTGCCTTGCGCTGAGAAAATCGGATCCATAAACAAGCGTAGCTGCAATAAAAAAATTAAGGTGTGTTAGTTGGAATTAATTCAATATAGATACTTTTATGTCTCCTATGATATCAAAGTCCTATATAAAAAGCTATCTCGTATTTTTGTCCTTATTCTAACTGCAAAAACATTAGTTAGGTATAATCTTTTGCAATCATCAATTATCATTGAGTGCCTAGAATGACTAGTTAAATTATTTTTATATAAATACAAAAAATTATCGGAATGACAAAGTTCGACGTTTGGATTAATATGATAAAATTGTTCTATTTATAACAGATGATTGATGTTTAAACTTGATTAATCAGGAATTCATTAGTAAAATCTACTTTAAATTAGCAAAACAACTTACATGGAAAGCCAAATAGTCTTCTGCAGCTTGGATATCATCATCAGAGTCACTGGCAGGATACGCCCAGTCGGAGCTCAAAACGATACCAACTTGACCATTTTGTGTATTTCTGAAATCTTCATTATAAATATGATAGGCCCTAGCATTAGCGAGGAGAATATGTCTACCGCACTCGTAGTAGCCCTCTCCTGGGGACTGAATAAGAGGGGCATGCCGGCCATCCCCATAGCCAAAGTTGCAGTGGATGTAGGGTTCGTTAATAGTCAACCAGTGCTTGACCCGGTCACCGAAATTCTGATACAAAACCCTAGCATAATCACCGAACCAGTCTACAATCTCTTCGTTTGTCCATCCACCAAGCTCGCTTAAGATTTGAGGCAAATCCCAGTGGTACATCGTTGCGAAGGGTACGATGTCGTTTGCTATAAGTTCATCAATGAAGGCGTTATAGTGATCTATTCCCCGTTGGTTCACATAGTTTGGACGACCCAGTGGAAGGATTCTTGGCCAAGATATAGAGAATCTATAGTGGGTAGCGCCCAATTCTTTCAGCATTTCAATATCCCTTTTGTAGTTATAGTAAGAGTTTGCTGCTATGTCTCCATTGCTGTTATCGGCGATATGGTTTGGGTTAGTGCGGACCAGGTAATCCCACATTGAAATTCCCTTGCCTAAAAAATTGAATAATAATATGAATGTGATATAATCATAATCAATCATGTACGTGAACACCCGTGAACATACGTAAAAACATTTGCATAAAGATTTATAACACGTTACATATATGTAAAAGAGTTCCATTTCATAGTTCTTTTTTCCTTTTTATTTATTCATAGTTTTGTCAGTTTTTATTGACATTGCTTTGAATTTAACGAATAACCTTTACATGATTGCCAACAGATTATCCATTAAGAATAAATTTGATGTAAAAAATTGCTTTGTATTTATGCTGCCTATTTCATTAACCTAGCTGATTCTAGCTACATGATAGAAACGAACTAAAAGAATTTCTTTGCTCACCCGCGAGATAGGTAAGTTTAGTATAGGTTTAATGCTTGCTTTAAAGAGCATGTTTCGGCATATAGCAATGAGCATCCAGACAGAACAATTTTTGCCAAACATTTGTTAGAATCAAGTCATTCTTTATTAGACTCGGATTCATATGAAGTGTTACATTATTGCGGCAAAGGGTTTCATCTCGATGTTTTGGAATGCATGGAAATAATTAGGCACAACAGTATGGAGTCTATTATTAATGAACAAGTAAATTTAGTATCTTCTCTCTCACTACGGCTTGGGTCTAATTTCAGTTATAACAATTAGGATAAAAAAACAAGCCTTAACGGAAAATAAATAAAAAGTCAAAGTAGTTTTATATGAAGTTGTTTGAGAAAAACATAGGTGCGTACTTAGGGAGTTACAGTGACAGATTAAAACATTTTTTTGTGGTTTGTTAGTCCAATATCTGGTAGCATGGTGTACGGTTGTGTTGCTCTGAAGATGAGCTCTGGATGAGTTCGAAACGCGTCAGTCTAATGTGGTGGTGGTGATAGATGGGTTTGTGTAATTTGTGTGTGTTCTTACAGTGTGGAGGTGGAGGAACTGCATTCAGCAAGCTGCATTGAGCAAAGAAATTCTTTTAGTTCATTGATATGGACTTCCGCAGAGTAACGCCTGATTCAATAAATTAATAGAGACGCTTGTTCTGAGGAAATCTTACCATCGACATCCCATGCCCCTTCGATCTGGTAGGAAGCAGTAGAAGCACCGAAGCCAAAGTTTGCGGGGAAAGACCTCGCCGCTGATAGACTTTTGTTTCTGATGTTGCACGCGCTTGCTGTTAGCAGGCAACTGAGGAATATCGAACTTTTGAACTTTCAAGGGCTTAAGTAATGTTTAATTATAACTAACACCTAATATGGATCTCATGGTCTGAAATAAACGGTTTTTATTTTATTTATTTATTTAATTGTAACTTCAATTGTCGTCAATACAGAGTTAATTTAAGAGAATATGCAGGATCTATTTGCTGAGCGTATTGAATTGAAGTCCTTATCAGAATACTTATATTATTTGCAATATTTTTAGCCAAGAACTTTCCTTACAATTACAACCAAGTAATAAGGTCATAAATATTTACACATACAGCTATAGCATCAAAAATATGTATGTATATCACAGGACAAATGTTACGAGTGCTAGGCATCGGATAAACATACTTAGATAGATACATACTTTAATATAATATATTAATCAAGCACTCAGGGCTCGCAACTATACATGTCTGCTCGACCGGGGATCAAACCCGGGACCTCAAGCTTCGCAGTCAGGTTCTCTAACCACGGTAACTATACGGTCATATTGGTGATATATATTTATGACTTCGCCTGTACTGTAACACTTTAAATTATCAGTGCTTACTACTTAAATCAAAAGATATTTAAGTTAAGTATGCCTTCTAACAAGAAAACTATTAAGCAGTATGTATAGTATACACACACGGGTACTAACTACTAAGAGGTGTCAGTTATCCTTCAAATATACATAATATGTTGATCTTTCCAATTTATTAAATTTGACATAGTAGTAAATGTACCTTATTTAAACTTTTTGTCCATGTTTTACCCTTGATTATTGTTAATATTATTTTTAAATTTAATTCTAATTTAATTCTTTATTTTGGCTGACAATGTGTTGTAATTAACCACTATAATATATCTATTTTTTTTTACAATTTGACGATCCTTATGTGAATTTCTTATAATTACCTGACGTGTATTTATAATGTAATTCTTCATTAGGTAATAAATAAATCTATCTATCTAATCTATCTGTAGGTACATATTTCAAAGCTCAATAAATACTGAAATTATCATTAATTAATGTGTAATAAAAAATAACTAATTGAGTTTTCATAGACCATCAGTTAATCCAATTTAACACAATTAAAAAAACATACCACAGTGCAAATATACAACTGAAGCGCGCCATTTTCGAAAGCTCAATAGCCAACTCAAGAACTTAGCCCTCTGGCATGTATTAAATAAGATCTCAAATAGATAAGAAATGGCTTAACGACTTGAATCGTGACAATTATTTAAGTAAATAATTTACAACAAGCTGCCTGATAAAATATTTCTTTGGATCATGGACTTTATAAAGATATGGTAAATTAAGCTTTCCGGTGGCGAATGCACGCACTATTAGTCAATACACTCTAATTTCGAAAGCCCCTCTTCTCATAAGAAACTAGGCCCAAAACACCATATTTCCAAAAGGGCTCATTCTCGATTTACACGAGAACCATTGAGAACTAGTCCTAAAATACACCTTTTCCAAAATACCCCAAATTGTGTTCACCTGTAGGTGGCGTAATACTTCATTCATTCATATTTTGGGACTAGTTCTCAATGGCTGTCGTGTAAATCGAGAATGAGCCTTTTTGGAAATATGGTGTTTTGGCCTAGTTTCTTATGAGAAGAGGGGCTTTCGAAATTAGAGTGTATTGACTAATAGTGCGTTTTGGGACTAGTGCATTCGCCACCGGAAAGAACTGGCTGCGGTTAGGTGTGATGCCGTCTCTATTTGTTTTGTTCGAATAGACGGAGACGGTATCACATTTAACCGTCGGTTAACACTAATCAAAGGATGGTGAAACAGCCCCTTAGGGTTGCGTGAAACCAACTAAGTACAGCAGGGCTACTACGAAACTCGAAACTCGAAGTTCGTGTCGTGCGGCCCCTCTCGCTCTCGTATTAAATAGTATAAATGTCAGAGGGGCCGCACGACACGAACTTCGAGTTTCGAGTTTCATAGTAGCCCTGCTGTACTTAGTTGGTTTCACGCAACCCTAAGGGGCTGTTTCACCATCCTTTGATTAGTGTTAACCGACGGTTAAATGTGATACCGTCTCCGTCTATTCGAACAAAGAAAACCTCTCGCTCTCGTATTAAATAGTATAAATGTCAGAGGGGCCGCACGACACGAACTTCGAGTTTCGAGTTTCATAGTAGCCCTGCAGAAATTCAGGCGGTTGCAGTCTGTTGTCATTCTGGGAAATTGCTTGAAGGCGTTTGGGCTTGACAGTTTTTCTTATAGGGGTGCTGTGGGTTCTCCACTTTGTTAACCGACTACAAAAAAGGAGGAGGTTCTATGTTCGACTGTATATATTTTTTATGTATGTTCACCGATTACTCCGCCAATTGTGGATCGATATTCAAAATTCTTTGTTTACTTGAAAGAGTATTCGTTCGAAATCGAGGGCAATCTTCAAATTTTCCTTTTCATTAAGTATCATTTGGTGAACTGGACCTGATGAAGAAGACCACAGATGACCAACGGAATTCGTCAAAGCTAAGTCATGCTCGCACGTCTATAAATGATACAAATACAATAACTCTTTCTTGCACACCAATACGGTAAGCATTACAGAAAACACAGGTCTATACATAGAGATTTTCTAAGGTAAGCAATAGGCGGCCTTATCGCTCAATGATCATGATTATTATAGATACACTTATCTAAATAAGAAGCTTTAAGTTTATGATTCTTTTGATATAATCAGATGCTGAAACCGGAATGTAGGCAACGGAGCTCTGGTATAAAACAACGTAACTAGGGCTGTTCCCCGCGACTCCGTCCGCGTAGAATTCGTTTATCGCTATCCCTCGGGAATTATGAAATTTTCCGGGATAAAAACTACCTATCCTTTGTCTCGGGACTAAAATTATCTGTAAGACAAATATTTAACGTCGAACTAACTACCAGAGCGTCATTTTTTTTCGAGCAGTAATTCGTGCAAAATTTGATACGAGAGAGAAGCGTTCTGTGACAGCTGTTGTACCGGTTCAAGCCTTCACATCGGTCGAATTCACAAATATAATTAATTATATTATATTATTATGAGTTAATTAAACTCAAATGATTTATTTTATATCAGCTCGGACAAAGTCGCGAGAAAATGCTAGTTTACTGGCACATAATAAATCAACACATTTTATGAGTTTCAAAACATTCCTAAGCTGGTACATTGAAAGGCCGATATGGTTACAAGTGGCATAAAAAATGTCATAGTGGAAACAGAAAACAGTACACTATTTTGCCTTGCTTCTACTCTGCATGTAAGCGTTGAGCCTGTGTCCGTGCGACATATATGATGTCATACAGAATACGCCTTTCATATAAGACAATAAATATACATTATGTAACAAGGCTATCGCAATACTTATCATTAGAGTAATGATGACATTTGGATATAAATATAAACGCTTTAAAGTTTACTCTCTGACTGAATGATCAGTAAATACTCCTCGCAATCGTTCAGGGGTTAGCTGGAAGAGATTCCTTGTGGAGAGGGGTTCACTTTTGTACAGATGTCTCGCCATTTGTCAACTATTAGTTGAATAAATAATTACTAGAAAATACTATAATGGTTGGTTCAATATAATCTATCATAATTTATATAGTTCATCTAATTTTATCAGTTACGTGCATAACAATCATTACATTTAAGTACATGAAAGTATACACACTAAAAAAATTATATCATGATAGTAAAAACTACCCCTGTAGTTCAGTACAATTAGCTGAAAATTTGGCAAAATTAATGCAAGACTTTTATCTATCAGGATATGTAGGTTATAGAGCAAAGTTAAATTTTATCCACTCTCCCCCCTCCTCCGGGGTGAGCTTCACCCCCCGCGCCCTCGAATATGTCCCGGACCGCGGTATTTTCCATTTTAAAAGAAAACCGTACACAATACATAAAAAGTGTGTAGGAACGAAATAATCCTTGATAAATTTACTATAAACCTTTCATACATTTAAAAGCGATATTACTTATAGTTTCAGCGCAATATGATACCAAATACTAACTTTTTTTATAATTAATCGATTTTTTCTGCTAAAAGGTTAGTTTTCTCAAAAACTTCACCCTTTACCGCCAAGATATGTATGACAGAAGTAAAGAATAGAACATTTTCTTTATAAAAAGGTATAATTGATTTCTAAACTCTTATATTTACCGTTGCTATGCTATTTTTTAAATTTAATTCATTTGGCCATTCAGCGAAATATAAATATTCATACTGGTTAAACTATCTGTGGTGTAATCTATAGGTATGGACCTATTTCCTGTATTTTTAAAAAAAATTTAGGCCCTACTGGGCTTTTAGGAGATAAGGGACGAGGAAATGGTCAATTTTCGCCTATTTTCTTAAATTACTTCAAAACGGATTAATTTAAAATAAAACAAAATATATATTTGAGATTTTCATAATGTAACCTTTCATTTGATATGTCACACAATATAGTTTATACATAGTTTTTTTTTTTTTTTCTAATTGACCCCCAAAACTGGCCCCCGTGTTTAAAATTAATTTATTTACACTACACGTCCGTGTTCGGGTCATCAATTTACATAGGTGAACCAAATTTCAATTCAATCGGTCAAGTAGTTTCGGAGCAAATTGGCTATGACATACGGACGGACAGACACAGATATACGAGTGATCCTATAATGGTTCCGTTTTTATTTTTGAGGTACGGAACCTTAAAAAAGCTCCAAAAATGTACCCCGAAACGGAACTAAGTATGATACGTGGTGAATGGTGTGTCTAAGTGTGGTCTGGAGAGTTCTTTGATGAATTTATTGTTTAGATTACTTCTTTCCTATTGAAAATTCGCTACCTACAGGTACTGGGCCTGAGAGAGATTGCCAATTGCAAATAAAACCAGCTTATTTTAAACTTACGTTTATTTCTTAGAAGTATTTACTAACATTATTATTATTTATTTATTAACTATTATAACATTTACTTCAAAAAACAGCATTATTCTAATCTTCTTCAATGTCGCATTCGAATACGTTTACGCAACTCTGGCCTCTACAATTTTTGCACATCGTGGAACATCGTAAAATCAAAAAACTCCAAAAAAATCACGTTTGTTGTATGGGAGCCTCCCTTAAATATTTATTTTATTCTATTTTTAGTATTTGTTGTTAAAATAGTGGCCACAGTAATACATAATCTGTGAAAATTTTAAGTGCCTAGCTATTACGGCTCAAGAGATAGAGCCCTGTGACAGACGGACGGCTAGACAGACAGACAGACAGCGGAGTCTCAGTAATAGGGTTCCGTTAGCACTCTTTGGGTACGGAACCCTAAAAACACGTAAGTACGAGTACGCGAACGTAAAAGGTGATCATCTCGCGAAGCGCACACATTTAAGCCACGCGATGTACTTTTGTTCGTAGTTAACCTACTTGGTCTCTTTAACTGTGGCTGTGCAGAGTGGGCGGGGTAGGGGTGGGGAAGTGGGGAACAAGCGCACTGACCGCGCGGCGGCGACCACCGCCCAGCTCTTTCAAAGTTCAAATTAATCGACGAGAGTAGCTGATGATGGTGAATTTTCAAAATAGCATAGCAGCGTCAAATGAATGAGTGTAGAAATGAATTATACCTTTTTATAAAGAGCATATCCCATTCTTTACTTTAGTCATACATATCTTGACGGTAAAGTGTGAAATAATTGAAAAAACTAAACGATTAACAAAAAAAACTGGATAAATTAATAAAAATGTTTTATTTGGTGCCAGATTGCGCTGAAGCTGAAACACTGTAAGTGGTATCGCTTTTGTATGTATATTATATAGTAAATTTATCTAGGATTATTTCGTTCATACACACTTTTTATGTATCGTGTACGGTTTTCTTTTAAAATAGAAAATACTGCGGTCCGGGACATATTCGAGGGGGTGGGGGGTGAAGCTCACCCCGGAGAGGGGGGGAGAGTGGATAAAATTTAACCTTGCTCTATAAACTACACATCCTGATAGATAAAAGTCTTGCATTAATTTTGCCAAATTTTCCATACATTTGAATTTAGTTTTCTTAACCTACTGGTGTTGCAGATTTATGGGCGGTGGTGATCTCTTACCATCAGGAGACCCATTTGCTCGTTTGCCATCTAGTCGAATAAAAATAATAAAAACTAAATACCCATGATATTGACTGGGCTGAACAAAGCAGCAGTATTCGTTTCGTTTTTTAGAGTTGGCCTACTGTTTTTATTTCTTACTGTGTTAGTTTGCTATGATTTCGGAGGTTGTGGGTCGAAGGGAGAGTCGTGGAGGGACAGTGATGGTAGTGGTAGTGAGAGTAGAGAGTGGAGTCGTGCTTTACCGTCCGAATACGCGTGTTCTTTAAGCAAAAGATTAATTTAATTTAATTAAGTGAGACCGGCTCACATAGTGTTTGATTATTACTTTGATTACTATTGTTATTTTGTGTTCTGTGTTCGCGAATTCCTTCTTGGTAATATCGATTTTGTTAACAATAGATTGCTGTTATTATAATTTAAAATCTGTCATTTGCTGAGATAGATAACTAAACGGGCAAATTAGTACTTAACAATTTTACCAAGACTTAAATCAGGTACGACCATAAGCGATCCATAGTTGTCTATACCTAACTACGGGAAGATTAACTACTTGTGACATTTATATACTATTCTTTAGTCTACAGCTGATTATTATTTAATAACAAGTTACATCAGTCTCAGTTAATGACATATTACTGACTGAAATCATCTAAAGCTTTGAACTTTATTGTGAGATTTTAAGACTCTATTAATCTTTGTTTAATTTTGAATTGCATTGGGTGTAAATATTTTATATTTCTTAGATCCCATTCCCATTACATACATTTAAAACCAGTGAAGATTATATCAGTTTCTATAAGTACTTATTTACATAAATTAAAACAAAGAAACACCCAAATTATATGAAAGGTCAGCATAGGGCAATTAGAGACCTAGTAAACCTGGTTTCTTGCGTCCTCTTTCCCCTTTGAATAACATTACATAACTTACCGACTATTGACAAGTAAACTCAACTGTCTCTTGTTGGAGTCTCTTAGAGTCTATGGAACGAGAGACACAACAGGGCGGAGAAGGGGCCCTAGCGTTGACACAAAACATAATTGCTTATTTTCCATTATAATTACCTTTTGTTTACAATTTTAACAGAGGCTTAATTTTATGCAACATAGTGACAATCATTCTTATTAAAAGTTTTATAATTGTTCTATACCATTTATGTTTAGTGAGTTTGATCTTTATTCGTGAGGGTTAGTTAGTTTTTATTGATAGACATCCCTTATTTCTACTAAACGAGGTTGGTTTACTATTCGCAACGTAGGACACTAAACGATCACATGGCCAAATTATTTTATCGCTTGTCCGGTATTTATTATAACTTCATACGGTTTTAAATAAACTTAAATAATATTTTTTAATTAAATTAAAATTAAGTCAGGGGGGGTTACACTGTCACGTCAACAAGTGCGACTTTTTGAATAAAAAAAATTATATCAAAAAAATTGAACCGACTACAAAAAACCATGAAAATAATTTTCTACCAGTCTGACTGAAGTCGGTGCCTCAGAACGAGCCAGCAGGAGTGGACCTATAGTCGTCTACCTCACCTACGCACTGTACGCGTATATTGGGCTTCAATCACTCCTGCTGGCTCGTGCTGAGGCACCGACTTCAGTCAGACTGGTAGAAAATTATTATCATGGTTTTTTGTAGTCGGTTCAACTTTTGTTATAAAACTTTTTTCACGCTTTTTAGTGTTAAAGCTCTAATATGCAATAGTTTAATGTCAACTGCTCGTCACCTTTTACAAAAACTGCTTTTTACGATGCAGAGACGTTCATTATTGAGGAGTCCTGGTGCTTCATCATCACCCGTTCCATTTCACCATATACATTACGACGAGCTTAAATTGCTAAGCAACTGTGGTAAAGTAATTGAGTAGTCGCTCCGTTGGTCAAACGTGGTCTTCATTATCAGTTCTACTTCACCAAAAGATGATTTTCAAGAGCAAATGCACGAGTCACTACTAAATATGTCAAAATTACCGTAGGCGTCCTTACAGTTTTTTTTTAAACAATATAGGCTTGCGTTTGGCCACAATCACGCCTGATGGAAAGTGAGGATGAGCCCTACGATGGAGCACGCTTGCCTAGTACATGCTCATTCACCCTAGACTTGAAAGCGGCCAAATTGTTCAGGAAACAGTCGCAGGCAGGGAATTCCACTCTTTCGCTGTGCGGTTGATGAAGGAAGAGCGAAAACGCTTTGTGCGGATTTTGGGAATACTGACAACGTAAGGGTGGAGACCCCGCCTAACTACTTATTTGAAGAGTTCCCTCGGTTTCATTAGGATTCTGATTTGGTGCTTATGGGACCTAACTGAAAGCATTCCTAGACGAACGAAAAAAAAAATTTTCAAATCGGTTCATAAATGACGGAGTTTTGAGGTAACAAATATTAAAAAAATACAACCGAATTGATAACCTCCTCCTTTTTTGAAGTCGGTTAAAAACAAAGTAGTATCAGGTAGTGATACATTGCGTGCAAATTTATTTTATAAGGAGAATAATTACTTTAATAATTAATTTACTAAAACATAGTAAAATGTGATTATTAGGGCCTTCACTACCTACCCTTAAAGTTTGAGGTTGTATCAAAAATACACGCTGTCTATCAATGGCTGATCGAGGATTCTCGTTTGGGAGAGGTTTGATCTCGCTGCGCAAAGATTATAATTTGTCATGATCTTGGGGAAAAGGGTGGGGTCTTTGAACCCTTAGCCTCGTCCATGGTTCCGCCACTGCACTGTTAAAGTACAAGTTGCCTGCAGGTTTTGTTTAGCACGCTAGACAATTCGCGGTAATTATAATTATTAACAGAATGGTGCAACTGACTGTTGTTATTGCTGTTGAATTCGGGTAGGAGACTACATTAATTTACATTAGCATCATTATCGATCTTTAATAGAATATTAGCGATTCTTGGGGTTTCTCTACGGGATCGAATCAGCAATAAGAAAATACGTAGAAGAACTAGTGTCACCAACATAGCCAAGCGAATTAGCTCGTGGAGTGGCAATGGGCCGGCCATACATATAGCACGGAGAACAGTGGTTGTTGGGGCCGAAAGGGTCTCGAGCGGAGACCGCGAATTGGCAAGCGCATCGTAAGACTTCCACCGACGAGATGGACGGATGGCCTGGTTAAAATCGCGGGTTCACGCGGAGTGGGTTCAAGCCACTTCCAACCGAGGCAACTGGAGGTCTAAGGGGTGAGGCCCACTTCCAACTGTGGACGTCCTACGGCTGATATGATGATGATGACGCGACAAAGCTAAATCCAGACTATTGGTTGGGTTAGGTTGAAGGACTGCATTGATTTTTTCATATTTTTTGTATTGAGATTGATGAATATTTTCACATAATAATGGACAAATATGAACACATATATAGTTTACCGTATCAAAGGTATATTTTTTTGAATAAAACAATCGGATAAAAATCCATTAGGCACATAGGTCGAACTAACCCCTAAATCTGTTTTACTTTCATCTGATTCTGTAATACTTATAATCTCTCCATCCTTCCGTTTCTATCATGTGAACAATTATGACGTCACAGGTGATAATAGACAATGACTAGTGATTGGAAAAGTCGATAAAATATACATAAAACGTGACAGATTATTTTGCTATTAACATGAACAAATCCGTAAGCAAGCCAATTTGTCAGAAATATTACAAAAATAGCACACGTAACGTACGACATCAAGCAAAGTAGCGAAACGAATGAAATTCCTAGATTCAACTCTTTTAATTTCATTTAATATTATTTTCAGTTATTTAATTAATAGGTGCTGTCGAACGCTACTACGAAACTCGAAGTTCGTAGCTTACCATCCTTCTCGCTCTCGTATTAAATAGTATAACTTCGAGTTTCGAGTTTCGTAGTAGCCCTGCAGCTCTCACAGGTGTCATAATGAATTCCCTTGTAACGCAATGCGATGCCACTATGACTATTTCTACGAAAGGTTCAGTGGGTCACGCACGATTCAGTTGGTTCGAGAGTACCTAAGTACCTAATCTACGAAAGTATATACATAGTTCAACAAACGATAAATGCTGGGGTAGGTATCTAGCTAGATATATGTACTCATAGGTACCATTGTTCGGTATATCTAGTTAGATGCAGGTGGTAGGACCTTGTGCAAGGTCCGCCCGGATTGCTACTACCATCTTGCTCGCTAATCCTGCCGTGAAGCAGCAGTGCTTGCACTGTTGTGTTTCGACGTGGAGAGTAAGACAGCCGGTGAAATTACTGGCACTTGAGGTATCCCACCTTAGGCCTCTAGGTTGGTAACGCATCTGCAATATCCCTGGCGTTGCAGATGTTTATGGGCGATGGTGATCTCCCCTTACCATCAGGAGACCCACTTGCTCGTTTGCCATCCAGTCGAAAAAAAAAAGATAGCCTAGCCAGGCTGGTCTCTAATTAGGTAAGTACTTATTTTTTTTAATAAGGATAACGTCATTAACAAACATCGCTTATTTATTACCTACTATTATTTTACACAGATTAATTTTGCCCTACCTTAACACTGGCTTATCCACGATATGTCTTTAAGGTACGTATCTTATCAGATCATTTTGTTATTATCTTTTTATGATCCGATATTAAATTGTGAAATATTATATATTTTTTGCGTCGTTACTTTAATTTTTCTTACAATTAAAGTTGGTATCAGTTTAAGAAGAAATGAAATAAAATCGTCCTCTAGTTTAATGAATTCGCTAGGTATATTACTAATTATCTTTATATAAAATACATAATAAGTATACCCATGGCAATATAAAATATTATATCAAATAATTCCGTAATGTAAGGATATTGATCAGATCATGAGTTTCTCTTCCTTACAAATCTTAGGTTAGGGTTAATTACAACGACTTCATTCTTTCTAACAAACTGATCTTCATTGGTTGTTGAATAAATAAATAAATAAACCTAACTCTTCATAATTATATCGAAGCTTAAAAGGTTAAAGCACCATATTGATAACAGCGACACCTAACGTCATAATAATGGAAGCGCTGACGGTAAAGGCTCCATCGGTATCATAGGGGTCAGGATTGTAGTCATAGTCGATCACTCGACTACTGATGATCTCTTTGTATACAAGTGCTGATTTTCTCGGGGTCCTAGTTCTTTGGGGGTCCTCCATGTCCACTTGGTAGAGACCAAATCTTTGTCTATAACAAAGAAAAACAGATCATTTAGCTAGAATTGAAAAATATGTACGACCGTTAATGTAGTGTCTGTTAGATGAACGAACAGAAAACAAAACGATGTTTTTATTACTTTAACTAATCTTTACTATACGACGCTCTTATAAAATAAGGATCAGGTATAAACATTATAATCCCTTAACTATGTCATTAGTGCTTATCGGGACTTTACATCACAAGCCGCACAAACGTGTAAATAACTACAATGTAATTTTAGTTTCTTACCAACAATGTAAATGTTGGTTCAGTATTCATGTTCAAATTTAAACTGAAGGCACCTAGCGCTCTTAAAAGTTACCCCCTACGCACACTATCTACATATTTGTCTTTTATCGTAGTAACTATCTAAACCTTCAATCATTCTTATCGTGTTATATCCACTTTTATTACCAGATTATGCCATTTCTGAATCCAAATTTATGACTCATGAACGCTACGAAATAAAACACTAAAGTACCTAAGAGACGCTATATTATACTTACGTGTAGCCCATCGCCCATTCAAAATTGTCCATCAAACTCCATGCGAAATATCCTCTCACGTCACAGCCTGTATCGAAAGAAAAAAATCATGAATTATTAGCAATAAAGAGTGATATACTTAAATATTTTTTGGTTAATGAATCGGCTATAGATGATTTTAAAGAAATAAGAGAACGTAAAACGAGATCTCGCACGCCGTTGCCAGGCAATCATTTCACCTTCACCACCTGTCGGCACGACAAACGCCCGGCTGATAGCTAATCGCCAGATATAAGTTCCATAAAATCTTGTGTTTTTATGTAGGGGGTAGGGAGTTATTCTAAAACCTTACCACCTTTCACCAAGCGGAGGAGGATTTAAATGGTTGCTAAAAAGTCTCACGTTGTGACGACCTCCTTAGAGTCTATTCATATTGACAGAAGTAGGTACTAAGTAAGAGATACATTGTTTTCGAAGTTTTCTTAATCATAGTTGATTTGATTACTATTTGTATTACAAAAGATACAAGACAAACCTTCAGCAAGGGCGTCAAGAAGGGCACTGAGATAATTTCTGTAGTAATTTACTCTTCCATCGTCGTGAAGACCGGGGGTCGACGAAAAACCATTCTCAGTGATGTAGACAGTCGGGTTGTTGTAAGTGTCTTTGATGTATACAAGCAGGTTGTAGAAGCCTGGCGCATGTTCCTGAAAAACAATTAAGTTATTGGAGGTCCTTGGTATAACAGGGCTCGTCACACATAATATAAAGCGTCCATTATTTCTCACAGAAATATATTCATCAGCATGGATTATATTCAGAACATTCGGTTGAAGGTCAAGTACAAAATTAAGATTGTTGTATACTTAATATTAAATGTAATTTAATCGATAGCGATCTTAAGACGATTTGTCAGTTGATTTACTGCAATTAGTAATATTAATCGCATAGATAACTAGTAATCTATTGTTGACATTGATTTGTTTCTCTTTTACCATTCAATATTTGAGAAAACTCATTTCCTTTATATTCTCATGTATTATACGTATTATGGCTATGTATATATAGTAGTTTATTTATTAATTTGTATGTTGTAGTTTATTTGTTTTTAATTAGTTTACGTATTACGTAACGGGTTACGTAGAACTAAGGTTACCGACATAGCCCGAAGAATTGCGATACTGAAGTGGCAATGGGCGGGGCACATTGCTCGCAGGACTGATGGCCGATGGGGTCAAAAGGTTCTCGAATGGCGTCCGCGGACCGGGAGACGAGCTGTCGGTAGGCCTCCAACAAGATGGAGCGACGACCTGGTTAAGATCGCGGGATCGCGGTGGAGGCGAAAAGCACAGGACCGGTCTGAGTGGAGAGCCTTGGGGGAGGCCTATGTCGTCCACGTCTTTCGGCTGACATGATGATGATGATGATGATGACGTATTATATTCTTTAAAGTACTGTATTGTAGCTTCCACAATTTTCGACTCTTAAACTCACTCTTTGTCGGTCCCCAACATTACTGCTCTCATCCACTCAAAGGTTGACTGGTAGAGATCCCTTAAAGGGATAAGCACGCCTTTGTACAAGTATCTCAAAGTTTGTCAATTGTATTTTGATTCTCGTCTTTTGTACAATAAAGAGTTTACATACATACATACCATTTACCAGTCGTCCTCCCCTCCCCTCCCAGTGAATATAATCGCCTACCAAATATTAGCTTCACTAAATCATTATACTCTTAACACACTCACCCTAAGCCATGGACTTTCACTTGCAGGCCACGAGTCATCCATGTATGTATCCAAAAATGCGTCATCATTATGCGAGGGTACTACAAAGGTCCCTGTTAAGGAACTGTTTCTGTAAACAATTTTACTCGAGTAGGTGTTCAGAGCCAAGAAGTCTGAGGTTCCTCTGATGTACTCGATCTGCTCTTGAGTGAATGGACGAAGCCTTGAGGCGGTCAGGCCCTGAGCAGTGCTGGCGGCTTGCACACGGTCGATCACTGTTTGTGGATAGTTGCCTTGCGCTGAGAAAATCGGATCCATATACAAGCGTAGCTGTAATGAAAAATTCAAGGTGTGTTAGTTGGAATTAATGCAATAATACTTTTATGTCTCTTATATAAAAAAGCTATGGGCTTCCTCAATTTTTATTTTACTATCTCGTATTTTTGTCCTTATTCTAATTGCAAAAACCTCAGTTAAGTAAATATAATCATTTTCAGTCATCAATTATCATTGACTAAATTATTTTTAAATAAATATAAATTTATCGGATATGACAAAGTTCGACGTTTGGACGTTCGGATTAATATGGTATTTTTTTTTCTATTCATACCAGATGACTGATGGTTAAACTTGATTAATCAGGAATTTAATAGTAAAATCTAGTTTAAATTAGCAAAACAACTTACATGGAAAGCCAAATAGTCTTCTGCAGCTTGGATATCATCAGCGGAGTCACTGGCAGGATACGCCCAGTCGGAGCTCAAAACGATACCAACTTGACCATTTTGTGTATTTCTGAAATCTTCATTATAAATACGATAGGCCCTAGCATTAGCGAGGAGAATATGTCTACCGCACTCGTAGTAGCCCTCTCCTGGGGACTGAATAAGAGGGGCATGCCGGCCGTACCCGTATCCAAAGTTGCAGTGGATGTAGGGTTCGTTAATAGTCAACCAGTGCTTGACGCGGTCACCGAAATTCTGATACAAAATCCTAGCATAATCACCGAACCAGTCTACAATCTCTTCGTTTGTCCACCCACCAAGCTCGCTCAAGGTTTGAGGCAAATCCCAGTGGTACATCGTTGCGAAGGGTACGATGTCATTTGCTATAAGTTCATCAATGAATGCGTTATAGTGATCTATTCCCCGTTGGTTCACATAGTTTGAACGACCCAGTGGAAGGATTCTTGGCCAAGATATAGAGAATCTATAGTGGGTAGCGCCCAATTCTTTCAGCATTTCAATATCCCTTTTGTAGTTATAGTAAGAGTTTGCTGCTATGTCTCCATTGCTGTTATCGGCGATATGGTTTGGGTCAGTGCGGACCAGGTAATCCCAAATTGAAATTCCCTTGCCTAAAAAATTGAATAATATTAATGTGATATTAATCATAATCAATCATGTACGTGCACACCCGTGAACATACGTAAAAACATTTCCATAAAGATTAATAACACGTTACATGTAAAACTGTTCCATTTCATTCTTTTTTTTTTACATTTTCCATTTTTTTTTCATAGTTAAGTCAGTTTTCATTGACATTGCTTTGAATTTAACGAACAAACTTTACATGATTGCCAACAGATTATCCATTAAGAATAAATTTGATTTAAAAAATTGCTTTGTATTGATGCTGTCTGTAGCTTTACTTTAAGAATAAAGTATCATGTAGCTAGAAAGCTACATGATAGAAACGAACTAAAAGAATTTCTTTGCTCACCCGCGACCTTAAGATAGGTAAGTTTAGTATAGGTTTAATGCTTGATTTAAAGAGCATGTAACATCGGCATATAGGAATGAGCATCCAGACAAAACAAATTTTGCCAAACATTTGTTAGATCAAGTCATTCTTTATTAGACTCGCATTCATATGAAGTGTTACATTATTGCGGCAAAGGGTTTTATCTCGATGTTCTGAAATGAATGGAAATAATAAGGTACAAACAGTATGGAGTCTATTATTAATGAACAGGTAAATTTAGTATCTTCTCTTTTACTGCGGCTTGGGTCTAATTTCAGTAATAACAGTTAGGATTAATAAAACAAGCCTTAACGGTAAATAAATAAAAATTAAAGGTAGTTTTATATGAAGATTAAAATTATTGATATTTTGTAGGTAGTTTTGTTTGAGAAAAATATAGGTGCGTACTTAGGGAGTTACAGTGACAGATTAAAATATTTTTTGTGGGTTGTTAGTCCAACATCTGGTAGCATGGTGTACAGTCACCAGCATTAATATCTGCCACAGCGGAGTGTGCAAAAATATCTGACACGTCCTTCCGGCCCTAGAAATAGAGTCGTATTTTGCACGCTTGTTGTGTCAGATATTGGTCCTGGTGACTGTATGGTTGTGTTGCTCTGAAGATGAGCTCTGGTTGAGTTCGAAACGCGTCAGTCTAGTGTGGTGGTGGTAATAGATGGGTTTGTGTGATTTGTGTGTGTTCTTACAGTGTGGAGGTGGAGGAACTGCATGAACACGCATATCTTGCATAAACTTAGCTATCTTAAGGTCGCGGGTGAGCAAAGAAATTCTTTTAGTTCATTGATATGGACTTCCGCAGAGTAACGCCTGATTCAATAAATCAAAGTCAAAGTCAAAGTCAAAATATCTTTATTCAAATTAGGCTATAACAAGCACTTATGAATGTCAAAAAAAATCTACCACCGGTTCGGAAAAACCTCTGCTGAGAAGAATCCGGCAAGAAACTCAACGAGGTATATTAGAGCGAGGTATGTTAATAGGGCGTAAATTAATAGAGACCCGTGTTCTGAGGAAATCTTACCATCGACATCCCATGCCCCTTCGATCTGGTAGGAAGCAGTAGAAGCACCGAAGCCAAAGTTTGCGGGGAAAGACCTCGCCGCTGATAGACTTTTGATTCTGATGTTGGACGCGCTCGCTGTTAGCAGGCAACTGAGGAATATCGAACTTTTGTACTTTCAAGGGCTTAAGTAATGCTTAATTGTAACTTCAATCGTCGTCAATACAGAGTTCATTTAAGAGAATATGCAGGATCTATTTGCAGAGCGTATTGAATTGAAGTCCTTATCAGAATACTTACCATCATAATGCAATTATTTGCAATATTTTTAGCCAAGAACTTTCCTTACAAGTAGGTACAAACAAGTTATAAGGTCATAAATATTTACACATACAGCTATAGCGTCAAAAATATGTATGTCATTGAGCTACTGTTTTGTAGGATCAAAAGGTATACAGATAAAATAAAAAATATCATGGGACACATGTTACGAGTGCTAGGCAACGGATAAACATATTTAAATAGATAGGTGCATACTTAAATTTTATATTATATGAATCAAGCACTCAGGGCTCGCGACTATACATGTCTGCTCGACCGGGGATCAAACCCGGGACCTCAAGCTTTGCAGTCAGGTTCTCTAACCACGGTAACTATACGGTCATATTGGTAATATATATTTATTACTTCGACTGTACTGTACCTACCATTTTAAATTATCAGTGCTTAATACTTAAATCAAAAGATATTTAAGTTAAGTACCTACGCCTTCTACCAATAATTTATTAAACAGTATAAACACACGGGTACTAAGAGGTGTCAGTTATCCTTCAAATATACATATGTACGTATTTAAAAGCACAATAAATAGGTACTGAAATTATCATTAATTAATGTGTAATAAAAAATAACTAATTGAGTTTTCATAGACCATCAGTTAATCCAATTGAACACAATTTAAAAAACATACCACAGTGCAAAAATACAACTGAAGCGCGCCATTTTCGAAAGCTCAATAGCCAACTCAAGAACTTAGCCCTGTGGCATGTATTAAATAAGATCTCAAATAGATAAGAAATGGCATAACGATTTGAATCGTGACAATTATTTAGATAATTTACAACAAGCTGCCTGATAAAATATTTCTTTGGATCATGGACTTTATAAAGATAACGTAAAGCAAGCTAATTCGCGGTGCTTCTCGCGCTTAGAGATAGAGATTTAGGGTTGCGTGAAACCAACTAAGTACAGCAGTGCCCTTAGTGTAAGTTTTCGGTTACAAAATACGTCTCGATCGCGTTCCGCTAGAGTTGCTGTTCGTGTTTCCATACAAATTGAGATTTTAACGCGAACGCGATCGAGACGTATTTTGTAACAGAAAACTTACACTAAGTGTACAGGGCTACTATGAAACTCGAAACTCGAAGTTCGTGTCGTGCGGCCCGTCTCGCTCTCGTATTAAATAGTATAAGTGTCAGAGGGACCGCACGACACGAACTTCGAGTTTCGAGTTTCGTAGTATAGCCCTGCAGAAATTCAGGCGGTTGCAGTCTGTTGTCATTCTGGGAAATCGCTTGAAGGCGTATGTGCTTGACAGTTTTTCTACACAACAAAAGTGGAGGAGGTTCTATGTTCGACTGTATATATATTTTTTATGTATGTTCACCGATTACTCCGCCAATTGTGGATCGATATTCAAAATTCTTTTTTTACTTGAAAGAGTATTCGAAAATCTCTACCTTAGAAAATCTCTATGTATATACTTGTGTTCTCTGTACTGTTTACCTACTGTATTGGTGTGCAATAAAGAGTTATTGTATTGTATTGTATTCGTTCGAAATCGAGGGCAATCCTCAAATTTTCCTTTTCATTAAGTTTCATTTGGTGAAATGGACCTGATGAAGAAGACCGCAGATGACCAACGGAACTCGTCAAAGCTGAGTCATGCTCTGCTCGCACGTCTATAATTGATACAATACAATAACTCTTTGTTGCACACCAGCACACTAAGCAGTACAGAAGTTTCATTTCATTTCGTTTAAGTTTATGATTATTTTGATCTAATCAGATGCTGAAACCGAAATGTAGGCAACGGAGCTCTGGTATAAAACAACGTAACTAAGTCGTGTTTGGGCTTAATGAAGTCGTTGTGAGATGCACTTTGGCTACAAATTACTAAAAAGTGAGAAATACTGATTTTTTTGTAACAATAAAGTAAAAAACTGACTCCAAAAAAACAGTTGTAACGAAAAATGGAACCGACTACAAAAACCTTGAAAATTATTTACTAGGTACTAGTGTTAGGTTCAATTGTAAATTAAGTCGATAAGATTTAATATATTCATATGAATTGGCATAATTGTATTTAATAAGTTATTATTTATGAATCTATGTAATTAATAGGTAATTTAGCGGTCGGTGGCTACGGTAGACTATAGGGTAGTTGACGACCACTTGTAAGGATTTACTGATAGGGCAATCTTTTACTGAGCAGCCGCATATAGTAGTTTTAAAAGATTCTACAAAGCTTTAGTTATTTGATATAAACAATGAAACCCCTTTTTAGGGTTTCCGTAGCCAAAATGGCAATAACGGAACCCATATAGCTTCGCCATGTCTGTCTGTCTGTCCGTCCGCGGCTTTGCTCAGGGACAAAAACAAAAACCACTAATATTTCCAAGGGACAGTAACAATAATAGGAACCTTGGTATCAAATTAGAAACTATTAAGCATAGTGTACATTAGAGTACACTTACAATATTAATTGGATATTTAACAACTCACTTTATAGTTATTTCTTAATTTGTATTTATTAGTTTCTTTTCATTAAAAAAATATATATTCAGGTGTTCCTTTCGGAATACAGGCGTGAGAATATAATATGTATACGTCGTTTCTAATAGTGTATACTACTGCTTAGAACTCCTTTTTTGTTACCTACCTTCACTTCCTAGTCATACAAAACTATTCAAAAGTACGAAACTGTATTTAAAAGTAACAAAAAAGGAAGTAACCAAGTGATGCTCACTACGTTTAAAAAATCTTAAATCGAATTCAATGAATAACTCAATTAATGCGTGTGTGTATTTTAGTCGCAATAAGGTCTTAAGTGGTAAGTTGAAACAAAACTGAAGAATAAGTGAAACTAACCCAAGTTTTCCGGTAACAAACAAGGAGTTTAATTTTCGGTTACCGCCAACCACGTGTGTTACCCCAGTCAACTAACACCTTCGCTTAAGTAAAATCAACGGGATCCATTTGACTGTGCAAGAGGTGGGCGAGTTTATACATATTATTATATAATATATAAGTGGCACAGCAAGCAAGGTAAAGTAGTGTAGGTACGTAACTATCGCTAAAGAATCAAGAACTTGTGTTAAAATGCCACGAATTTATTATACTCGCTCGATAAGAGGAATAGTTAAGAAGTGTAAAGTAGGTACTAAATAGCACTGCTGTTATAAATAAAATACATTATTTTCTTTCTTTCTTTCTTTCAAATCAAAAGGTACACGTTATTGGTTCAATAAACTTTATTGCATGTTTTTATTTTACAAACAGTAGAGTTGAGGAGTACTTATGTGATGATGCGACATGGCCTAAACTGAAAGCCGATGAAAATTAGGATGTTGATGTGTGATGTGATGTATTCGTGTTTGTGTATGTGTGTGTTTTTATGTCGGTGTATAAATAAGTGTTGTGAAGTGTGACTTGGCAGTGTCCCGGCGCATTTCGTGTCTAGTTTCTGGTTCTGTTGCCGTTGTCCACGTTGCAGAATTTAATTTAAAAATATTTATTGGTTTGACATTTGGAGACCTTATACATCTCCATTTCTTTATTTTAATAATTATTTTAAGTTTTTGACATTGGAGGCTTTTTACACCTCTGAAGATTGTATAATTTGGTTAATTAAATTAGTTTACTTTGACATTCAGAGACTATATACATCTCTGAATTATTTAGGTTAGGAATTTTATTTATTGTTAACTCAGGGACTTTCTACATCCCCTTGCTATATAGTAATTTTATTATTAACTCAGGGACTTTATACATCCCCTTGCTATATTTAAGGCTGTATATTGTTAAGCTTATGGATTTTAAACGTGTATATTTTTAGTTTAATTTCTAGTCACAGGCCCGCGACGTCGAAGCTCCCAAGACGATCCCATAGAGCTTATGGGAACGGAAGCAATACCATGCACTCGGTACCGCTCTGCTTTCAGAGCATGACATGAGTTCGTGTGAGCTAACTTTGGGGGCGGCAGACGTGAGCTTGCCTTCGGAATCCAAAAGTTTAATGGTTACTTGACCTGAAATGTAAATTTCAGAATTAAATTATTATTATTATAATTATTATTATTTTTAATTTATGACGGTGGAAGCAGTCTACACTTCCACTGAACGTAGATTATAGTTAGAGTTTAGTTTTGTAACTAAGGGACCCCATACATCCCTGTATTATTATTATTATTATTTTGTATTTTCTTTTATTTCATTGTATACTGTAGTTTTTAAGTATTTTATTTGTAATTATTTTATGTTGAAAAAATGACTTTCTGCCAAGTTTCTTGCGGCGCATTCTTCTTGGCAATGACGGTCTTTCCGAAGCGCTGGTAGTTTTAAAAAAATGACGTGTAAAAGTGCCCATTGCGGCCTATTTACTGAATAAATGATTTTGATTTTTTGATTTTTGAACAATAGTAAATAAAAGGCGGAAATGTCTCTCTCATACCTACTTAAAAGTTAAATCGCCATTAAAGGTTAAAAAAGGTTAAAGCATCATATTGAAAACAGCGACACCTATTGTCGTAACGATAGAAGCGCTAACGGTAAAGGCTCCATCGGTATCATAGGGATTGGGATTGTAGTCAAAGTCGATGGCTCGACTACTGATGATCTCTTTGTAAACAAGCGCCGATTTCCTTGGAGTTCTGGTTCTTTCAGGGTCTTCCATATCTACCTCGTAAATGCCGAATCTTAATCTGAAATGATACATTTAACCAATGTAGATTCTTACGCCGCCACTACAAAATCTTGTTATTGTGATGCGGTTTTGGTTTCGGCAGGTTTAAGCATAAAAATCATGTTTCGAGTTTTCGGCCCAAGGTTCAGCAGTTTTTTAGGCCGAACTTTAAGGGGACATTCAACAGGACATTGGTATAAAGTTATTTTGTCCAAGACATTAGTGGCCTAATTTTTATTGTGTGGCCTAACTTTTATTGTTTAAGAGATCATTAAGAATTGAGATAATTATATTCACAGCATAAGGTAAAAAAGTGAGTTTTTATGATGTCTTTCTTGTCATTGTAGTCACTCGTGAAGTTTGTGAATTTTACAATTACCTTTAACAATGACTGTGAGATTATACTATGTACCTACATTATTATTGGTAGGTGTATGAAAAAAAAAATAGAAAAATATTGATTTCGACAAAACTTAATTGACAAAAACTAATTACTTACTGAGCCGTAGAAAAACACGGTCATAATTCACGGTCACCTTTGTACTTAGTAGCGATTATCAAATAAACATTTTATCATGCTTTATTTGTTTAATAATTATTTCATATCTGAAATTTCGTTTATGACCAACGAACGCTGCGGTCAAAGATATTAAAGCAAACAAATAAATATTTCACTTACATGTAGCCGTGGGACCATTCGAAATTGTCCATCAAACTCCACGCGAAATATCCCCTGACGTCACAACCTGCATAGAAAGCATTGTAAATTTCCTACATAGGTTCTTCTTATATTTGTCTTATCCAACAGTATCTTGAAAATATATGTATACAATCGAGAAAAGTGATTGACGTTCCAGGATAATACCTTTTCACAGCCAATAGTCTAGATTCCTAAAAAAGTAGGAAGTATATCTATTAGATTATAAAAGTTTTTTTTTCTCAATCAAACAAAAGCATGGATATACCTACGTACCTATATTTTACTAAGGAGTGACGAACTCCTGAACTTTGACGTAATAATACGGCCACGAGCGTTTATTTGAGATCCATTTCGTCAAAAAATCTTTTGAATTCTCATACAAAATGACACCCAAATTAACGATCGTGACCGTACTTCATCTTTGTAAATTTTTTGTTTGATTGGCGAAAGAAAAAAATACGTATCCAATATTTTCCGATACTGAACTGACGGAGTTAATAGAATATGGTTTTTTTTTATACCAGCAATCAGAAATGAATATATTCGCAGTAGAACTAAGGTTACCGAAATAGCCCGAAGAATTGCGAAACTGAAGTGGCAGTGGGCGAGGCACATTGCTCGCAGTACTGATGGCCGATGGGGTCAGAGGGTTCTCGAATGGCGTCCGCGAACCGGGAGACTATCTGTCGGTAGGCCTCCAACAAGATGGAGCGACGACCTGGTTAGGATCGCGGGATTGCGGTGGATGCGGAAAGTACAAGACCGGTCTGAGTGGAGAGCCTCCAAGGCCTATGACCAGCAGTGGACGTCTGTCGGCTGACATGATGATGATGATGATGATACCAGGAATCTACCCAATTACACGATGATTTAGATGGCAGACGTATGGACGTATCAACAAAATATTTTCACGTGAACCAGTTTCATAACACTAACCTTCAGCAAGGGCATCAAGAACGGCATTGAGGTAATTCTTGTAGTAACTGGTTCTGTCATCATCATTAAGACCGGTGCTTGTCGGGAAACCGTTCTCAGTGACATAGACAGTCGGGTTGTTATAAGTGTCCTTAATGTGTACAAGTAGGTGGTACAGGCCTGGTCCGTGTTCCTGTAAAATGATATTGATATATCAGAGGATAAAAGGTGGCATATTAAGATTTCCGACATTCAAGCCTGGGTTCGAACCCTACGGCTCTCTGCAAGTCATAGGTAAAACCACGAAGCTGGTATGGTTTTATTTAGGTCAAAAAGTTCTTGAATGGAGACCGCGGATTGGCAAGTACCTACAGCGTAGGACGTCCACCAATAAGATGGACGGATGACCTGATTCACGCGGGTTCACGGTGGATGCAGGCCACTTCCAACCGAAGCAACTGACGGCCCATGTGGGAGGTCTATGTCAGACTATGTCCAATAGCTGATATGATAAAGATGAATGACACACTTAGGCCAACTAATTTTCGCCATCTATTAGCAAAGCGAATACGGAAAAATATTTTTTAAAGACGCTTTTATGATTTAACCTAATCTTTAATTAATTCTAATTGTGGATTTGACTTTAAACTTGGCAATTACTCGTTGAAGTAGTTCTGATGAAAATAACTATAATAATATTATTATATTGAGCTAATAAGCATGGTCGAAAGTTGGCACTGGAACTTTAAGACAAAACCGCATAGGTAACCTACCCGTGGTTCGGCTTCTGTGTAGGTATGTATGTAAACTCTTCATTGTACAAAAGAAGAGATTAATTGAAGTGAATTGAAGAACCAAATTAATTGACTTACTAAAAAAAATACTAAAGAAATATATATATTAAAATATATATATTTTATAAATATATTTATTTATTTTTTATTTTATTTTATTTTAAAGAATTTAGAAGAATAGAATTTACCCTGTGCCAAGGACTTATACCACCAGGCCACGATTCATCCATGTATGATCCCACAAACGCATCTTCGTTGTGTGAGGGCGATACAAACGTTCCAGTTAAGGAACTGTTTCTAAAAGCATATGCGCTCGTGTAGTGGTTGAGCCCCAAAAAGTCGGCGCTGCCTCTGATGTAGTCTATCTGTTCTTGTGTAAAAGGTCGAAGTCTAGAAGTGGCCAGGCCTTGAGCGGTGCTGGCTGCTTGAACGCGGTCAATCACCGTTTGAGGATAGTTCCCATCCGTAGAAAAGATCGGATGCATGTATATCCCAAGCTGTGGAGAGAGCATGTAATTTTACAAAAGGTTTCTCTAACAGTGCAATGTTTTCATAAATATTTCATACGATAAATTTTTCGGGTCCCACATGGCAGAAGTACTCACATGAAAAGCTATAGAGTCTTCTGCAGCCTGAATATCATCAACTGAACTGGTGGCAGGGTACGCCCATTCGGAGCTTAAAACGACACCGACTTGACCATTTTGCGTGTTTCTAAACTCATTATTGTAAATATGGTAGGCCCTAGCATTGGCCAGAAGTATATGTCTCCCGCACTCGTAGTAAGCTTGCCCCGGAGAAAAGATTCGAGGCGCATGCTCTGCATACCCGTAGCCAAAGTTGCAGTGGATGAAAGGTTCATTTATAGTCAACCAGTGCTTAACGCGGTCACCGAAATTCTGGTATAGAATTCTTGCATAGTCTCCGAACCAGTCTACTATCTCCTCGTTTGTCCATCCACCAAGCTCGCTCAAGGTTTGAGGCAAATCCCAGTGGTACATCGTTGCGAAGGGTACGATACCATTGGCCAGAAGTTCATCAATGAAGGCGTTGTAGTGATCGATTCCCCGTTGGTTCACGTAGTTTGATCGACCTAAGGGAAGGATTCTTGTCCACGATATGGAGAACCTGTAGTGGGTTGCGCCCAACTCTTTGAGCATTTCGATATCTCTTTTGTAGTTATAGTAAGAGTTTGCTGCTATGTCTCCATTGCTGTTATCGGCGATGTGGTTTGGTTCCGTGCGGACCAAGTAGTCCCATATTGACATGCCCTTGCCTTAAAATAAAGTGACAATTAGAACATTGTGGATAGTTTTCTGCAATAATAAGAAGGGGTAATATAACGGTTGTAAAAAAAAACATCACGAATACTTTCTTAATTATTGATTACTACCTACGTTCGTGTCAAACTTCCCTCATTATTGAGGTATTGTATTGTATTGTATTATATTGTATTATTTATAAAACTATAATATTTTTTTAAAAGAGACTGAAATTTAGACTGTTACTAGCTTCTGACTGGCTGTCGCCTTATCGCGCGCTGTTCCCTTGTATTTTTCCGGAATAAAAAGTAGCCTATGTCACTCTCTGGCCCATTAACTATCTCTATGCCAAAAATGACGTCAATCCATCGCTTCGTTTCTCCGATCAACGATTCTTCGTTTCGACGAGAAAGACAAAGAATACAACATACATACACACACACTTTCACATAATATAATATTAGTATGGATGGATTTACTTGGGCGTCAATTTGTATTATGTTGATTGGCTGATTATATTTTAGAATTTTTCATAACTATTCGCGATGGACATTCTGATAGAATAGTGAAGGTATCAGTGGAAAAATGCAGCATGATGATACACTGTTGAAAACTTGAAAGTTTTATGTCATTTGAAGAAATTTGACGCAGAATGCCTTTATTTTGGGGCGAAGTCACATCTATCCAGCATCGAATCGCATTTTGTAATACAAAATCGCAATATTGTATGAAGATGCGTCCGCATCAATTCACCCCCCCGCATCGATTCAGCTTCAGTATTAAATGCGTATAAGTATAGTGTGTGGGAACTATGGCCCACGCCCTGTGATTCTGAGTGGAGGCGTGTGCCCAGCAGTGGGACGTATATAGGCTGGGATGATGATGAAGTGTAGCTATCCATTTAAAATACTGAAGAATGCTTATTCAAGATAAAGCATTTAAGACGTGAGACTACATAAGTACTTCCGAATGAGAATTCTTAGTTGATTACGCGTGAGACATAACATAATAGAATGAGAAAGGCTGCTTACGCTTAGGTACTTATTTAAATTGGGAAGGATATTTATTCAAATCTGGCACAAGTGTTACAAAACTTTTATTGTTTTTTCCTTTTAATTGCTTCTAGAATACACGCTAGGACAATAATGTTTATAGTTGACCTATCATTCCGTAACGGTGGTTTTCAACTTCAACTGCGGCGTAACGTAGGTATAAGCATACTAAAGCACGTGTTGGCGTCCTTTAGCAGATAAAGCATGCGATAGGATACTTCAGCATATAAAGACATGCGATAGCACCCTTTAGCAGCTGAAAACATGTAACAGCGTACTTTAAGTTTCGATACGTACCTATAGTGTGTCCGAAATCATCCAGCTAAATGCGATTCGATGCTGATAGATGTGACTTCACCCTTAAGGAACAGAGCAGCGTGGCAATGTAACAACTCGATTACCAAATGATCGTCTAATTTTTTTTACGTTACCTATACTTACCACAGAATAAGTAATAATAGTACAAGTACCTACTCGTATATTTTCTCGCGGGGTTGCTCAACGAAAATGTTCGTGCTACGCTACTGTTACTACCTAAGGTGTTTTAGGGCATTGCTTCTCACCATCAACGTCCCATGCTCCTTCGATCTGGTAGGACGCAGTCGCGGCGCCGAAGCTAAAGTTAGCAGGGAAAGTATTCGCCACTGACTGTCTTTTGTTTCTGGTGTTTGTAGCGCCTGCTGTTAGCAGCCAACTGGAGAAAGGAATACCTATTACACGTGATAGGGTCTCTGCTGTTACTTGTCTTATGTCATGTCAGTATGTGCGAGATCAAAACGAAAGTAATTTTTAGGGTTCCGTTACCTCGAAAGGAAAAAACGGAACCGTTATAGGATCACTTTGTTGTCCGTCCGTCCGTCCGTTAGTCTGTCAAGATCCTTCAGGAACCTATAGAGGTAACGTAAACTGCTTCAACTTTGCCCTCTGGCCCCAACATTGACTGAGTTGATTTAGAGTCGATAACTTAGCACTCTTATAGGTTTTAAACTTTTATCTACACGGGAATTATTATTACGGGGGGATAAAAGTTTTAAAACCTAAAGGGTGCTAAGTTATCGACTCTAAATCGAATCAGGCAATGTTGGGGCCAGAGGGCAAAGTTGAAGCAGTTTACGGTACGAGTTTATTATAAAGTAGTTACGAAATGCAGTAAAAATTAAACGCGACCGAAAATACGCGACTCACGACTCAAAAAATTATACTTTCTATGACTGCTATGATATGACTTCGAATTTATTTCCACAATACGGCGTAGAGAAATGCCAGTAGTTTTTTTTCTAATTACGTGTGTGTATTTTGAACATAGTAGAGCCAGGTAAGTAAGTGAGGTAAGATATTTTCTCTATTTTAAATTAAAAGTTACAACTTTTAAGTACAAAATAGAGAAAACTTATACACGTTAAATTGTAATTTTTAAGTATATCATCAACTTGGAACGCAAAACTGGTGGTGAAAAAATCCTGTAGCATAATTTAACCAAGGTTAGGTACCTACTAATTAAATAACTAATAAAAACTGGAAGGAGATCGCATAAGATATTGGTGTGAAATCATATTGGAGGCCATTTCCACTTCGGGTCGCTGAGCCAAATAAATAAATAATAATAAAGTAATACAATAAAATACAATTTATAAAATTAGTAAAAACATACCATACTGTAACAACAATGGCGAGGTGCGTCATTTTCGTTAGTGCCAATAGCGACTCAATAAATAAACCCTTGTAATATTTTACATAAAGTCTTAAATCGATAAGAAATCGCATGTGGGGGGTTTATCTTGTTAAAGTAAATAATTTATAACATGTCATAACGATAACTTTCGCGATTAGTGCGAGCACATTGAATTAAACGACGTCGAATGGATAAAACATGCTTAACAACTATATTTATACTAAGGACTATGCAGCAAATACCATCCATTTTAAAAAAAGGTAGCGGCTTAGTTGCATGATTGCATAAGATTAATACTTATACTTAGTCAATTAATTAACTGCGTCCTCAGAATGTTTTGCTACGACCCATTTTGTTTTATTATAAATCATCCGATTTATTCAGATAACTTTCCATAATTATACGTTTTCTTACAATTCGAAACAGTCTTACTGAACGTAGTTAAAAATCTAACTAACGCGCCTATCATTCAAAATAATTAGTTGATAAATTAATTATTATTTCCAGCGCGGAAATATGGGGACTCTTCCGCAGGGACAGGACTCGGGCGAATTGTTTGGAATTGTTTTTACTTCAATTGTACTTTCATTTCCTTAGTAACCCATTTTAAGGTAGTCACCTTCGTTATCGTCACGGACCGAGCTGTAAAATTAAATACTAGGTAACACAGCTTTTTGGGCCGGCCTATCAGCCGAAGAACCGATAACCGCTGGGGTAAACGAGTTCTTGAGTGGAGACCGCGGATCGGCAAGCGTGGCGTGGGACGCCCTCAGACTAGGTGGAGCGATGATCTTCGCAGGGTGGCTGGCAAGAACGGGACTGACTGACAGTAGCCGGGGATCGTGCTCAATGGCGTGCAATTGTAGAGGCTACGTCCAGTAGTGAACGATAGGCTAATGATGATGATTACAGCTTTTTAGCCGTATGCGCGGTCACCTTTTTTACCCGACTGCGAAGAAGGAGGGTTATTGCCCACATATAGTTACTGTTCAGTGGCGTAGCTAGCATGGTTGGCACCCGGGGCGGATACTGTAGATGTAGATGTCACGCGAATGAAAAAAAAATTAGTACCTATGCAAGTATGCCTTATTAGGATACATCGCACTTGCTCGTGATGCCATCCAGTCGTACTATAAAAAAAAAAAAGTAGGCACTTATTCGTTGGTCGTTAAGTAGTGCTTATTATAGTGCAACCTGAGATTTTGCAAGATTTTTTATATTCCGACTTAGGGGCCACCGCCGCCCCCGCCCCCCTAGCTACGCCACTGACTGTTCATCTCATGTTTAGTTGTGTTCGAACCTTTTAATAGAAATTGAATTTCCCACACATAGTCTAGTATCTATTGTTTTGATATAATTAAAAGACTCGATAGGGAATGCAAAGGATTAAGAACGATAATGAGGTAAAGTTGATAACACTGATTACAACAGGGCTATAATAGGTGTAATAAAGTATGAGATATTTAAATTATATATATCTCCATAATTTATCTTATCATTAGGTATTAGGTATATTATATCATAAAGAAAAACCCTAAAAATTGTAAACAATTGAATGGATCTGACCACTCGCAAATTACTGATAAGTTCCTTGTTTTTGTGTTAGTTTTCTTTGTAATTCCTTAACATTATTAACATAAGTACTCGTTGTTACTTTCGTTTCGTCCGTGCCTTGAAATAAACGAGGCGTCATCACATCTCACTACATTTAACAATTTTATTTTAACGATCAACACTAGGATTATCCTATTATCCTATACTAATCCTATCCTACTTCCTACTAATTTTATAAATGTAAGTTTGTGAGTGAGTATGTTTGTAACTTCTTCACGCTGAAAAGGCTGGACGGATTTGGATGAAATTTGGCGAAAAGTTATTTTATAACCTAGATTAAAACATAGGATACTTATTATCCCGATATTCCCACGGGATAGGGATAAAATCTTGAAATAACAACCGCTGGGCTTAGAGTCATGAAATTTGGTATGTAGGTTGCTGGAATAACACATAAGCTAAAAAAACGGAGACACAGGAAGTCAATGTCTCTCCGCCGTGTTATAGGCAGCCATCGAAGGTGCTCGAGAAAGTGGGAGGCGTGGTCGTACTTTCGCAGACCACAGACAGGAGGGTTTAGTATGAACTAGCCGTTACCTGCGACTCCGTCCGCGCAGAATTCGTTTATCGCTATCCCGCGGAAACTAACCAATTTTCCGGGGTAAAAACTATCCTATGTCCTTCTCCGGAACTCAAACTATATGTATACCCAATTTTATCTAAATCGATTCAGTGGTTTAGACGTGATGAAGTAACAAACAAACAAACAGACTTACAAACTTTCGCATTTTTATAATATTAGTGAGATGAACGATTTTTTGAAAGAACGAACGAACTGTAAATTATTCAGGATATATTTCAGGACTGTCCTGTAGAACCCTGTGGGTTAGGATAGGTTAGTTTTATCCTGAAGTAAGTACTTACAGTTTAAAAAAATTGTTCGTCCGTATGAATCCCTGTTTTAAGCTAAGCTAAATAAAAAAAACGTAGGTACAGTCAAACATAGAACCTCATTTTATGAAGCCGGTTAGTTATCATCATCATCATCCCAGCCTATATACGTCCCACTGCTGGGCACAGGCCTCTCAGAACAAGAGGGCTTGGGCCATAGTTCCCACGCGGGCCCAGTGCGGATTGGGAACTTCACAGCACCGCAAAGGTCGTGGTAAATTTCAAATGTAATTCCGCACATGAATTTCGAAAAACGTTAATATATAATAATTATTAATTCGAAAGCCGTAAAATGTAACAGCGATCAGACAAATACGGGTCAAGGAACCAATTTTTTTTTGTTCGACTGGATGGCATACGAGCAAGTGGGTCTCCTGATGGAGAGAGATAACCACCGCCCATAAACATCTGCAACACCAGGGGTACTGCAGATGCGTTGCCAACCTAGAGGCCTAATGGGATACCTCAAGTGCCAGTAATTTCACCGGCTGTCTTACTCTCCACGCCGAAACACAACAGTGCAAGCAATTGGTCGAGAACAGAGAAAACTGCATTTTTACAGCATGTTAGGCAAATATATGAGTAGATATATACGTGGGATTTGAAAAGAAATCAAAGCGATAGATACGTAGGTACATTTTTACCTTGTCGTTTATTACTTAGTTATTTATTAGAGCACATTAATGCAATGATTTGATTATATATCTAACTCCGGTTTGGAGCAATTTGCCACAATGTTCATTCAATGTAACATATAATACTGGTAACTTAACACGTAATTGTATCGTAAACATCATTAACCAACGATTCCAGCAATCAATTAAAAACAGATCAGTAAGTTACATACAAAATAAAGTACAAGTCAAAAACAACTGAAATGACAACTGACAATACTAAATAAAACGTGCGCTACCTATTTTAAGTAGTCAGTTTTAAATCTGTGCCCCAGCACGAGCGCCTTTTAAGTTAATTATTTTAAGTACCTACCAGAGGCTACGAGCACTCATCCCCAGGAGACCTAATTAATACATGCGAAAAATTTAAAAGAAAATGATCGAGTCAATGATCGCTTCGAAGTGCTCCGAAGTATTCCGAACCCGATCGCTAGGGAGTGGATTGTAATGACTATGTTTTCTATCGATATCGATAAAAGGTTCTGCAAAAACGTTTTTCCAAGCAGTACACACAAGTAAAATATAAATGTAAACATACTTTATATAGATAAATAAATACATACATAAATACATATTACACATCCAAGATCCGAGAACAAACATTCGTATTATTCATATAAATATCTGCCCCGGCCGGGAATCGAACCCGGGATTTCAAGCTTCGTAGTCAGGTTCTCTAACCACTTGTCCATCCGGTCGGTCGTTTGTAGATTTTTTCGGACTATGGCCGAGGCCACACTACATGACACTACGGGCAACTGCTGCAATGGAAATTCTGGAATTTTACTTTGCTAGGCATCTAGAATAACACATAGACTACTCTTTATCATTTACTCTTTATAAAGTCCCGTCAGAATTTCAAAAAATCATATCGGATGAGATTTCAGGATTTTATCCCGATCCAGTAAGAATATCGGGATAAAGAGTAGTCTGTGTTATTCTAGATGCCTAGCAATTTTTAAATTTTTATGTCAAATTTCATCCAGATCCGTCCAGCCGTTAGCGTGAAGGAGTAACAAACACACAAACTTTCGCATAAATTTATAATATTAGTAGAATATCTACTAAAGTTCAACAAATCACCAAAAGTTGGCATTTGCTAATGTACCATCAGCCAAATATGTGGTCTACCACCCTAAAGTAAGTTGACAATCGTTTGCATATTATCATAAAACAATAATGACAAAAGCTGCGAGCGAGCGCGCGAGACCAATCATTCATCTAGGGACAAAAGACGTGTCTGTCAACTTGAAAGTTCGACTTTAGCGACATATTCATTTGATAGGAACTTGTTTAAAAGTTGATAGACCACTTATTTGGCTGATGGTACCTACCTAAGAACTGTCACAAAAATAGTAAGTAACGCACTTAGTTTATTGACTATACATAAAGTAGGTACCTGTCATTAGTATTTATTGCTACATATTTAATTACTAAGTACGGCACGCTCGGCCATATTAGGTATAAAAGTATTTTATTATTTTTGAAGGCTATATTTAATAGCTGTGTGCGTGTAAAGTACCTATTTATCATAATTTGTTCCAATAAAGCGATACCAACGTAGGTACGCACGATAGAAAGGTTTATTTTTAACCGACTTCAAAAAAGGAGGAGGTTATCAATTTAGTTGTTTTTTTTTTGTTTGTTACCTCAGAACTCCGTCATTTAAGAACAGATTTGAAAAACAAAATTGCGTTCGTCTGGGAATGTCTTCAATTAGGTACCATAAGCATCAAATAAGGATCTCATGATTGGATCTGAAGGCAATCGAGGGAACTCTTCAAATGTTGTAGGGACACCTATAGTAAATTTGACATATTTAGTAGTAACTCGTGCATTTGCTCTTGAAAATCATCATTTGATGATCACATTTTTTTTCCAAATCTGTTCTTAAATGACGGAGTTCTGAGGTAACAAACATAAAAAAAACAACTAAACTGATAACCTCCTCCTTTTTTGAAGTCGGTTAAAAATAAACCTGCCAAGCCCTTTATACCTACTGCTTTTCTCCAAATATGCGAGGAAATGAAACGAAAACATTATATTTATTCGACACAATATGTTTATTATATAAGAATCTAAGTACCTACAATCTAAACACTTTAATATAAATAAAAATAAACCTTACTGATAAAAGATGCTGCGCTACGAGTTAGGAGTTTGTGGTGTGCCCAATAGGATATTTTCGTCACTACTTGTAGAACTCATTTTATTTTCGTAAAAGTAGTCTCATTTTATTCGTAGCATTTACAAAAACAAACTAACAGCAATCACAACGTAACACTTACTCTCTCATAGACAAAGCTTGCCCACGATTGGTCCGCGTAAGATCAAAGAACATTCATTAGATACGCCATTTTCTCGTCGAAAGTAAAAATTGTTCAGGTTGATGCGTAAAATCGATACATTTCGGCTTTGTGCCCAATTACTTTTAAATACGATTTGGACTGAATTGTGGGGAATATTGCACTGAAAACTAGTATCACCTACAAAAAACCGGCCAAGAGCGTGTCGGACACACCCGAAATATTTTTCTAAAGATTTCGTATTTTGTACGGTATAATTCTAAGTTTAGGTATATTTTATACCTTAGGCGGCTACCTAGTAAATAGGGTCCACAGTCACTATGAAAAATCCAACGGATCAGACTGCACCTTTCGATCAGTCCGCATTAGAGCCACCGGCACCCGACCAGCACCGCCTCGACTTTCGACGTCCACTCGTTGTCGACAGGTGGTCCACGGGTGGACGTCGGGAATGATCAGAGTCATACAGCTTTTCGGGACATTTTGATTCCTGAAACGCGTTTTCAAAGCGCGCCTTTTTACGCCCAACGTGTACAGTAAAAGGAAAAGTCATTACGATTTTTTGTTTTAGATTACGAATTAAAGTCCTTGACCGTACCAGCTCTAAGTGCTGCAAGTTTTATTATAATGAAGAGTTCAAATACTCTATCTTAAAACCTTCAAATAATTCACACCCCACTGCTGGCCACAATTCTTTTGTACCGCTGTAACTGTGCAGGATAATGTCCAAAAACCAATCAAACTTAAAAAAAAACGTTTATTCCTTACTACCTATTATAAACAAACAAAGTATTTTGAGAAAAGTAACATTCGACCACTCAAAGTTTTTACAATACTTTATAAGTTGAATATCACAACTTTATTACGAAGTATCCAGTGGGTTTTTTACAAGTCTGTGTAAGGATAATTTATTGAATCAGGCGTTACTTTGCGGAGGTCCATATCAATGAACTAAAAGAATTTCCTTGCTCACCCGCGACCTTACGATAGCTAAGCTTATGCAAAATATGCGTGTTCATGCAGTTCCTCCACATCCACACTGTAAGAACACACACAAACCACACAAACCCATCTATCACCACCACCACACTACACTGACGCGTTTCGAACTCAACCAGAGCTCATCTTCAGAGTGTCACAACTATACACCATGCTACCAGTTGTTAGACTAACGAACCAAAACCACCGTTTTAATATGTCACTGTAACTCCCCATCCCCAAGTACCCACATATATTTTATGAAACAATTAATATTTTTTTTAGGTTTTTTGGGTTGGTTTGTTGGTTGAGTTCCAACACGCGTCAGTGTAGTGTGGTGGTGGTGATAGATGGGTTTGTGGGATTTGTGTGTGTTCTTACAGTGTGGAGGTGGAGGAACTGCATGAACACGCATATTTTGCATAAGCTTAGCTATCGTAAGGTCGCGGGTGAGCAAGGAAATTCTTTTAGTTCTGTGTTAGGACACATAAATAAATGCCTCGCATTTGTGGGTGACACGCAGGGGACTACGAAATTCGAAAATCGAAGTTCATGTCGTACCTACCGTCCCTCTCACTCTCGTATTAAATAATATATTTAAGCGTCAGCGGGACGGCAACATACGAAGTTCGAATTCTGCACTTCGTGTTATAGGCCCAGGCGCAGTTTTTTTTGGATTTTAGTTGGCCTTCTGAAAAAACTCCTTGCTCTCTCGAGGGCTCGGTTTGATTGTAGCACTGTTGGTGTCTGGATTCCAGTTTGCGGGACAAACTGCAAAGAAGAAACAGGTAAGATGTTTTAAAATTCATACAGCGTTTGTATTTTGATGACATCACTCCTCTAATGAAAATAATGAAATGTTATTAGAGTAAAACTGTTGATGTTTTTGTTATAATACGGTATTTGACTATTTTGTATATGTTTTATAAATTAAAACTACACAATGCCTGTTATCGAATAGAAAAACAATTTTTAGGCTACCTTTACAAATAACAAAGTTATAAAGGTTTGAAATTCAAGATTAGACAAAGAAAGACATACTGGCATGTGACGTCACAAGCCAGTACCGCCATACTTGCTGCATAGAGAAAAGCGTTTGAGAAAGAGACAGGTATATAGATTTTTCAAAAAACCACTATAAATCCAATTTTCAACCGATTTAAATTTTCTCTTCGCTAAACACTATCTGTATATCTATATTTTCATAATAATATTAAGATATGGCAAAATCAGGAGTTGTCAAATACCGTATTAATAAAATATTGTTTGACAAATCGAGTTGTGAAAGAATTTTTAAATTTAGTTAAATCAAGGAAAACAGTTCGTAACGGGAAACGGTAAGGACAAATACACTAAATAGGGAAGTAAAATTTTCGAATTTAATTTAATAGTTTGTATGTTCCATTAAGATTTAAGGTGCTGAGATGATAAACTTGAGACTTTATCGAACTGAACAGCTAACAGAGCCAAGCATTGATATGAGCATTTTTACACGTTCAATCTAGGAAACGCACCCTCTAGTAAATCGCATGTTTAGTAATAACCGGGCCTCACTCAAAATTGGCGTAAAATTAGTTATTGTACTAAAACGGCTTATATCTGACAGCACTATCGGCTCCCTTTCCTAAACCAGCCTAAATCGGGTATTATAAAGAGATAGCACGACTTGGTGCGTTTTACTTTCAACAAAATTGCAAATTTAATTTGGTGCTAAAGCAGCTAACTTCATGATTGGTTTTTTAGCTAACATCAGTCATGTTCCGACTGACTTGCGAGAAAGACGACGCTTTCGTGAGCCATTTGGAGATAGATCGTTATTGCAATAAGGAAAACATGAGTATTTTGAACAACTTTTAAGCAAATAAAAGCATATTTGAATTTACTTCTTTTGAGCACAAAATCAAACGCAAAATGAGAGATTAGATCGTTTCCCCAAACTCGTTAATTCCGCGTAGCAATATTTCCATTCGCATTTTTCCCCACTCGAATTTCTACCCATTTGACTTTTTTATCATTCATAAATATTGCCAATAGTCATAATTATTCAATTGCATATTTACTCAGTCAGTTTTTTTATTATTCGCGAATTATACCAGGGTCCTGATTTCCTAATAGCGAATTTACTCAATCAGGTTTTTTTATTATTCGCGAATTTTACCAGGGTCCTGATTTCCTAATAGCCAATTTACTCAATCAGTTAAAAACTATTAAAAGTAGATATTTATATTCATATTTATGTATTTGTTGCAAACATAGACACTGGTATATAAAACCATATCACGTAAGAAACAAACGTGTTACGAAAAATTACAGCGAATAAAGTTTTATAGGAACAATATCGCGTAAGAAATTAGAATATTGCAAAAAATAACGAAGGGAAACTTTTGGTATGGGAACAATATCGCGTAAGAAATTAAAATATTGCAAAAAATAACGACAGGGAAACTTTTGGTATGGGAACAATATCGCGTAAGAAATTAGAATATTGCAAAAAATAACGACAGGGAAACTTTTGGTATGGGAAAAATATCGCGTAAGAAATTAAAATATTGTGCGAAATGTCGGTTAGGCATGTTTGAGAATAGGAATGCAAGAGAATGATAAAAAAAAGGTGAATGGGTAGAAATACGAGTGGGGAAAAATGCGAATGGAAAGTTCGCTACGCGGAATTAACGAGTTTGGGGAAACGATCTAATCTCTCCATCCAACATTTATTCTTTTTATTATTTCACTACATTTTGCTACATTTTGTAATAATAGCATTTATCAATAAACTTTAATTAAGCTCGATTTGCCAAAATTCACGATTTTTGAGTTAAGACCGTTTATTACTAAGCATGCGAAATGCTCGTCAAAAAGTTTACTATTCACGATGATGACGGACGGATGCTACGACGGACAAGCTCGAAGTAATTTACCGTTATTTCGCTTGAATGCTCGCAAAAAGCTGTTTATTTTGTGAGTTTACCTGTATAGGTAGAGTCATTCACGGTGACGCGTGCCGTGGTTCTTAGTACAATGTCATTAATGTCTAATTTTGAGAAAATCACGCGTCTTCGTGGATGGCACTAGGTATAATGTACCTACCATTCGCAAAAATGCTCATTACAAGTGAACAATCGAGTTAAACAGGGCCTTTAAACTTCATTTATCTAACCTTCTCCATGCTTGTCGGCGAACTGAAAAGCCTTCACAATCCGCAGAGTTTCGTCCACGGACCTGCCGACCGGCAAGTCATTGACCGACATATGCCGCAGTATGCCGTTTCTGTCGATCACGAAAAGACCTGAAATGATACAATCATTTTTGATTCAAGCTTTTTTTGTTGACTATATTTTTTGGTGCAACACTTGCATTGTTATCCAAACTACAGTTCCCTTGCATTGCTGCGACTGTAACCATGGTGTTATGACCTGTATAATATAAGTAATAACTATGCCATGAACCGCCGAGGAGTTCCTGCGGCGACGATCCTGGCTAGACCAGCAGAATGTCACTACCAGATCATTGTATTGTCACCAGATTGACATAATTATGCCAAACGTCGAGCCTCAAATTTAGCTTCCAAGATATGACCCAAATAAATAAACCAACAGGACAAGCTAAATAATAGCTCGTAACAATTATTCAATAAGTTTTTTTTAGTAATTTTAGCTTTTTTTCTGATTATACATGCGCAACTACACTTCCGTACCAAGTTTCAAGTCCATGCCATCAACCTGTTGAGGAGTTCAAACTTTACCATTAGTAGTACAGGGTTCAGATAAAGGTGGTAGGTATGTAATTACCTCTGAGTGCGAAACCTCCTTCAAGGAGGACATCATAGTCTTGCGAAATCTTTTTACTGTAGTCGGACAGAAGAGGAATCTCTAGTTTCCCCAAACCACCATCCTGCAATCAAAACACCAGCAATTAATGACTGTACCACAAATAATTCTGATATACTTAGATGGGCCAATCAACTATTTTACCGACGCTTTGGGCGTCTCCTGCGTTACCAAAATTGTCTCTGGCGTTACCAAAAAATCGTACTTCCAACAAGATATTTCACGGTTTAATAGGTTGAACTTACGTAGGATGGCATGTATTCATATACACCATCTGTTAAATTACAGAAAAAACATGTTTACTTACAAAAATCTGCAATTGTTTGAAAAATGTCGCAGACAGATTAATGTGGGTAAAAAAGTTGGTTGTTCCAGATACCAATTTATTTATGTATCAATGAAAGTTTACAATACTGCAGTTAATATCGATGCGCCGTAAAATTTATAAATAAATATACTATAAATACCAAACAATTACAAATAATAATAAAAATATATGCAGAAGGTGAAAAAGTATTCAAGTATTTTAATTTTTGCTTCCCTAAATCGACAGAACACAACACCCTCCGGCACTTGGAGTCTAAAAGAGTAAAAATTGTGCCCTGGTAGGTTGGACACACTCAGACCGCTGTATCCAACCCTAAACTACCTTGCAGATATGCTCGGAAACCTCCTTCATTGTCATCTTGTCTAACCAAGATAAGTGGATGAAATTGTAGGAAAAACTAGTAAATATGATTACCTTCCTTGGAGTGTTGATCCAGGCAAGATGGCTGAATTCAGAATCTGTGGACACACCAATAACTTGGCAGCCGATGCCGGCGAAGTCTTTAGCTTTTTCGCTGAAGGCTATTAGCTCAGTAGGGCAGACAAAAGTGCTGGAAAAGAAAAGTATTTTTTTAGAAAAGTGACCACAACATCATCTGGTTTATCGAAAATACAAACTGAGACATGGATGCACAGAAAAACCAGAAAAAGAGACCAGCACTGGGAATCGAACCCAGGTCCTCAGCAATCCGTGCTGCGTGCTATAACCCCTACACCACTGCTGGACAGGAATATAGACACAAACTTTTCCTATGCATACATATCTCAGGTTGCTTATTTCTACTATGCTATGCTACTTAAGCAGCAGCACTAGCGACATCTATGTGTCGTCGACAGATTAAAAATACTAATATTATGTTGTTGTCACTTTACCTCTAATAACATTACATTAAAATCGTCATTATAAAAATTTAACAGTTTTGGAGAAAAAGCTATAAATGGTGCTACTGTAGGTATTCTTACTTTCTCAATATTTTTTTTGTTGTTTGATTTTCAAATAAAAATTTGAACATTATACTATGCTATTTTTTAATGGTTCATGCTTACTTAGGTCAAAATATCGGAATCCCACTAAAGATAATCACAGTCTGCAGTTCCCATAACAAATATATCTAAATTACGACTTAGACATATTCCATGTGGCGTAAACATTTTGAAGAATCCATCTCCATTCCTTATAAACATCATTTAAGCTTTCAATGTCAAAGTTTGGGCTGGATGTTGACGACTGATGAGTCAATTAGTCACATCTTATTTTTATACATGAAGATGTAAACAATTGAGATTACCTTGGTCTCAATGAAAACATTTTATTAATTTGAACCATGTTAGAACCTTGGACAAATGATTATTCATAGACAAATAAAGATAAGAGCTTGATAAAGACCTATCATAGCCTGATTAGATGTAGACATGAAATTTTATTACAATGTGCCAATACTTTTACATTTAGGGGCTGTTTACCCATCCATTGATTAGTGTTAACTGGCAGTTAGGTGTGATGTTGTCACTATTTGTTTTGTTCGAATAGACGGAGACGGCATCACATTTAACCGTCGGTTAACGCTAGTCAATGGATGGTAAAACAGCCCCTTAGTGTCTGTTTCACCAGTCATTGAATTGATAAATTTTAGATATCTGTGATTCCACCTCCGTTTTTGTCTGAATTAACAGAGAGGGCATCACACATCTGTCACATATATAATTTACCAATGAGTAGTGAAACAAGCCCTTTAACCCCTCATATAAAAACAAAACAGTAGCCTTATATTTGACACGGATCCGTGTGGTAAGCATACTAGGGGTTAACCGGTTAAAATATATTTGAAGAAAATACTTACAAGTCTAATGGGTAAAAGAGGAGCACAACATATTTTCCGCTGAAATCAGACAACTTCAGTTGGTTGAATTCACCGTTAACGACCGCAGTGGCAGCAAAATCTGGAGCAGGCTTCTGGACCTTTGGGGCTAAGACTGCACTGGCTGCAATGAAGATACATTGTGGCTTAAAAACTGGCTTAGTGCATGTCACACTCGGGCACTGATGGTGATTTTCCACCAGCGAGGCGAGACGAGAATTGAAATTTGTAGTCGCCGCGGGCGCTGCCATACAAATTTCAATTCTCGTCTCGCCTCGCCGGTGGAAAATCACCTTGAGAGTTGTTTTGTGCCTGTGCAAATATCCTTGTGCGGCCCAAATGTGCAATAGAATGTACGCAATAAGTTCAAGGGAATCACAGACCTATGACAACATAATAAAGTAGAAATTCTTTTGGTTCTCTTTGTTTTGATATATTTTTTCAAATATTTATAATAATGGTGGACCTCAGGAGAATAAAGCAAGAAAAATGAGTTTGTATTTCACTGTGTTTCTATTTAAGACAGTTATTTATTCTAAATCATTGGTTTCTGATTTTTTCCTTATTTGTGCTATGAGGCTTTGTTAAAATTTCAGTTCTTAATTTTATTTTATGTTGTAATAGGCAAATACTCCACAGATTTTGATACCAATGATCTTTGTGTGAAAGAAATAGCTTCAATGATGACCAAATGATGACCAGATGGCCAAGAGGTTAGAGAACCTGACTACGAAGAGGTCCCCCGGGCTTCAATCCCCGGTCAGGGCAGATATTTGTATGAATAATATGAATATTTGTTCTCGGGTCTTGGGAGTTTGATATGTATTTAAGTATGTATTTATCAATATTATTATGTTTATCCATTGCCTAGTACCTACAGTACAAGCTTTGCTTTATCTGGGACTAGGTCAACTGGTGTCAATTGTCCCTTGATATTTATTTAATGATTTGTAATATCTGATTGTAAGAACTTTCACAATTTAACTCTCTGTAGGGAGTATTTTTCCACGGACATGACATGAACTCCAAGCATAAATCAGTTCTTGAGAGGTTATATAACAAAATACGAGATAAAATGGTGTAAACAACACACAAGAATAGTTAATTGACTTACTGGTTGATAAATTAACTTTTTTCACAGCGGAAATTGCTGGCAGCAGCGCCTGGAAGGAGAAAAGCCTAATTTATGCATGAACATAAGACGCAATAATGTGATATTGTGAGATTATGAAATACAAACCCGCCTGCCGAATTGTTTTACTAGGAAAGACATGTTCTTTTTGTTTAATTTAATGGAAGATTTTCTGTGTAATATTTCCGGCGATCAGATAAATTGGAAATTTGCCAGTCAATCAGATTCAACGTGATTTTGACACTGACAGACATCAGTCAGTGTCAGTGACTGACTGACAGTACGCAACGCAACGTACTTGTACTACTACGAAACTCGAAACTCGAAGTTCGTATCATGCGATCCCTCTGACACTTATACTATTTAATACGAGAGCGAGAGGGACGTTCGATACGAACTTCGAGTTACGAGTTTCGTAGTAGCCCTGCTGACACGGAGGTGAAACGAGAATCGTGACAGAAGTAGGGTTGCATGGTGCCGGTTAGAAAGTTCCCCAACTAAAAAGAAATACTTTGCCAATTTAGCCATGACCCCTTTGGTAAAGAAAAATATGATACTTATGTAATGTTTCTATTTCGGCCCTGTAGTTTAGCTACATACTTACTCAAAAAGTTTTTGTCTCGGGGTAAAAGTTTTAAATAATGTCTGAATATTTAAAATCATAAGATTGTGCACAATTTACAAATAACTTAAAATAATAATTTTGCAAAAAAATGGCTAAGTGAATGTTGAAATAACATAACACACTAAATAATGGATTATACTTGATCGGCCGGAACGGGCAAACTATTCTAACTTCTCGAGGCATTGCACATGTAACACGGTTTTAAACTATTAACGTTTCTTATTTCCCAATCCGCCCGCACCGAAGCACTATAAATAGGTAAGCACACATAATGTGGAAACTATTTTGCATGGCAACACCGTCGTTGACACTATTCCAGACATTGGTATAACCGATTAGGTAATATAAAAACAAGCTTGAAAACTTAAATTTTTTAACTTTCGATTGATAAAGAACTGCAGGGCTTACTAGGTACGAAACTCGAAGTTCGTATCGTACCGTCCCTCTAGCTCTCGTATTAAATAGTATAAGTGTCAGAGGGACCGCACGACACGAACTTCGAGTTTCGAGTTTCGTAGTAGCCCTGCCTACTGATATAAATAATGATTTTGGAATAGAAAACTATTAAAACCCCTTAGACCTTAGGTTATTGTGTTACATATTTTCTTTTTTCAAGCCATTTCAAGCTAGAAACAATGCGTTGTGAGGCCCTGTACTTACATGTTTGTGCAAGTACCTACCTAGCATAGTGAAATTTTTTCACAATCAGTTTTACAATGATTTTTAGTTGCCAGAGATATTCAGTGTAAACTGTAAACATGACCACTGCACTTGAAAAGGTTCCATGCTTTCGCGCGTTCCATTTTCGCGCTCACCAGTTGGTGTCACTGTAGACAAAGGTCCGGCCCTGCCATAAAAATATCGAACATGCCAGAAGTCCCGTTTTGTTCGAAAAAAAGGGAGGACAAAGGTTTTCGAAAGACAAAACTGTCTCAAAACACAGACATTCATTGCCCCGTAACGCATATTTGCCATAATTAATTTCAGGTATTGCAAAATATTCACAAAAATATTCTAATAAAGTATAAATAAACCCGCGTAGCTCACTAGGTAGGTATATGTTCAGCTCCTCCACCTCCACAGATAAAATTTAAAACCGGCCGAGAGCGTGTCGGACACGCCCAAAATAGGGTTCGAAAAAATTAAGTAATATTTTTCTAAGGATTTCGTATTTTGTACGGAATCTTCCAAGTTTAGGTATATTTTATACCTTAGGCTGCTATTTACTCATAAACCACTAATAATTCTCAAGCAAACTTAGCCCTTATAGTTTTCCTTGAAAGTTTGATATACTTACTACCATCCTGAATTTTTTCAAATTTTTCCACCCACCGGTTTAGATTTTAGTGGGGGGGACGCTCGATTTAAATGTAAATTTGCACTTTAAAGTTGAATATTTCGCAAACATATCACTGAATCGAAACATCGTCTTAGCAAACCCTTAATGGTTTTAAAAGACCAATCCAACGATACCCCACACTATAGGGTTGGATGAGAAAAAAAATCACCCCATTATGTCTATGGGAGGTAAACCAAAAAAATTTTTTAAAATTTTTTTATTGTACTATTTTGTCGGCATAGTTTACATATATATCCGTGCAAAATTACTCGTACAGCTTTTTAGCATTGATAGTCCCTGAACAAAGCCGCAGTCAGACAGACAGACAGACAGACATGGCGAAACTATAAGGGTTCCGTTTTTGCTATTTTGGCTCCGCAACCCTAAAAAAAGTTATAGGTACATAAAGCTTACTTAAGTATTAAAGATAATCCTTAACTGAAGATTTGTCACTAACAATAAACGGTTCTTAAACTGCGCTAATTACCACATCAAATGCATTGCAGACGCAAACAGGCTAATTAGTAGCCAAGCAAACCGACGCTGCGCTGAGAATGATTTAATAATATTTAATTACTGTTAATTGGGCAACCACAATTTGTCCGACCGAGGTTATCGAAAAGCGACAAGTAACATATTTTTAACCCCCCCACGCAAAAAGAGGGGTGTTATAAGTTTGACCGCTGTGTTTCTGTGTATCTGTGTGTCTGTGAGTCTGCTGTTATATATTTACATAGATAGATACATACTTAAATACATATTATACCTACACCCAAGACCCGAGAACAAACATTCGTATTTTTCATATAAATATTTGCACCGACACGGGAATCGAACCCGGGACCTCAATATTGCACGGGTATTCGACATACAACGTAAACGAAGTTAAAGCTGAAAACAAAACAACTGAAATAGTCTTTTCGCATGTAAAATATGTAGTAGTGGCTGTGGACTCATTCGTTTAGATACTTTGCGTACGAAATAAAGTTGCTTCGGCGGTATTCTGCTTAAGACTTTTATATCCGACGTTCGGAGAGTTCGGGAAGCCTGCAAAACCCGATAACTCCCTAGACGCGAAACTTGCTCGCCCGTATGTATACTTCTGAATTCTGAAGTAGTCGAGAGTGACACTTTGATGATGATATTTTGCAAATGTCACATTTTTTAAGCAGCAAAAAACGTATTATTTCATTCATTTGATATAAGAGAGATGAGAACGTTTCAATATTTGATGGATTCATTATTAAATATATTGACCCGGATAACTCACGTTTAGTCGCGTTGCTTAGAAAGTGCTTTCGATTTAAGACGTTGAGTTATCCGGTTCAAAATTATTTAATATAGTGACTCACGGTAATTTCATGTTCAAATTGCCTTTAACGGGTTATCATTATGGTATGTAAAGAAAGTGTTTGACCTTCGATTAACAGACGTGGGTTGCCGGTTCGAGGAAATATGTGCTAAATTCGTAGACGTCATCCGGTGCAAATTTAATTGAGTGAGTATCATGTCATGTTCAAAATTGCAAGTATAACGGTTGGTATAATATGATGATGTCAAGTACCTACGTGCGTCCTAGTAGACTACGGAACCCTAATAGTTTCGCCATGTCTGTATCTCTGTGTGTCTGTTGGCATGAATATAGATATCAGTCACGTCGACAAAGTGGTAAAATAAAAAACAATAATAATTTTTTTTTGGGTACTAACCCTATAATGTGGGGTATCGTTAGATGAATGGTTAAAACCATTGGGGGGTTGCCTTAACAATTTTCCGATTCACTGATCTGTTTGCGAAATATTCAAGTTTAAAGTCCACCCGGATTGCTACCACCATCTTACTCGCAAATCCTGCCGTGAAGCAGCAGTGCTTGCACTGTTGTGTTTCGTCGTGGAGAGTAAGACAGCCGGTGAAATGACTGGCACTTGAGGTATCCCATCTTAGGCCTCTAGGTTGGCAACGCATCTGCAATACCCCTGGTGTTGCAGATGTTTATGGGCGGTGGTGATCTCTTAGCATCAGGAGACCCACTTGCTCGTTTGCCAGCCAGTTAAATAAAAAAAAACATTTTCATTAAAGTCGAGCGTCAACCAACTCTAAAATCTAAACTGTTGGGGGAAAAAATTAAAAAAATTCAGGATGTAAGTAAGTATATCAAATTTACAAGGAAAATTATAACGGCTAAGATTGCTTGAGAATTATTAGTAGTTTAAGAGTTAATAGCAGCCTAAGGTAAAAAAAATATACGTACCTAAACTTGGAAGATTCCGTACACAATATGAAATATCTTTAGAAAAATATAGGGATATCGGGATACTGCGTCGGTCGGTGCTGTTTTTTTGTCTAACTTGTTGAATGTTCGGTCGCTACCTCATCCCAGCCTACATATGTCCCACTGCTGGACACAGGCCTCCTCTCAGAATGAGAGGGCTCGGGCCATAATTCCCACGCGGGCCCAGTGCGGATTGGGAACTTCACACACTCCATTGAATTGCTTCGCAGGTTTGTATAGGATGTTTTCCTTCATCGTTAAGCTCGTGGTAAATTTTACCTTAATTTATTTTCGCACATGAATTTAAAAAAAATCAGAGATGCGAGTACGGGGTTTGAACCCACGATCCTCTGCTTGAGATCACGGCCGCTACTTGGCAGCACGCTATGGACAGAAAAACGCTCGCCGCCCCATCGCGCGTAGTAGTTTTTTTTTCACTTCTCATGCTCTTAAAATATTACTTTAGTCTCTTCATATCGGGACTAAAAGCTCCTTTTTATTCTCTAGGGATTAAAGTATTTTTGTTTGTTTACGTTGGAAGCCCCTAAACAGCCAACACGGTGTTTGTGAAAGGAGGATTTTTAGGCGTGGAAATATCTAACCTTAAAATGACAACTGTGCAAAAATACTTATATTAAAAAAACACACGATTTAATTTCGTGAAACACAATTAATGATCACGAATATGAATCTATTCAATTATTATTAAGGATTAATTCATTTCATTATGCATAGTCCAATTAGTATAAAAATAGTTTTCAATTTTGAAACTGTTGGCTAAATATGCAAGCTTTTAAAGCGTCACTTCATAAACAATAAAATAAAAGAAAAACCGCGCAACATTTTTTTTTTGCTATTAGAATTTTGAACAGATATGTTCATTAGTCGAGCGTACGTTTTAAAAAGTAATATTGTTATTTTGAACAAAACATTGTTTTTTCCCTCGCATTCAAAGTGAAAAGTAGTGTTTAACGCGAGACTAAACAACCATAATGCCACTTGAACTATAGCCACTATAGCGTGTTTTAGTCCCTTGTTGAACAATCTACTATTTTTCTCTTTTGTTAAGAATGAGAAGGGTAAAACAGCAGGGCTACTACGAAACTCGAAACTCTAAGTTCGTGTAGTGCGGTCCCTCTGACACTTATACTATTAATACGAGAGCAAGAGGGACGGTACGAGACGAACTTCGAGTTTCGTAGTAGCCCTGCAGACTTATGCCTATTTTTTTTTCCTGGCAACCCATATTGGAATGTTAGTGTTTCTTTTTATTATTTAAATAGGAATGTACCTATTTATAACTGAAAATTGTATCGGTCATTTTATTTAACTGTATTTTTTTCATGTATGATGACCAGATGGTCTCGAAGGAAGACAAACGCCGTTCGCAAGAAAGACAGATTGCTGATTTGGGACCATAATATATTCGTGACATGCATAACTATTTTTATTTTACTCTTATTCATTCTTACCATGTTGTCACGAATAAATGTTTTCATTCTTTCTTTCTAGTAGAAACCGGGCCATTAGCTTAAGTTGATCAAACGCATGTCATTATCATATAAACCCTGTTACACACGAGGGGAGCCGCGGGAACGTCTAGTATAAATAATGCAGACTAATGTCGCCGGAGGGTGGCCACACTTTTCATGTAATGGACTTTGCATTATAAATGGCAACACTTACTGAAGCGGATACGCTTTGGTTTGGGACAAGTGGGTTAATGTAATGTAGAGTTTGGTACTTTCAAAACTTGTTTGGAACTTTGACAGTTTGCTAGTAGTTTCATTTGGTTTAATCGAATAAAGGTATGAAAAGGTCCATTCTTAGTTCTATTGTCTGAAGTAACCTAGTAACTATTTAAACAGGATGTATATTAGTAAATGTATTTCTTCATTCAACATCACTACAACGACAACAATGACTCTTTGCTTTGAACACCAACACGTAATAAGCAGTACGGAAAGCACAGGGTTATGGAGAGATTTTGCAAAGTAAGTAATAAACCCCCCGTCCCACTGCCGCCCCGCGCCTTCTGTTTCCGCGAACGTTTCACTTTTGCGGGGACACACAAAATCGTGTACCTATGTGTGTATTTTTCGTTTTAATAGTTAGTTCCGAAAGAATGTGTCGTCTGTGAAACATAGATGTCGCTAGTGCAGCTGCTTTAAGTAGCGTAGTAGAAGAAGCAACCTGAGATATGTGTGCATAGGAGAAATTTGTGTCTAGAATCCTGTCCAGCGGTGGTGTATAGGGGTTATAGCACGCAGCACGGATTGCTGCGGACATGGGTTCGATTCCAAGCGCTGGTCTCTTTTTCTGGCTTTTCTGTGCATCCATGTCTCAGTGCCCTCTTGTTCTTAGAGGAGGCCTTTGCCCAGCAGTGGGACGTATATAGGCTGGGATGATGATGATGATGTCTCAGTTTGTATTTTAGGACTCAATACAAATATTTGTGTTCTTCATACAAATCCCTTTTAGGGATAAGTTCGCCTTTGTACTCTTTTGTTTTGTTGTTTTCTTTTGTATTATTTTTGTGTTTTATGTACAATAAAGTATTTACATACATACATATACATTTGCCCGTCACGGGAATCAAACCTGCAACCGCTAGCTTCGTAGTCAAGGTCACTAACAACTTAGCTTTATAATTAATTTATTCATAAAATTCATATAAGAAAGAAAGCTAATATAAACATGAAATAATTATAATGTAATTTTTATAACACTGATCCATCTATTATTATTATTTATTACTATTATTATTATCGTCTATTATTATTTATTGTGTTTCTCGTTTTCGAGTCTCGGGCCCATATGTCCTGGTCTTTTAGTAGGCTTGCGTGGGGACATGGATTCAACACGTAGAGGCCTCTTAGAGAAGTTTGCTGTTTCTGAAGCCCCAGGGACCCGCCCTGATCAAAATAATATCAATGAGATGATACGTCCAGTATCATTTATTATTATATTATTATTATTAAGTGGTTCAACGTTACATATTTCACCACGACTTGCGTAGTTAACGTCTACTGAACGGGAAAATTTCAAGCAGCCTAACCAACTTTCGCCTAATACAGCGAAACCTATTTCGACTTACAGCGCGTTCGCATACTACAACGACAATAAACGCTCATTTTCATTGGTCGTTTATAAATTCTAAAATTTAAACAGACAATTATTTACATAATGCATTGATTTCAGTTGGAATGTATGCAACATCAAGATTTGACTTGGTTAGATTTGTAGAAAAAAATCCCAAAGCCGTCTCTAAAATTCAAAATAAACCCTTGGTACGACGTAAATGGGCCAATCAACTATTTTACCGACAGTTTGGGCGTCTCCTGCGTTACTAAAATTGTCTCTGGCGTTACCAAAAAATCGTACTTCCAACAAGATATTTCACGGTTTAATAGGTTGAACTTACGTAGGATGGCACGTATTCATGTACGCCATCCATTAAATTACAGAAAAAACATGATTTCTTACAAAAATCTGCAATTGTTTGAAAAATTTCGCGGACAGATTAAGTAGTTATGTTACGTTTCTAAAATATGTATTTCTTTTAGTAATACGGAGAAAATACCTGAAAATGCGCGCGTACTGACCAACCTTCTCCCCCCAATCTCTTCCATCATAAAAGCATTGATTTACGTTAGATGTCGATGCCCCCGTAAATATCGACTAACTACACAATTTGAAACAAATTGCCAGTCAGAAACAAATTGTCTCGTAAATGAAAAAAAAGAAAATAATTTATTGCATAAAAAACTTACTTATAAACAAGAGTCTACGGCTCTGGATCCTGAGCTAGTAGTCCCTGTGTTACAGGATCCAGGTAGGAAATAAGACCGATTAATACATGTGTATACGATTAATATATATATGAAATGGTTTCATTTCATTTAAAATCACTAAAAGTGTTATGGAAACACTGTCAGGATAAGTTTTCAGTTTACATAAGCAAATATGCCGCCCCGCGAACGTATCCCGTCGTGCTGTATTGCAAATTACGGCAAACACCACTCTTACAACTTCTTTGCGTTGCTTCAAGGAGTTTTAAAACTTAACCGGTAGACTTAGTAATTTAACGAGCGAGCGAAGTATCTCCGGTTCACCTCGGATGAAAATGCTTTCGTACTTATGTCTGTTCGGCGAAATATTACATTTCACGAGTTTAATATGAATTCTTGTAACTTTACTTTTATGTAAAAAAACAGTCATTTCCAAAATATCTATTTAAACATTTATTAAAAAAACATACAATACAAAATGTGAACAAAAATATACATGCGAAATTAGTTAGTAACAAGAAAGCTATTTAAAATAGGTTTGTGCACAGAAAAAACATTAACTAAAAATCAAAGGGAGCAATATTTGTCATCTCCCATGTGAATATATGTTGCTGTGTCTATTTATATGTTGCAGATATTTATCTATTCAGATAAGTTGTGTACGTTTATATATATTCTGTTGTTTATGTCAATGTATTTTATAGATCTATTTTGTGTATTATATTGACTTATTTAGTTATACGAGTAAATATTGAATGTTGTTGTATACTTAAGATTGTGTTGTTGTGGCGGAACATATATAAGTACATGTAACTTTACTACTGATATGTCAGTTGTAACAACTTTGTGTATGTTCTGGCAAAAATAAATAAATAATTTTGATTTATGGTTAATCCTATGTATTTTGATAGTGCTCTAATCAGGCTGTACAAAACCTTCTAGCAGTATATTGTAAAGGTTACCTGATAGCGATCGCTCTTAAGCTATAACGCCGTAATTTGCTGTACATTGCTGGCAATTATAATATCGTTAGAAAGTTAACAAAGTCTGAATTTTAATTTATTTGATAGATAGATAGATAAAAAACTTTATTCATAAACATGCCATGACAATTCTACATAAACAAACGATTCAAATTGTTACATATTTACATTAAGTTGTCACGGCACAGCCGCGAAAAGGCGCCGACTCAGCATGTGCTGCGACATTGCTGTCACAGCGCTGATATTCTGCCGGAACCAGTAGGAGTTAACGCACTCAGTCACATACAATTTTTACTTTAAGTTACTAATATAATGTATAATTTAAGGTTCAAATAACAAACAAACAAATTACAAATTATACAAATTACAAATTAATTAAATAAATGTCATGGTAATGTTACAGAATTACGTTACTTTAACTTCTCTTACAAAAACCTGGCTTTCGGTAACACACTGTATTTAGGCAACTGAGCTCTGTTGAAATCTCGAAATTCTAACCGCTGGGTATAGAGTCGTGAGATTTGGCGAGGGTGTTTTATTTGTAACTTTAATGAAATTCACTATACAGCGTGTATTTTTGATACAATCTCAAACTTTAAGAGTAGGTAGTTAGTGAAGGCCCTAACAATCATACTTTATAATGTTTTAGTAAAACAAATATACATACTATTTTGCCTTATAAAATAAATTAGCACGCAACGCAATGTACGTGATACTACTTTGTTTTTATTCAAAACTTGTTTGACGTGCCAGCTGTCACAGACGCTTCTCTCTCGTATCAAATTATTGTACGCATTACATTGGTGCTCGAAAAAAATGCAAAAATTAATTACGTTCTCTGGTAGTTAATTCTAAATTAATAATTTGTTTTAATATCGCTTCATAGCACTTCAATTACGTCTGGTTACAGTTTGAGGCTCTGTATACGCTGTATAATTTTTGGGAATTTCAATGAGAATTTATTTAGTAAATTCCTTTTCAATTCAACTACTGCAAATGGATTACGCGTGCAAAGCCGCGGGTAATGTTTAGAGTTATAAATACGAGACTAAGGTACCGGCTCGACGTAAAAACTGTAAAATGCTTTTATGGAGTAGTGCAGTTCACGAGCCAAGTTCTGATGTTGCGGGGAACCTAATTTGACGCGCCGGAGTTTTGACGGTTATTTCATTAAACTTTTCGCTTAGGCTTAGACCCTTTCGCGTTCTCGCGTCTATCGTGTTGCCAACTACGGTAAGGATGGCTTATGTGAAAGGGGACAGCGATTCTAGTAGCGGTTACAGTCTGTAGATAATATCACCATACTCGATAGGCAAAAGAAATACAAGACTTCTTCCAAAACAGACTAGTGTCTGTAAAAATATGCTGCTGTTCTTTTTTGAGTTTTCTCATTTTTCGCCAAACCTATTTCTTCTAACTGATTCATATAGATGAACAATTGTTTTTAACCTGTGTGTATTTCAGGATAATTATAAAACAAACTTAATCTAACCTATAGGGTTCTACAGGATACTGCTCTGAATGGTTTATCATTTTAGAAAAAAAATGTTCGTTTATGTACATGAAACAGTTGAAAAATTAATCATTTGCGAAAATTCAGAATCCAGCTTTACCAGCACCGCCGTTTGCTTGATTTTTTAGAGTACCTACCTACCCTCGTGCTGCGGCGATACTTACAACAAGTGATATCGAATGGGTTTATTAAATGAAATAAGTAAATGCAAAAATCTTCAATATCATCATTTATCTTTGGACCACGCAACTGTCTAACCCCAAACTATGCCCCGAAAAGTAGTAAACAAAATAATGGAGTGTGAACCGAACTGTAATAGGCTGCCAACTTATTGAAAAAGTTTCGCGTGTACGAGAAAAATCAGTTTTCCACTTCTAAGAAACTTGGCTCAGCTTACATCCTATTTTCAGAAATTTTGTTTTACATAATCGTTATTAGGATTTAAGTAGGTAAAGAAAAGTTTGAACGGATCTTACATGGATTTATTCAGGGTTCCGTATCTCAAAAGGAAATCAGAAAACCTTAAGTTGCTGATGAACTTGAGCATTCACTTGTAATGAGCATTCTAGCGAATTTTACATTACGGGTAAAGGCTCACAAAATGAACAGGAGCGTTTTAGGAAGCATTCTAGCGACCGTTCTAATCTAGCGAGCATTCAAGCGAAACGACAGAAAATTTGCTTCGAGCTTTTTGCCGAGCATCTGTCAAAAAATAATACAATTTTTGACGAGCATTTACTATCTAGAGTAGATCATTCCCTAAAATGATCGTGTAAATGTTTGTAGCAATGTTTTTGGCTTTTTGCTTGGCTCTGTTCGTTGTTCAGTCCGAAAAATTTAAAAACCCGCCAAGTGCGAATCGTACTCGCGGACGAAGTGTTCCGTACCATTATCTATACAACATTTGCCCCCTGGTTCCTCGCGTACTTTATAGAGGACTAATTAACACTAAGAATAACGGCCGAATGTACTTTATAAAGTACAATTGTTCGTTAAATAAAGACCTCCATAAAAATATAAATACGCCATAAAAGCAGTTTTTACGTCGAGCCGGTATCTTAGACTCGTATTTATAACTAGACATTACCCGCGGCTTTGCACGCGTAATCCATTTGCAGTAGTTGGATAAAAAGCATTTTACTAAATTCTCATTGAAATACCCATAAAATATACGGCGTGTATAGAGCCTCAAACTGTAACCAGACGTACCTAATTGAAGTGCTATGAAGCGATATTAAAACAAATTATTAATTTAGATTTAACTAACAGAGCGTAATTAATTTTTGCATTTTTTTCGAGCACCAATATAATTTGATACGAGAGAGAAGCGTCTGTGACAGCTGTCACGTCAAACAAGTTTTGAATAAAAACAAAGTAGGTAGTATCACGTAGTGATACATCGCGTGCTATTTATTTTATAAGGAAAATAGTATGTATATTTTTTTTACTAAAACATTATAAAGTTTGATTGTTAGGGCCTTCTCTAAATACCCTTAAAGTTTGAGGTTGTATCAAAAATACACACTGATAGTGAATTTCATTAAAGTTAGAAATAAAACACTAAAGACTCTTACTCAGCGGTTAGAATTTCGAGATTTCAACAGAGATCAGTTGCCCAAATACAGTGTGTTACCGGCAACCAGGCTTTTTAAGGGAGGTTAAAGTAACGTTTTTCTGTAACTTAGTCATGACATTAATTTAATGAATAAACTAAAATTCAGACTTTGTTAACTTTCTAATTAAATTATAATTGCGAGCAATGTACAGCAAAGTTAATGGACAAGTAATAATCAAAGTATCTGTCGGCTGTCCTTTAAACTTAGTTGTCAATTTCCTTTGCTGTAAGTACATTGCTGGCAATTATAATTTTGTTAGAAAATTAACAAAGTCTGAATTTTAGTTTAATAATTAAATTAACGTCATGGTCACAGAAATACGTTACTTTAATCTCCCTTAAGAAGCCCGGCTGCTGGTAACACACTGTATAATATTAATTTTAGTTTGTTACCAGCAACGTACTCAATAGGTCTTGTCTACTTGAACTTTTACAGAGGATAGGTAATTACTGGGTGAATCGTAGTGCCGGAAACGGCAACGGTTTAACGGCGGCTCCTAATTTCCGGCGGCCGGCACGGCACGGTAAACAGACCAAGACCCACGTGCTAAACACATGCGCAGACAAACAAACGTACGAGTAACCGTGATTAGTACGTGAGCTCTCAAAACGGAATGAAAGTAAGTAGATAGGTGTAGTCCCAATAGTTCCGTAGTTCCTTCGCGGGCCACTGCGAATTGGGAACTTCACACACTATTAATTCACACGCAGAATTTGTTATTTGATTTAACTTTGACCTTTGACAGTCTTCAAGTCAAGTCAAATTCAAGTCAAAATATCTTTATTCAATTTAGGCTATAACAAGCACTTATGAAAGTCAAAAAAATCTACCACTGGTTCAGAAAAACCTCTGTTGAGAAAAATCCGGCAAGAAACTCAACGAGGTATATTTTTTTAAACAGATTTACAATATTATTAAATGATATCTATACATCACAAGTATTTAACACAACTTTATTTTTAGCACAGTTGGTTCGCTATTTGAAGGTATCGCTAATGCGGATCGGAATTATTTCCAAATATCCCTGTCCATGATATAATCATTAACTTTATAGATATTAATGTCTTCTTGACAATATAACTGAATTTTGTGCATCAGTGATTTTGTGTATTATAAAAACGTCTTCAGCCGATCTATAAGTATGTGCAGTCGAACAAATTGAATCAATGACCCGGGGGACCTTTGTGCTTCTAATGTCATGTTGACATCTCATACTTTAGCCAAGGAAATCGTAGTGAAACTGATTATTATAACGAAAAAGTAAAACCCAGCACGAGCCAGCAGGAATGGAACAATAGTCGTCTACCTCACCTACATACTATGGGTTTCATCCATCCTGCTGGGTCGTGCTGAGTCACCGACTTCGAGCTAGTAGGTACCTAGTGCTAGAAAAATATTTTCAAGGGTTTTGTAGTCGGTTCCATTTTTTGTGATTTTTTTATTTTTTTGGAGTCGGCTTTACTTTTTAAAAAAAAAAATTTCTCACTTTTTAGTGATTTGTAGCCAAAGAACATCTCACAACGATTCCATGAAGCCCAAACACGACTTAGTTATGTTGTTTTATAACAGAGTTCCGTTGCCTACCTTCCGGCTTCAGCATCAGATCAGTTCGAAAGAATCATTAACTTAAAGCTCCTTCTTAGTCGCTTATCTTGGTATATTAATCATGATCGTTTCGGTTCGTCTCATGACGAGCGAGCATTACTTAGCTTTGACGAGTTCCATTGGTCATCTACGGTCTTCTTCATCAGGTCCAGTTTACCAAATGATACTTTCTGAATGTAAATGCTTATCTTAATGCTTAAATTGACAAAATCGCCTGACTACAAAGCTTGAGGTCCCGGGTTCAATTCCCGGCCGGGGCAGATATTTGTATGAATAATACGAATGTTTGTTCTAGGGTCTTGGATGCTTAATATGTATTTATTTAAGTATGGTGTTTATCCGTTGCCTAGTATCCATATCACAAGCTTTGCTTAGTTTGGGACTAGGTCATTAGTGTTAAGTGTTCCCCATGACTTTTTTTTTAATTTAATAATTTCGGACAATTTGAATTAAAAAAAAATAGCCTATTGCCAGAGGTACATGTCGCTTATCAGCTTTAAGAAATAGGAAACGTTCTTAAAACTATAAGAACGAAATATTTTTTTCAAATCTGTATAGATGACAAAGTTCTGAGGTAAAAAACATAAAAAAATACAACCAACCTGCTCCTTTTTTGAAGTCGGTTAAAAAGAAACTCTAATCTTAGCTTTAGGGAGCAAAAATATTATGAAACCGTACGAGTAGGTACCCTGAATATTTATTGCCCCCAATTCCTCAGACTAATGCCACAGTTTGACCCAATTCCAAATATCAGTGAGGTCAGTTGCCGTAAGCGTGTGTAGCTCATGATTGGAGGGAGAAATATGAGGTGATTATTAAAAAAAAATGGCTAAAAAAATTTAAGTTTACAGGTTTGTATATGTAGAAGGTGCGGTGATATTTTTAACCGACTTCAACAAAGGAGGAGGTTCTATGTTCCAATGTTTGTATATATTTTTTTGTGTATGTTCACCGATTACTCAGTCAATTCAATAAATAAAATATCACGGGACAATTCACACCAATTGACCTAGTCCCAAAGTAAGCTTAGCAAAGCTTGAGTTATGGGTACTAAGCAACGGATAAATATAATTATATAGTTCTTGAACCGAGAACAAGCATTCGTATTTTTCATACAAATATCTGCCCCGACACGGGAATCGAACCCGGTACCTCAAGCTTCGTAGTCAGGTTTTCTAACCACTAGGCCATCTGGTCGTCAATTGTGGACCGATTTTCAAAATTCTTTTTTATTCGAAAGAGTACTCTTCTGAGTTGGTCCCATTGTCACCCAATCAAGATCTGATGATGGGATCCTAGGGAAATCGAGGGCAAACCTCAAATTATATAGTCACACCTATGACGACTTTGGCATTTTTAGCATTAAGATAAGCATTTACATTCAGAGAGTATCATTTGGTAAACTGGACCTGATGAAGAAGACCGTAGCGTAGATGACCAATTAAACTCGTCAAAGCTAAGTAATGCTCGCTCGTCATGAGACGAACCGAAACGATCATGATTAATATACCTAGATAAGCGACTAAGAAGAAGCTTTAAGTTAATGATTCTTTCGAACTGATCTGATGCTGAAGCCGGAAGGTAGGCAACGGAACTCTGTAATAAAACAACGTAACTAAGCCGTGTTTGGGCTTAATGGAATCGTTGTGAGATGTTCTTTGGCTACAATCACTAAAAAGTGAGAAATAATGAAATTTTTTAACAAAAAAGTACCCTTGAAAATATTTTTCTAAGTACCTACTAGCTCGAAGTCGGTGACTCAGCACGACCCAGCAGGATGGATTGAAACCCATATACGTAGTATGTAGGTGAGGCAGACGACTATTGTTCCACTCCTGCTGGCTCGTGCTGAGTCACCAACTTCGAGCTAGTAGGTACCTAGAAAAATATTTTCAAGGGTTTAAGTCGGTTCCGTTTTTTGTTATTTTTTATTTTTTTGGAGTCGGTTTTACTTTTTTGTTAAAAAAAATCTTAAGTTTTAAGCTAGGCGAAAAACGAACGAACGACCATTGCACGTGTAGGTATTAATGTGCGCGTATAGATAAGTCGACGTTCCATATTCTTTATATTTTATTCACTTATTTATAACAGGAGTGGGCGTCGAGATGAATGTTCTGAGAAACGATCGGACGTTGTTAGTGTTGTGTGTCGGTGTGATGGGGTGACAAATAAAAATGACCAAGTGCGGGTAGTTCGTGATACGAGTGCCGGTACTATTTGTGATCAAGAGCGGGTAGTTTGAAGGACTCGCGCTGCTAGGCAGACTTGACACCCCACCGGCCACTGTAATGTTGCCGAAACGTCAAGGTAAATATTACTCGTGTGTGTTAGCGTAATAAGTCCCTTTTGTGGTATTTTGACTATGAGTGAAAATCACGAAAGTTTAAAACGTTATATTATACATAATTATCAAATGCCCATTGCTTTTTCTCACACACTCACATTTTCTACACACATACTTCGTCAAACTGAGCCAGTCAATTAAGTAATCGAATTGGAGTAAGCTCTCAGTACTCTTTAGACCTTTTAAGGGCTCCAGCAATTCGCATTACTAAATTCCGTAGCTCCTCGGGGACGGACTTTGATACTTATATCGTCCTTTGTTTGACTTGAAAAGTAACAGGGATTTGGAAAAGGAGACAAGGGAATTAGGTGCTTACGCTATGTATAGACTATCTTAGATGCAGTAACTGGCTTTGTAAGCCGATTGCTCGCGGAGGGTTATGTTTTTCGACAGTAACTATGTAGTTATTGTACATATCCTACTACATGAGTAGATTGATAAACAAGGGTTGTAATTGATCATTTACACTCGAGTTGAACACTCTACTTTTCATCACAAATGCGAGGAAATAAAGAAAAACCGTTATAAATGGCAGAGTCATTCACGATAACGCGTGCTGTGGTTCTTATTACAATGTCATTAATGTCTATTTTTGACAAAATCACGCGTCTTCGTGGATGGCACTAGGTAGGTATATACGCAATTTGTAACAAAGCGGCAAAATTTATCGCACTAAACCGTCTTTTTTTTTAATGGCCTCGCGCTCTTTGGCTTTGGCACATTCAGCCAGCACTGGCCAGCAGCATTATGCGTGCCAGCATGGAGGTTTGGAGGTAAGTATTACACATTACAATCTCCTTGTTTACCAGTTTGTGAATACAAAGGAGTACCATTCGTTTTTTAAATTTGCTTACAGATTTTAAGTTACATGCAACCTACTTTCAGAGCTTAAGTGATGAAAAATATTATAAATGCGAAACTTTGGTGCGCGCGCGTTTATGTATGTGTGCGCGTGTAACTGCGTTTATGTGTGCCAGCAACTATTTCCGTGCAATGATATCACACAATGACATGTAATTAAATATAAAAAATACGTTAAACAAAAGACAAAAAATTGCATAAAATTATTAGGTATCGATTTATGTTCAACTTGCGTAATCTAAATATGTAGGTGTGGCAACATTTTGAGCCAATGATCCACAAACTGGCGACTTTTTTCAACATTTCTAGCGACTTCTACGAAACTACAGTGGCAACACAGCTTAACATTAACAGAACACCTCAGGACAGCTCTCACCAAATAACTTGGGGGCGTTAAGAGTTAGGTACTTTGGAAGAAGATAAAGTTATAAATGGCCTCCTGTCATGATTATCTAGATGTTTTGCTAAAACAAAGCTTTGCTTGTGCCTTTTGTGATTTATTCAACTCGTCAACACAAAACTTGATATCTTTGACTTTGATTGTTTAGGTATTTTCATTCCAATTGTCACACAAACCGTGTAAAATAAGTGCATATCTCTGTAAATAAAATCTCTCTCTCCTTCTCTCTTTTTCTCTTAAATTCGGAACTTTACACAAAAACCGGCCAAGTGCAAGTCATGCATACGCATTGAGGGTTCCGTACAGTCAGAGACAAAAATACTAAATATCTATACGAGTACACAAAAAAAACCGGCTAAGAGCGTGTCGGACACGCCCAAAATAGTGTTCCGTAGCCATTACGAAAAAATTAAGTAATAATTTTCTAAGGATTTCGTATTTTATACGGAATCTTCCAAGTTTAGGTATATACCTTAGGCTGCTATTTACTCATAAACTACTAATAATTCTCAAGCAAACTTAGCTGTTATAGTTTTCCTTGAAAGTTTGATATACTTACTACCATCCTGAATTTTTTAAAATTCTTCCACCCACCGGTTTAGATTTTAATTGTTTATGAAAATTTGCACTTTAAAGTTGAATATTTCGCAAACAAATCACTGATTCGAAAAATCGTCTTAGCAACCCCCTAATGGTTTTAAAAGACCTATCAAAAAATACCTCACACTATAGGGTTGGATGAGAAAAAAAAATCACCCCCACTTTACGTCTATGGGAGGTACCCAATAAAATTTATTTTTTAATTTTTTATTGTAACATTTTGTCGGCATAGTTTACCTATATATCCGTGCAAAATTACAGCTTTCTAGCATTGATAGTCCCTGAGCAAAGCCGCGGACGGACAGACAGACCGACAGACAGACAGACATGGCAAAACTATAAGGTTTCCGTTTTTGACATTTTGGCTCCGGAGCCCTAATGAACTTAAAAATTTACACATTGTCATTTTAAAGGTCATTACGGGTCTAGTACTAATAGTGCGGAGGCCGCCGATGAAATATTTTTATATTTTAATCTTTATTTTTTCTCTCCTTTTCAATAAGCTAAAAGAAAAAGGAAAGGTCCATGTGAGCGCGTCATTAGCACCCCTCCTTTTGCGTCGGGAGTCAGAAAGACGTCATAACATCATAACTGATGTAGTATAGTACTAGTACTACTACTAAGTATAATACTAAGTGCAAACTTCCTATCTCTCCGTCCCGCGTGGTCCCGCTGACGCCAATATGTGGCCTGTAACACGGGCAAATAATTAAAACATAGATCGTACTCGTCAAACTGAACAACATTGGTTCAGCGACTTTTAAAAGTGAAGGAGTCTTTAGATTTTCCCTTTTTCATACAAATTAAATACTGTTACCAATGTACGCCATTCTAAAACCCTGACGTCGCCTGTCACGCTACAAACATCAAACATTTTGCTTTACATTGCTGTTTCGAATAAACTTTAAAGTGTAATACAATAAAAAATAAAATATATTTATAAAAGTCGCTGAACTGATGTTTTTCTGTTTGAAGAGTATGTACGATCTATGTTTTAATGAGGGCTATCGTTTTTTGTCTCACTAGATGGCGCACTGTTGCGTGAGGTTTTTAAGTATGGCTTTCAAAGTCTGTCATTACGGGCGTGAAAACAAAATTTAGATTAAAATCATATTTAATACACCTTAAAACCGTACCATAAAAATATCGAGCATGCCACAATGTTGCATAGTCCCCGTTTTGTTCGGAAAAAAGGGAGGACAAAGGTTTCCGAAAGACAAAACTGTCTCAGAACACAGACATTCATTGCCCCGTAACGCATATTTGCCATAATTAATTTCAGATATTGCAAAATTTTCACAAAATTATTCTAATTATAAATAAACCCGCGTAGCTCACCCAAAAACTATGAGATTTGACATTTCAGAGACCTCACGCTACACTAGCGCCTCTAGTGGCGAATTCATACGCGATAGCCCTCATTATTTGCTCGTGTTACAGGCCACACCCGGTACAAAACGAGAGTGAGAGGGACGGCACGGTACGAACTTCGATTTTCGAATTGCGTAGTAACCCTCCTGTAACGACTGTCGGAAGTGAACATTATTGTTTGTATGAGGCAGCGGCAACGTTTGTAGTTGCCTTATCTGGGAGCGATCCGCGACAGGAAATTATCCCGAACGTCGCAGTGAACGGTTTAATTACTTTTCAATATAGCTTGTACAGTTGACGGCAACATGGCCGTAAAATAAAATGAATAGTCAACATAAAACTCCCCTATTGCTTACCTTGGAAATTTTACTTTGTGTATGTATGTACAGTTTACTACCTTGTCGCTGTCACTTCGTATTGGAACTTTTGTATAGAATTGACAGATGGCATACAGTGACAAGGTATTAAACTGTAAAGATATCTTTGACCTTGATCTTATGTTTTCTGTATTTCTTAACGTGGAATTAAATAAAGAGTTAATATATTGTATCGTAATAACCAAACCATCTTAGAACAGTTGAAAAACTCCCGACATTGTCTTTTCAAACTTCAAATCTCAAAAACGACTGAACCGATTTTAAAAAAGCATAGCTACGAACTACCGTAAAGAACCTCGCCATCATGTAAAAACCAAATCGAAATTGGTCCATCCGTTTGAGAGCTACGATGCCACAGACAGACAGACAGACAGTTGTACAGATAGGCGTCTAACTTATAACACCCTTCTTTTTGCGTCGGGGGTTAAAACGCGAAAATATTTTGATCATCAAATACCTACCCATTTTATACTGTATCAAATCTTCGAGCTCATCCAACTTAAATCACCCTTTAGTACTCGTAATAAAGGCTTATTAAAGAAAAACGGGCCCTATGGCCTGTAGCCGTGTTTGTGCTTTAAAGCTCAATACTGCACAAACCTTGTGGCTCCTGCTAGTACGAGTAACAATAAAATCAAAGTTAGTATAAATAAATAAAAATAAAAAAATATCATGGGACACTTGACACCAATTGACCTAGTCCCAAACTAAGCAAAGCTTGTACTATGGACACTAGGCAACGGATAAACTAAACAATACTTATATTGATAAATACATACTTAAATACATATTAAACATCCAGGACGCGAGAACAAACATTCGTATTATTCATACAAATATTTGCACCGGCCGGGATTCGAACCCGAGACCGTAGTCAGGTTCTCTAACCACTTAGCCATCCGGTCGTCAAATGTATCGTATGTCATTGTACCGATTGTACCTACGTGTTAACACGACGCTGATTTTCAGTGAATACAAAAGTCGCTTAACTCGTGCGGACTGTACAGATTAATTACTCCACCCTCCATTTGGCAGTGTCGGGTAAAAAGCTGGATGTTGTCGCTACGTTTCGAACTAAAAGTAAACAGAAAACTGATCCAACTGGGAAATCTATGCCTTTGCATATTCAGTATTCAGTAATTATGGAGAAAATTACTTCCGATTATATTTATACTTAAACTACTTTTTTACCCGACTGGATGTATGTATGTATGTATGTCTATTCCTATGTCCTCTCGTAACTACTCAACGGCTGAGCCGGTTTTGATAAATGATACGTCATTGGATTTGTCTTGATGACGCAAGTGACACTGCGTCCATAAATAAAAATGGCGGACTTTTGGCGCCAAATTGTGAGCTTTCAAATTTTTTTTAATTCAAACCTATCAAATAGGGTATCAAATGAAAGCTAATAATTAGCCCATTCTAAATATATATGGGTTATGATAGTTCTAATCTACCATTTTCACAAAAATATCAAAAAAGTGTAAAATAAAACAATAAATTTAAAAAGTAAAAAAACCCGACTGCCTTAAAAATACTAGAAAGAAGAAAACAAGTCTAGTGGGCTAGAACTCTGTTTAGTAGCTAACTTAAAGTTCAATAGTCGGGACCCATTCAAATCTTGACCAGCTCAATTTTTTTTAGTACCTATGTAATGGGTCCCGACTGTTGAACTTTAAGTTAGCTACTAAACAGAGATAATATCAAAGTCAAAGTCAAAATATCTTTATTCAATTTAGGCTATAACAAGCACTTATGAATGTCAAAAAAAAAAACAACCACCGGTTCGGAAAAACCTCTGCTGAGAAGAATCCGGCACAATCCGGCAAGAAACTCAACGAGGTACATATATATTTTTTAAACAGATTTACAATATTATTAAATGATATGTATACATCACAAGTATATCTCTGTTTAGTAGCTGTCTCTGCATAATTATGCAGCTGTCTCTTCATGGGCCTTTAAATTCAAGGTTTGATTCTACTCGCATAACTAAGCTATTTTTGTTTTTAACATTTTGATAAAACTTGAATTTACATAATTTATTGAACCTCAAAGTTTATCCGTTATATCCGTGGTTAAATCAGTGTATAGGACATGGCAGTGTTATAACTGTTCTTGGTACGTCTTTAAGTATTTTTATCTACATGCATATCATAACTTCCCTATTATATGTTCAGAAACGACTATCAAATGGCCTTTATTAAGAAACCTGGTATCTGCGGGTGCATCTTAATGTTCACATTAAAGTACAGTGCATCTTAATGTTTACATTAAAGTATCGATAATACTTTTTATAACAATGCATATCTGTACATATTGTAGAAAACTTATGACATGCATGTAGATAATAATTATTATTCAAAGTCAATCAAAGTCAAAGTCAAAGTCAAAGTCAAGTCAAGTCAAAGCCAAAGTCAGTCAAAGTTCAAAGTCAAAGTCAAAATACAGGCCATATCTGAACATATTATAGAAAACTTATGATATGCATGTAGATAAATTTATGTATGCGGCTATACATAATTAGGCATTAAAACACTCGTGTGATCTTATTATGAAACTCGCCTTCGGCTCGTTTCATAAAACCACACTCGTACTTTAATGCCTCTCATTATGCACCAGCCACATAAATAACTATTATACATTTATTCGACATCTCTTAGATTAACATTTATCAATGTGTTATCAATTTTGTATTAGGTACATCGCATACATTGAAAATTACATTTAGTCTAATATGGTAATGACCATACTCGACTTGGCGAAAGCACGGCCGTGCCCCCTGATAATAATTATAATATAGGTACTCAACTTCAGCTAATAGCCAAGCTAATACAGCTACTCAACTTCAGGGTATCCGCTTCATAGTCTGTCATGGATGTTATATGTATTTAAGTTCGTATTTATTTATATGTTTATACGAGTATGTAAGTATGTTTTTCCGATGCCTAGTACCCATAGTACAAGCTTTGGTTATATTTATAAATCCAATTTAAATTCAAATCTGGAGTTTTGAAGTCTTCGTTAGGGTACGTCAATTTTGCAGGCAACCCTAATTCTCGGTTAAAAGCAATTAATATGGTGACTCGTTATATTTATAAGAAAACATTCTAAATATTTTCCGCAAAATAGCTATTTAGTACGTGACCAGCATATTTTCCCTTTGCCTTGCTTAGCTTATCAAAAAGGTTCACGGTGTGGCTGGCACTTTGATGGCGCACCGTTGGATACCGTAGAGCGCTACGGTTTCGTAGAGCTGCTACGCCGTAGCCGTCGTTGTTGTAACTAATAATTAGCAACGCGAAACGTAAACGCGAAAGTTTGTGAGTTTGTGTGTGTGTGTGTGTGTGTGTGTGTGTGTGTGTGTGGTCTCTGTGTGTGTATGTATCCATGTTTATGCGTGTGGTTGTTACTCTATCACGCTAAGAGGCCATCCACAGTAACACCATTTTAGACCATTTTTAGCCCCCCCCCTTCCTAACCTCGTCTTATATCGTATCGTGTGACAGAAAGAAGTGATGAAAACGATTGTGATTCCAAGTGTGTTAGACAAAAACCGGCCAAGTGCGAGTCGGACTCACGCACGAAGGGCTCCGTGCTATCTATACAACATTTATTAGACATTAGCAAGAAACGGCAAAAAAATCACTTTTGTTGTATGGGCCCCTTAAATATTTATTTTATTCTGTTTTTATTGTTTGTTGTTATAGCGGCCACAGTTATACATAATCTGTGAAAATTTCAGCTGTATAACTATCACGGTTCATGAGATACAGCCTGGCGACAGAAGGACGGACGGACAGCGAAGTCTTAACAGGGTTTCCGTTTTTACCCTTTGGGTTTGGAAGCCTAATAAGGCGAGGGCCATTTTTAGATGCATGGCACTCTGTAGATTTATACAGCTTATAGTGGATAGAAAGTTTTTGATGGGTGTCATTGTATGCTACAGTGTCTATTGTTTGTATTAATATCCGGGTCAATGGCGGCAGTGTCGTGTAATGAGTTCGCCAGCGACGTCGAGAGGCGACCCGCCTCAGCCGACAGACAAACTCTAAACTTGTATTGGGATGTCGCTTGCAGTATTCAGCTACAGCGTATAAAGAGAGCAGAGGTTTTGATTCGCCATTAATGTTATTTTCGTCTCATCCTCTATAGAGGATGTTTGCAAATTATTTTAGAATAAGTAGTGGGACGTATATAGGCTGGGATGGATGGAATTATTTCAGCAGGTTTTTTTTTGTGGGGGTTGAGTCGCCTTAAGGGCCAGAGACGCTATATCCTTGCTTTTGATTACTTGTTTTTAAAAATGGCCAAAAACTTAACTGTCAAAAAAATCTGGTTTGACGTCCATACGTCTGTTGAGAGGCCATCCTCTCAAGCAGAGGATCGTGGGCTCAAACCTCGGCTCGCACCTCTGAGTTTTTCGAAATTCATTTTGCCACGGACTTTACGGTGAAGGAAAACATTGTGAGGAAACCTGCACAACCTGCGAAGCAATTCCATGGTGCGTGCGAAGTTTCCAATACGCACTGAGCCCGCTTGGGCACTATGGCCCAAGCCCTTTCAATCTAAGACGAGGCTTTTGGATAATGATGATGATGATGATGATGAAATCTGCAAAAAACAGTTGCCACAAACGTAACTACTGTTAGTTACGTTTTGTTGCGACCAATTCAGTCTCGTCGTTTAATCCCAGCCCTACTAGACCCGGTATCGACTCCGCTCATTAATTCCTTTGAGTTTTTACCACGCCTTGAACTTTAATTGGTTATTCCGAGGGAATGAAACTGATCGATGAGTGATTTTTAATATTTTTTATTGAAACTGCGCAGCGAGATCATAAAATATTGCTAATGGCCAAAGATGTCGGTGTGTGATAGTTCTAAGAGCATTTCATAGATTCCTAACAGACCTCGTGAGAATTGCTGGAAACCGGTAGATGTACCTAAGTGGTGAGTTGTCGAAAGCAAAAAATATTATGTCACATTGTACAGTCACCAGCATTAATATCTGCCACAGCGGAGCGTGCAAAAATTTCTGACACGTCCTTCCGGCCCTAGAAATAGAGTCGTATCAGATATTTACGCACGCTTGTTGTGTCAGATATTGGTGCTGGTGACTGTACCATCGCGAAACGGGATTGATGCCCTCGCCACTGTTTATAATTTATCCGAGTTATCGACATACTCGCAAGGGTGTCGCCAGCCAATGGCCCAGTGGGGGGCAAGTTGATAATGGAGAATGAGAAAATGATGATGATGTAAGTATTGGTGAATTCATTTGAGTTTCGGTTTCGACGTACGGGAATGATCGATCAAGCAAATCAAGTCAAACACTTACTATGACTTTGGTTTGGTTGCTCTACATAAGATGTAAAGTTGCCATATTACGGCAACTTTTTAAGAACCTCAAGGGGGGGGGCAGCTGGTGGGGGGTATGTAGATTTACTGAAAATAATTAAGATGCGCTAGGTACTACACAAAAAAATCAAAATATGTTTTTGTGTGCGCTAGATAAAGTCGAACTGTTCTCAGTTCCTTTCTTATTGAAATTCCGTTAAATGTGACCACTAATACTTATTATATTATTTTGTAAAAAAACATCTATTTTAAAAATACGACCACTACATCGCAAAGACGTGCGTGTAGAAATAAACTGTGCACGTATGTCCAAAACAAGAATAAAGATAAAGATAAAGATAAAAATTATTTGCTTGAACATGAGTAATAGTTAAATACAGTTGGTACACATAAAAAAGAAAAGAAGTCCTACATGTTTTGCCTTGCGGCGTACAAATTGCTTATTGCAGTAAAAGTGCAAATGCAAATGAAAAATAAAAGAATTTCATACAATAATACTACCCTGAATCTACAAAACAAAAACTTATTAATATGACAAAAGTGATATTAATGTCCATTTCATAAAAATAATAACAATTCCATACAATGCTACACTATCATGAATCTTCAAAACAAAAACCTACTTCCTAAACCTATCAAAAGTGATATTAATGAAACTTATAAAACTTGTGAAAAAAACCTACTGCATCACCTGCTACATTGTAGCATCAGTTTTACTTTTGTTTACGCAAATAAAATGATCTTATTTTATCTTATTTATCGAGACGTCGATACTTCAATTACCACTACCGCCTAGGTGCCATCGCCGTCTAGTTGGATTTAATTACCAACTCGCTGCTATTATAGATTAAAACCTAACTTCCCTCCAGTGCCCGGGGCCATAACTGGCAGTAAACTTTCATATTTACTGCCGAGAGCTATTAAAGAACGCTATATGGAGCAGAGTTTTGCGATGCAGAAAGTTATCGCTAACGGGAGTTTTCTTTTTTAAATTGTATATCGAAACTGTTCGTGAGCGAAGAATAAGGGATTTTTTTTCTACTAAAACGGTCAAACGTGCAAGCAGTTCGCACATGGTATGTAATCAGACTGAAGAAATGAGGAAATACGTAGACACCGACATAGGAAAGCGAATTGGCTCGATAAAGTGGGAACGGGCAAACGGTAACCATGTCAAAGGTAAAGGTAAACCTATGTCGAGCGTGTCAGAAAAACTAGCCGTCACTTCTTGTAAACTTTGCTCTGTACCACTACCATGAGTTTACAGTGACCGTACTCGATAGCGACGGCGTAAATTATTTGTATGGAGAATTGTACAGCGCCTCTACAAATAATTTACGCCCTCGCTATCGAGTACGGTCACTGTAAACTCATGGTAGTGGTACTGAACGTGCAAGTGGTGGGCAACTTAATAGCTGAATCAAGCAAGATCAAAGAGTTCGTCACACCATTTTGCGTTGTGTAAAAATTGAAAACTTGAAATCTAATGTCATAGTATTACTTTAGCTCTCCTAAGTCAATTATTTGGAAAATTACAAAATTTAAACGGATCAACTCATGATGATTCAGAACAGAAACGGTCTGATAAGTTGCGATCTTTGTGGAAGACTTTTTTCCGGGCCATTGCGATGCAGTTTGGCAATCCAAGGTCTAGGGCAGAGGTGGCTAACTTGATTAGACCCAAGATCTACTGTTTACTGACGAAACCCTGTGGCGATCTACCATTTACATAGTTCAGTATTTATATTTTTTGCTTTGCGATCAACCGGTGGGCCAGGAATTGATTTGTTATGAATTTCTATTTACAGAAACCCCAAAAAACGGTGTCATTGCCTTTAGAACCAGCAGCTTGAAAGGCTGGCGGAGTTGGAGTAGGTCTTTATTGACAACAACTGGCGTATGTTTTGATCTGACAACAAGACGGCGTAGATTTGAATTCAAGATGTTGACTAATTTCTGCTTAAACAGCAGGTATTTAGTTGTTTGAATTGTGGTGTTAGGCACTTAATTAGTCTAACACAGAGCTGCAAACTTCGCTCGTTAATCTTACGCTGTAGTTAGTTTCAGACTGCGGTCTGCGTAGTCAAGAACTGCAATTTACTAAATCTATATGCATATTTCATAAACAGCAAGTTAGTGACCTAAGTAGGCGGTCGAAGGCACAATAATTTACACAGCACTTATTTATTTATAAGGACGTTAAAAAAATATGAAAAAACAATCGTTTTTTTTTAAATATCCGTGTCAGCTTGGGCACGGCACCAGTTTTTAAATAGGGTTTTAAAAATTATAAATTTAAAGCGTAGTTTTACCGCAAAGGTAAATGTCTCGGTTTGAGCCCACAACCGCTTACTATACGTCAATCTATTGGACTGTATGGCTTCATTTCATTTTGTACAGTCACTCGTAATTTTGTTTCATGTAACATGCAATGAGGGCTAAAAACAGCTGAAATATCGCTAGATGGCGTCAGTATCGTAAAGTTTTTTTGACGTAACGGTCTTGCTTGCAATTGGCTAATAACTAAATGAGGCAATGAGGGCTATCGTTTTCGCGCTCGACGGTTGGCGCCACTGTAGACAAAGGTCCTGCCTGAAGTAGGTATTGGCGCCACCTATAGCGTCCGTAAGTTTGTCGGCTCTGAGGTTCTGACGTTTTGAAATTTCATTGCGACATTGTGACGAAAATCAATAATTTATATTACAAAATTACTGTGATACCGTGATTTAGTTGGACAAAGGGCTGTGAATTCATTTTTGGTCATTAAAATTCAATGAGGTAAGTAAAATTTATTCAAAAAGTGTGTTTTATTTTGGTTATGTCAGGGTTTGTTTACTTCATGTTTAGCCGTACTTTTATTGTAAAACAAAAAGATAAAGCTACTTTAATGGTTTCTTTAAATAATAGTAAACACATATAATTGTTCTTGTATTGCTAGTAATAAATTAAATATTGTTTTCAGATCAAAATACGTAATATTTTGACGGTTGGTTTTGTGTGTATTAATATAAATTTTCAACCACACCACAAACCGTTTCAAAAGGAAAATTCTTGGTATCTGCTGGACATGTCCGGGATGTAGAGGAATTAAGAACAGAACAGGGACAGTGTTCAAATAATTAAAGAAGACAAACATCTATTACTAAAATTAGGCAGTTAAGTCTACACAAATTGCTTTCATATGAGGAAATATAAGTAAAGTATGATAGATGACAGAACCTACATTATTTCTACTTTTGGCCACTATTAGCGCTGCGATAGATTTCATTACCCCCACCTAGTACTTAGCACCCAGCGAATAGTGGTTAGTTATTACGGGCGTGAAAACAAAATTTACATTAAAATCATAAATAATACCTTAAAACCGTAGGTACCATAAAAATATCGAGCATGTCACAGCGTTTCGTAGTCCCGTTTTGTTCGGGAAAAAGGGAGGATAAAGATTTCCGAAACACAAAACTGTCTCAAAACACAAACATCCATTGCCCCGTTACGCATATTTGCCATAATTAATTTCAGGTATTGCAAAATATTCACAAAATTAAACCCTACGCTCACCCAAAAACTATGAGATTTGACGTTTCGGAGACCTCACGCTACACTAGCGCCTCTAGCGGCGAACTCATACGCGATAGCCCTCATTGCAAGCAAGACCGTAGCGTCAAAAACCTCACGCTACTAAAACGAATCTAGCGATATTTTGCCTGTCTTATACCCCTTATCAAAACTCACGGTTCCCTAAAGTATTTAAATAAGAAACATGTTTATAATTAACTGCTTCGCGGAAAGACAGAACGGGTGATAATAAGAGGATTAATTATTTGCAAAGTGCGCTCTGGGTTCTAGGGGCGTGATACTGGTAGGAGGTTGCCGCCGCCAGCCCTGTCGGCACAGTAGAACCTTTACATAATCAATTTCGCTATGACTTCTTTGGCAGATGTGTAGAATGTTAACATGACATTGGTAGCACAAAGGTTCCAACCTGGCACGTGATTCAGTTTCCTACTGTACGTATTTTGCCCCCGACGCAATAACCTAACGCAGTGTTTTTAAACGTGTGGGTCGCGACTCCCTGGGGGGTCGCGAAGCCTCTTTAGGGGGTCGCGAAGCCCCTATCAGTTGCTGGGATAACCTACTTTAGTAAAAGAAACAATAAGTTTTTAAATATTTATTAAGAAAAATTTTAACGAATATAATTTGTCACAAAATAAAATACTTACATGAAAATTAAAGCAATAGGCAGGGGGTTGCGAAATATTTCTTCATTACTAAAGGGTTCGTGTCATGGAAAAGCTTGAAAAACACTGAACTAACAACCAACTTAGAAAAGTAAAAACTTCTGACATTGTCATTTCAAAGTTCCATATCTCAAAAACGGATGTACCGATTTTCATTAAACAGCTAAGAACCACTGCAAATAAACTCACTTTAACGTGAAAAAACCGTATCGAAACAGGTCCATCCGTTTGAGAGCTACGATGCCATAGACAGACGGATGGACGGACACGTGTGTCAAACTCATAACCCCTCTTTTTGTATCTGGGGTTAAAAAAAGTGAAGTCACATGCAAGTATGGCTTTCTCTGTCTAATCCTATTTTTCTAACCTTTATAACTCTGTTACACGTAAAGGCAGCTTAATAATGGTTTTTCAGTTAGATAACATGCATTGTTAGACGACCAGATGGCCTAGTGGTTAGAGAACCTGACTACCTGTTCCCGTGTCGGGGCAGATATTTGTATGAAAAATACGAATGTTTGTTCTCGGGTCTTGGGTGTTTAATATGTATTTAAGTATGTATCTATATCTATATAATTATATTTATCCGTTGCTTAGTACCCATAACACAAGCTTTGCTAAGCTTACTTTGGGACTAGGTCAATTGGTGTGAATTGTCCCGTGATATTTATTTATTTATTTATTATTTATTGTCAAGCTTTACGAGTAGTTTACGAAATAAATAAAAAAATATTGAATCAGGCGTTATTTGCGGAGATCCATATCTATGAACTAAAAGAATTTCTATTTAGGTCGCGGGTGAGCAAAGAAATTCTTTTAGTTCATTAAATAAAAAATTGACAAATGAGGTTAGAGTGAACAAGCCTTTATACCTAATGCCATCCACGAAGGCGCGTGATTTTCTCAAAATTAGACGTTAATGACATTGTAATAAGAACCACGGCACGCGTCATCGTGAATGACTCTACCTATACCTACTGAACCAGTGTGGCTACGTTTTCGGCCTCTCGTACAATCGAACAAACTGAATCACATACAAGGGTGGAATCTTTGTGCTACTAATGTCATGATGACATCCGATCCTGCCAAAGACATCATAGCGAAATTGATTATCAATAGGTTCCACTCTGGTACAGTCAAGGGCAAAGATATCGACACGGCTTAAGCTACAAAAATATGTATACGCGACTTTATGCACTTAACATTAAGACCGTGTATACATATTTTTGCAATTTTGGCCGTGTCGATATCTTTGCCCTTGACTGTACATGATTCAGTTTTGCTCTACTGTACACTTACAGTCAGGTCCTTAAGCCGAGTTTAGACTTGCAAGAATAATCGTGCAAGTTACATTACATTGCGAGACCGTATAGCCAACGAGTTTGTAGTGGTCAATCGAGCGCTGCAATATAATGCAACTTGCACGATTTTTCTTGCAAGTTTAAACTCGGCTTTAGATAATTTCACTGGTCAGTTAAAAGAAACTAAAAGAAAAAAATAGAAGTTTTATTTTTACAGTTTCTTTTGGGTTGCAACCACGTACGATTTAAAATGCTACTTATTTCTGTACGTCCGACTAAAAAAGTTCATGATTTATTCCGAGTTGCAATCTCTCAAAGAAACATTTTAGCCTGGCTAGCAAGCTAGGAAATAGAAACGGAACCCGTTTTAGTCAGACATTCCGTTTGATACTTTCCTTACATAAATTACTTTTAAAGCGCTTTTTTTCAAAGGACCTTTTAATTACAGACGTGATTCTCGGTAAAGATAAAATAGAATAAATGCTTTAAGAATAAAACTAGCGATGAGAAAAACTGATTACGTTTTTACTATACCTAATATTTTTTGCTGTGACTAAATAGTGATCTTTTCATTAAAAATCTAGTACGTACTATTACATAATATGCAGATACATTGGAAATGGATTGAGTAAATTATTTCTTTTGATCCAATTTCCAACATTGTTATCATTATATTTATCATCGACTTAATTTACATTCTAAATAAGCTAGAAAAATTACTTGGGTAGTTCTACTAGCGTTTTAACTGCTATCAGTCTCCTGTCGCATATATACTTTGTTTTGTTTTAAAAAAAATCCGCTTGGTTACGCTCATTTCTTCAATATCTGTGATAGGAGACTGATAGCGGTTGAGACGCTAGTAAAAAACTACCCAAGTATCACATTTAAAAGGAACTGTCACGATTGTACCTACTCTCTACTAAAACCTACATAATATTTAAAGCAATTCATTGAATTGAAGTAACTATAACTTAAATCGCACCTCTATTGCAACAACGATATTAATATCGCAGTGTTTCGCATAAATAAGTCATTTTTGGAAAAATAAATGCATTTACGACATTGTATGGTATGTATGTATGTGAACTCTTTATTGTACAAAAGAAAATAATAAAAACACAATAGATTGATTGTTGCAATAGAGATGCGAAATATTCGTTACGCATACGTTAATTATAATCTACTGTCTTTCAACCGCTGCAATTTTTCTCTAGCTACCAAACTTCGCTCCAAACATAAATATTATCTTTTCATCTGTAACCGATGCGACAGTTCAAAAAGTCATAAGCCTCTCAAATTAACTTTAAATACGCGTTTGCTCAGCAAACAAATACAAGACAAACACTTGGCAATCCCGAGCTCGGGCAATTATTTGCTTTGCGAAATCATTTTTTGTTAATGAGAATTTTATTTGCCCGCATCTTGAAGTAAAAAGGGAGTTTAATAATAGAAGATTACTTTCGTTATTTGTTTTTCGCCTTTTTTAGAGTCTTCGAGCTTCCCACTTTAATTGGGGGACGGCCTCAAATAAGGATCAATTCAGTTCCCGTTTGTTATTTCGTTTCCTTGGAACTGCTACCGTTTATTACGTTTTCTGAGAGGTCCCATAGACTGTAACTAATTTTAGATAGAGGGAAATGACATTTGAAATCGGATGTCAAACTAAAACTAAATACTTACTTTTTGATAAAAAAATCTTTTTCAACCTCGACATTGGCGGAATCATCGATAGTTTCGATGGAGCTATATTTTTTCTAAAAATTGATTGATTGATAAAAAACACATTTTTGTTTCAAGCTTTTTTTACTAGCTGCACTTTTTGTTGACTGCACTTGAATACTTTCCAACTTAATAGTCACGGCCAGGAACTCCTTAATAGCACCCACTTGAACTTTGGCACTGAAATAATATTTCTGGCCGGACCACCAGAATTTCACTGATTATTGTATTTTCACCGGATTAACGTAAATATATCAAACTGCTGCTCAAGCTTGGTAGATACCAAAATTAGACATAATTTTCATTAGCTCTAATATTATCATGACCGAAATTGTATACCTAACCTAATTATTTGCTGAACCTAAGTTCTTTCCTAATCATATTATAGTATCTATAATGTTCATAATTCCTATTATCTTACGCCTTAAATAACCGAACCAACGGTACGCTAAGGTACGGAATTGCACGTAGCGGGCGAGCGAGCGAAGCAAGCGAGCAAGACCTTTCTGAGCAGAAACGACTCGGACAGGTTTGGTTTACAAGGCAATGCTAAGGTTAAGGCTGAGACTGCTCCCGAGCAAAGCTACCAATAGGACCAATAAAAATTCGGCCTTGTGATTTAAGGGCTTATAAAATTAGGGCTTTTGAAATTAGGTTGAAAATTTTTCGGTCTAAGAGAGGGGAACCGAAATCCCGAAATTTCAACAAACAGATCATAACTAAAATCCGATTTTACAATGTCAAAACGGGCTTCATCAATCTTTTATAGTTCTTCATATCAACCCTTCTAACGCTCCAATCTATGTAGACCTTGCGGCACTGCATAATTCAATCTGATCTCGTTAAATTTACATGCTGAATATTCCGGACCTTTATTTGGGAGTTAAACCGGATGTTTTGACTGGCAATTACTTAGCACCTCGTAAATTACCGACTGAGGTGCATTTGGCACGTGATAGAAATAAGAACTTACCTGTCCAAGGAGTCACAATTGATTCATAGAATTAATGTGGGATCAAGAGTCTTATAGTACATGACTTTTTTTTAGCTGGACGTGATTGAATGTCCTTGTTTTAGCAGCAAGAATGTGAAGAAAAAAATCCATATCACAATGGGGTACTTACTTCAAAAAAGCAATAGGTATATGAAGACCGTGAAGCTGTTAAGATATCAGAGGGTAGCCAGTTGCATAAAGTATTAGTGGGTTCAAATACTAGGTGCATATTTAATTCTATTTTATTATAAAAATATCTCCTAACCAGGCTAAAGAGTATTATAAATCCCCGACATACATGTACATATTTCAAAGTTAACATTAGTTTGCTACATATTCTGAAACAATAATTATTTTATTTAATTTACGTTGAAATAAATCGTTTTACTGCTTGCACAAGTAAATTAGATAACATTTTGTTTGAAAGTAATGATTATAGACAAGACCGAATTGAAGTTGAATAACAAATAAATCTCACGCGGCGCGTACCTGCAATTCATATGAACAAAGCAGCACGTGCAAAGGTGTATAACTTTTTTTTGATGACTACACGTGTTGAAATGGATATAAACCTAAATATACTGTGATACTCATTGAAGTAATTAAGTTTCCGTGTCAAGTCTTGTTATGGAACCGAAAATATTTTTTCATAAGAGCTGTATCATCATCATCATCAGCCTATAGCAGTCCACTGCTGGACATAGGCCTATATACCCCAATGAGAATGCGAAAGACTGCTGGTAGAGCTGTATACTCAACGATTATCTTTTCTTCGAGTGATGTGGCCCACCCATTGCGACTTCAACTTCATCCCAGCGTATATACGTCCCACTGCTGGGCACAGGCCTCCTCTCAGAACAAGAGGGCTTAGGCCATAGTTCCAACGCGGGCCCAGTGCGGATTGGGAACTTCGCACGCACAATTGAATCAGGTTTGTGCAGGTTTCCTCACGATGTTTTCCTTCACCGCAAAGCTCGTGGTAAATTTGAAATGTAATTCCGCACATGAATTTCGAAAAACACAGAGGTGCGAGCCGGGGTTCGAACCCACGACCCTCTGCTTGAGAGGCGATAGGTCAAACCACTAGGCCACCACGGCTTATACTTCAACTCACATTATTATATTCTTCAACATGATACCTTAAACAAGTTAAACAAAAGCTTCTAATAAAATTGTCAAAACAAACGACGTCATTCTAAATCGGGCAACTTAAGCTAAAACAAGTGAATAGTAAAACAAAAGCTCGCCAGTTGGCGCGTGACCGCGGCCATATTTCGGCGTAATTGGCTCCCGGCCAACTAGATTAGGTTAGTTATCACTGCACTCATTCACAGGCTCGTGTGTAGCGTGCTTTGTTGCTAGTTAATCTACCGTTTAAGTCCTATTTACACGTGCGAGAAAAATTGTGTAAATGGCTGTGTATCCTAAAGCTCAGTTTAGACTTACAATAAAAATGGTGCAAGTTGTTTACATTGCAGGGCCGCAAAGCGGGCGATTATGAAGTGGCTAATCGAGCGCCGCTATGTATAATGCAACTTGCACAATATTTTCTTCTAGGTCTAAATTCGGCTTCAAGGTTTGTAAAATAAGGAATTACGAACTATAGTCTAATAGAACCCGGAAGTCGTAGACTGCTTTAAGTTAAGTAGATGTTCGTAATTACAGCACTGCTCGTGTAACTTACAATGTTTTTCATCACATTTGTGAGTAAATAAATAAATAATGTATAAAAAGACAACATTTGTAATACAGCTTAATATTAGCTCTACTGTAACATTGCAATTCCGCAGTAAACCGGTTCTCTTGGCTGCCGTCAATACAGAATTACAGTTACCTGCCAATGCTACCGATAATTTTAAGGACACACTAATAATTTACCATGTAATAAAAATGTTTCGATACCATTAAGTCTAAAACAAGATTATATTTATGCTTAAGCACGCGTAGCTACTAAGTATCCAATCTATTAATACAAGGACACGCATTTCCCTAGAGACGACCGACGCATCGCTATTGCCAATACAAAGCATTGGGGACAGTAAAGTCTAAGAAGGAATTACTTCACCATCCATCGATTCAATAGACTTAAAATTACCTATATAATTTTGAGAACGCTGGTGAGAGGAGATGATGATGACGGATGGAATGACGGTATTGAGGGTACTTCTTATGCGATAAAAACTTAAACTTTAAACTTTAAACTGTTTATTTCAATAAAAATTGCATAATTACTTGATTAACCTTAGCTTCTAATCTTAAATTAAAAAGATTTTTTGAGTTAAGGAGTCTCTAAAGTTGTTTGTACAATGTGATCCTAATCATTCTAATATTGCTATACCCACTCAATTTATCTTGACATTCGGAACTTCACGGTAAAATTTGCATACGCTTTTAAACGAAGCAACGATCATGTAGTACTTGAGTGAGAGTTTAAATAAGAACTTCTTTTGGAGCACAGTTGGTTTATTTCACCAGCCGATAACAATTAAGAGCGTTTATACCTGCTGAGCTGGCAACGTTGCATTTTTGTTAGTTTTTCTCGATTATTCCATAAAAATTGAATTAAAATTAATAATGTTTTAAGGAATATAAAAGTCTATCACGAATAATTATTGGAGTAGACACATTAGCTTGTATATTAAGAAGTGTTCTATCAGAAAACATTTTTAATTTTCATTTAATTTTTATGGAATAATCGAGAAAAACTAACAAAATGCAACGTTGCCAGCTCAGCAAGTATAAACGCTCTTAAATTACAATACCAACCAGAGTATGTACAGAGCTAATCGACAGACGAACCAACAGAATCATTAGCCAGGTGTTGTCCTCCCTACAGTCCGAAGTAGAATGACGCTCCGGCCAACGAGCCCGTCCACGTGCACGTGCCCCGCAACCGGTAGTTACGTCACACGGCGTTCGCCGCCATCTCGATTTTGTAATAGTCAATTGACAATCCTACAAGGCTTGATTATTGTTATCCACGACATAATTATTTAATTTATGGTTCGGCCAAATTGCAGCGGCTATGGTACTCTACCAACTAGATCTAGATAAGTTTCTTTTAAATTTCTTTAATACAATTTTTTGCTGACTATAAATGGACATCAACATGGACAAACATAACTGCATGGGTAATCTATTAAAGAGTTCTCTCTAATGGAATCGACCATGGCCGGTCCAACAGAATTTCAAACAAGATTATAAGTGTTGTCTCCGAACTTAAGATAAGTATTTATGCTAATTTCAGCTCAATCAGATCGGAAATGTTTGGAAAAAAGGTTTACAAATTGGGAAACTATAACATACAAATTTAGGTACTAACATCACATTGCATATACTACTCATCATGCTTCCTCTTACCCCCTCTTAAACTCAAAATATCAAGGACTACGAGTGAGTTTTTTTTTACGAAAACCTATTTACATTACGAAGTTTATGAAAGGTTCCAACGCGGCGTAAGGAGGTCGACAGCTTAAACGACCAAGCCTCCTATCACCTAAATGCAAAATACACGACACATTTAATAAATAGACCCAGTCCATGCATTTAGTGTTGTAATTAATCATCTATTCCGTTGCGGGTAGCAATTACCCACTTTTGTCTGGGCACAATTAGAGAAAATCGCTAGTCACCCTGGCTTAAGGCATTTTCTTTCTGCTTTTCACACTGAATTTACTTTTGACAGTCATCCTTGTAATTTCGATGGTAGAGATGTTTTTTAAGTCATATATTTACTAAATCAATTTACGATACAGAGGAAATTGCTAAAATTGCCGGCCATTTTTTGTGCTGATCAATCACAGACATTGAACAAGATGTATAGTCTGTAGTCTGTGTCTGTATGTATAGTATAGAATTTTGGTAAAACCATTCACCAGAGTCAGCGTGCTAGTAAAAAAAGGGTCGGTGGTTCAACGTAGGTATTATTTCTTAATTTTCTGTGACAGTAAGCAATGAGGAAATTGATCATTTTGCTTATTGTGGAAAAGAATGTCCTTTATAGGTTTTTAACCCCCGACGCAAAAGAGGGGTGTTATAAGTTTGACCGCTATGTGTGTGTCTGTCTGTCAGTCAGTATGTCTGTGGCACCATAGCTCTTAAACAGGTGGACAAATTTGAATGCGGTTTTTTTATGTGAATGCAGGGATTCTAGCGATGGTTCTTAGACATTTTTCATCAAAATGGGTTCAGCCGTTTTTGAGTTATATTCGGACAAAATAAATAGATACGGCATCACATTTAACCGTCAGTTAATACTAATCAATGGATGGTGAAACAGCTCCTTAAACTACTAATAATTCTCATACAAACTTAGCCGTAACAGTTTTCCTTGTTTATTTGACATATGTACTAAAATTTATCATGTTTTTTTAAAAAAATTTAACCAACAGCTTTTAGAGGGGGGACGCTATATTTTAACCAAAATTGCACGTTTAATATTCCGCAAATTAATCGCTTTATCGAAATATGGTCTAGAACCCCTTTGCAAAATTATATCTTTCTAGCACTAATTGTCTCTAAGCCAAGCCGTGGACGGGCTGACAAACAGACGGACTTTTGATAAACGGACTTTTTTGGCTATGAATCCTAAACGACCCTATAAATGAGCCTTCGTACTTGAAAAATGGACCGAAGATACGGATAAGGGTAGCTGCTGGTGGTTATCATACTAAGTGCCACAGCCCTACGAGTAGATATAAAATAAATAAATATCACGAGACAATTCACATCAATTGACCCAGACCCAAAGTAAGCTTAGTAAAGCTTGTGATATCGGTACTAAGCAACGGATAAATATAATTATATAGATAGATACATACTTAAATACATATTAAACACCCAAGACCCGAGAACAAACATTCGTATTTTTCATACAAATATCTGCCCCGACACGGGAATCGAACCCGGGACTTCGTAGTCAGGTTCTCTAACCACTAGGCCATCTGGTCGTCAAAGTTACTTACTCTTAGCAACTGCCATAAACCATATAATATCCAAAATACAATCGTGAAAGTATCAACCACCGAACAAAAGTTGACCCACGTCCAGTCGGCCCACTTTGAGCCATAATAAGAGCCCGTCCTTAAATACATTCTTTATAAACGTTTGTGAAGTAAATCCACGTATCGCTCGCGACCGCCGATTCATTTGACAAAACTAGGCCACGACATATAGCCTTAGTATATTTATAGCTTTAATATATATAGCCTCAATATTTTGGGCGGCTTAGTGCCACGTGAGTAGACCTCACAGAGTCAAAGTTCCATACAACTGCAAAGTAAGTACAAATAGTTATAAGTACTATATTGGTACGAAAAGTTGTGGTAGGAGATTTTAAAGAGCCATATTATTTTCAAATTACCGATTCGCACTGGGCCCGGATGGGAACTATGGCGCAAGCCCTTTCATTCTAAGAAGAGGCCTGTACCTAGCAGTGGGACGTAAATAGGTTGAAATGTTGATATATTTAATTTCTCAATAATTACTAGAGTGTATCTGCTTGTATTTCGTTCATATTTTGAGAACAGATATACCTAATATTCACCTATAGATCGTTTGCACAATTTTTGTAGGGTTTTGATAGTTAATTAACTCACTTAATAAATCGCGTTATCTTTTACGTCTTTAGCCCTCAAGGCTGCGCCATTTTTAAATTTTTCCAAAACATGAATGCATATTAAACCTACTTACAAAATATTACGAGAACTGGTTGAAAAATACAACCGTGCGAAAAACAGCCGGACTTCTGCTGACAACGAAACACAGACAGAAGGGCTAACTACGAAACTCGAAACTCGAAGTTCGTATCGTACCGTCCCTCTCGCTCTCGTATTAAATTGTATAATGGTGATTTTCCACCGGTGAGGCGAGACAAGACGAGGCGAGACGAGAATTGAAATTTGTATGCATTCTCGCGCGCCCGCCGCGAGCCGCCGCGGGCCGCCGCGGGCGCTGCCATACAAATTTCAATTCTCGTCTCGCCTCGCCGGTGGAAAACCACCTTAAGTGTCAGAGGGACCGCACGACACGAACTTCGAGTTTCGAGTTTCGTATGTGAAAGCATTTTTGCCCAGGTCCGAACGGAGATGCTTCACGTCTCACTCACTTAATTTTCTCGCTTATGAAGAGCCGTAACTTCACAAAGAAAAGTCTTATACGACTTGCTAGCCGCATGTTGCCGACTCTTGGTCTAGATATTTTATATTTGCTGCTTATACTCGTAGGTTACCTATTAGTAAAGCGTAACGGAGATTCCACAAAGCTGCGTCTCTCTAGGCTAACACATGTGTCACAACAGGTCCGATATTAGGTCGGCTTCATGGTGGTCTTACAAATTCACACAAAAAATGTAATATCTTGGACTTTTTGGAGAGATTCATTCATAACAGGGTGTTAGAAATAGTTTTACATTAAGACGAGTCACTTTGTGATGTCTTCCTCAGAAATAGGGGATTCCTTCCATTCAACGTTTTTAGCCGGGTTCCTACCGGGTTTCACCATCCATTGATTAGTGTTAACTGACGGTTAGATGTGATGCCGTCTCTATTTGTTTTGTTCGAATAGACGGAGACGGCATCACATTTAACCGTCAGTTAACACTAATCAATGGATGGTGAAACAGCCCCTTAATGTCGCAAATAAAAAAACCGGCCAAGAGCGTGTCGGACACGCCCGAAATAGGGTTCCGTAGCCATTACGAAAAATTAAGTAATATTTTTTTAAGAATTTCGTATTTTGTACGGAATATTCCAAGTTTAGGTATATTTTATACCTTAGGCTGCTATTTACTCTTAAACTACTAATAATTCTCAAGAAAACTTAACCGTTATAGTTTTCCTTGTAAGTTTGATTTACCTACTACAATCCTGAATTTTTTCAAATTTTTCCACCCACTGGTTTAGATTTTAGAGGGGTATTTTAGACACCCTCGATTTTAATGAAAGTTTGCACTTTAAAGTTTAATATTTTGCAAAAAAATCACTGAATCGAAAAATAGTTTTATCAACCCCGTGATGGTTTTAAAAGACCTTTCCAACGATACCCCACACTACAAGGTTGGAAGAGAAAAAAAAATCACCCCACTTTACTCCTAGGGCGGTACCCCGATTTAAAAAAAAAAATATTGTACCATTTTGTCGGCATAATTTATAACATTGGTAGTCCCTGAGCAAAGCCGCGGACGGACGGACAGACATAGACAGAAAGACAGACATGGCGAAACTATAAGGGTTCCGTTTTTGCCGTTTTGGCTACGGAACCCTAAAAAAGGTAATTATCAAAACAAGATACACGGGTCAGTCACGTGTTGTTAATAGTCGAGGTATGCCGTATATTTCGAACCGATTCGTAGTTCCCTTTTAAGGAGAGCTCGAATAGAAAGCTAACCGTGAAAAGTAATTAAAAAGAAAAAATGTAGTAGAACACTGTAAAATTTATTTTTTTTCAAAAAATGAAGACGGGACAGTGTCTGATTAATTGTTTTTTTTTAATTAGGGCATGATAATGAAACACATGCGTGCATTAGGAAAGAAGATAGTCATATAACGTAGACCCCTAAGTCCTAACTTTTAGTAACAGACGTAGTACCTACCTACTTAAGACCTAAACGTGCTCCATCATTTTTTTTGATATTTTTTTAAAATTCTTTATTCAATTAACAATTTGTACTTTATAAAGTACATTCGGCCGTTATTCTTAGTGTTAATTGGTCCTTTATAAAGTACAAGAGAGCTCACGAGGATATTTCTAATATTGTGTCAAACCGCAGCTCCTGCGAATAGGAAATGTTTGCAAAACGGTTTTATTAAGGTCGGTGGACCTACCCTTTTTGTCTAGTCAAAATAGAGGGCCATAAAAGATAATGGCCCCAAACCTTTGATGTGACGAGCCTAGTGGGATAAGGCAGGGAGCAAGACTGAGAGCTCCATCATAAAGTAAACATAATTGGTACATTGACAGAATAACTATTATAACTCTATATATTTAATTAGGTTACATTTATTACAACACTAGCTTTTGCCCGCGGCTCCGCCCGCGTGGTATTCGGTTATCGCGCGCTGTCCCCTCGGGAACTGTGCATTTTTCCGGGATAAAAAGTAGCCTATGTCACTCTCGGGCCCATAAACTATCTCTATGCCAAAAATCACGTCGATCCGTAGCTCCGTTACGGCGTGAAAGACAGACAAACACACAAACACACTGTCGCATATTTATAATATTAGTATGGATTACAAACAGAAAATAGTAAAATTTTATTAATCGAAACTAAGAATATACACATGTGAAGGAAAAATAACCATGGATATAATTTGACTGTAAACTAAATACCTAACTTAAAAAACTCAATAGGTACCTACTAAAATAAAAAAAAAATAACATCGATTTAATTTGCCTATTTAAGCCCTAAAGAAACTAAAACAGTAATAAATACCACTCTTTAGTTTATCACTGAAATATGACCTCAAGTAAAGGCAAAAAGCCTCACCCCTTTGCCCCGGGCGCAAATGTGCCCATCAAACTTGTCGCTTTACCACCCTGGATAGCGATGGACAACCATGAATTATGAAACTTAAGTTTTCAAAACTGTACTTTAACTGGCATGTAGGTACTCGTATTTAATGAACCTACATGAAACGCTGACAGCATTATGTGAAATATTAATACTTCAGGAATAGGACAGTCTCTTGTCTTATTCCCTATCTAACTAAATATAGCCTTTGACGGCTTATATCATCATCATCCTCAGCCGAAAGACGTCCACTGATGGACATCAGCTTCCTACATCTGCATGGCATATGATGATGTTTTAATACACCTAGGTTTTACCATAACTACAGCTGTACCTAATGATTTCTCTAAGACGTATCAATGATCCTAGAAAATTTAAATGAATACTTACATATTTCCGATTAGCATTTAGTTTTAAAACGCGGTCATTCTAAGCAATTCTAATCGCTTATCGCTCTGTGCTTTATGGTTACAATACCATGGATGGATTTAGATGATATTTGATAAGTAGATAGCTGGACGTCTGGAATAACACAGCTAATTATTATATCTCGATTTTCCCGCAGGACAAAATCTCGAAACTTCAACCGCTGGGTTCAGAGTCATGACATTTGGCAACATTTTCAATGCAATATCGATGAGAACCACGATGTAATTTTGGGAACTTACGTGTTTTTGCAGTTTAGTATCAAAATATTCTCTTTATTTATTTGCCTATTAAAAATTACAGCATTACAGTAAAACCAATGCGCTGTAAAATTCAATTATACTTACAATAAAAACAAAAAGACATTAAAAACAAAAAAAAAGTTGTTTAGGGATTTTTATCCTTGCTTCCCTAAAGCGACGGAAGACCACGCCCTCTGGCCAGAAATCGGAGTGCAGGAACATCTGCTGGTGCTTAGCTTGGTGCTTGCTTATATCTTGTATTGATGGGGGAGGCGTATATCTAACAGTGGACGTCCTACGGCTGATGTAATGAAGATGATGATAATGACGATATCTTGTAGCGAATTCTCTCAGCACGTGTCTGCCGGCGCATACTCGTAGTTTGACATGACGGACGTTTCAGTTTTGTTTGCATTTCCTTTTTACGAGGCTTCCGTTTTGAATCTTTTAGAAGGCTTCGCCACATTCTATGAATACCTTATGCATTGAAGGATCGACCACAAAAGTCTACGCTGACGCAGCGTAATTTGATTAATATCTTGAGGCATTTACAAATATAAATGCGTGGGAATTACGGATTCCCAATCCGCACTGGGCCCGCGTGGGAACTACGGCCCAAGCCCTCTCATTCTCATCTCAGCAGTGGGACGTATTTAGGTTGGGATGATGATAATGATGATAAATGCGTAAGTTCGTAAGTTTGTGAGTGAGCGCGTGCGTGTATTTGTTACTCGTTCAGGCTAAAATGGCTGGAAAATTTTAAATGATAGGTGTGGCTTAACGTCTAGATCAACCAATAAATTGGCTTTTTATCTAATATTTTCAAGAAATCTGTAAAATCTCAAAATTGCAACCGGTAATATTAGATACATTACTCTTGCTTGAGTATTGTATGTCACTAAATTTACATAGGTAAGTATGCTAAATTTCGGCTCAATCGGTTACTATAACTAAGAACTTAAACATTTGAGGACATTCCTTTCTTTTATATTTGCATGTATAATAATATATTATGGTAGTAGTTTATTGATTTATTTATATTGTACTTTATGTATTATATTACTTAAAAGACTGTACAGTAGCTTCCACTATTTTTGACTCTTAAACTCACTCTTTGTCGGACCCTAACTGGTTACTCCTCTCATCTACTCAAAGGTTGACTGGTAGAGATCCCTTAAAGGGATAAAGTCCGCTGTACAAGTCTCTCAAAGTATGTCAATTGTGTTTTGTTTCTTATCTTTTGTACAATAAAGAGTTTACATACATAATATACATACATACGTTGCAAGTTCAACAAAAGCCTGCAACATGTAACCATTCTGAAGGCTTGCCGTCTCCATCGATTACTTTCTTTTGGATATGCGACAAATTCCAATTGACGCGGCCTCCCGCCGCCTCGTATCTCGAGAAGCATATTTTGTAATGAGATTTTTCAATCAGCTGTTGTATTAGTAATTCACAATGTAAATTTTGCTCTTTATTCTTGTAGACATAAGGCAGTGTCAGCCAAATTCAAAAACCGACACAACGACATGAACTTTAAAAAAATTATACTAGTTTTGGATCATTACATTATTCATCGTACAGTAATGATTTTCATGGGCACATTTTTGTTGACATGGTATAGAAGATTCTGTTAAAGTTTCCCGGATGTTTAGTAGAAGTAGGTATAAGTAGGAAGTCTAAAAAATAGTCGAAAATATCATGAAATTCCCATTCACCAAAAATATATCCCCGAAAATGCGGCGGTTGATATACTTTAATTTTTCCTTCGAACTCTTTTACCCAGTCCAACAGCGGAATAGAGTGAACGTTGTGTTTAGGTAACCCAGAGAGTGAAAGAAGCGTGAGCAAGGTTGTCTTTGCATACAATCCACTCAGTTAATGTACATATACAAGCTTTAATAATAATACAGTTGGAGGGATGTGATGACCCCATCGCCCGCTGGTGTTTTGGTGTAACTAGTACAGGCAGTCGTCACAAGGCGGCTAGTGGCGGCACAGCAACCCTGAAACCGCCGGTTGTACACACACCCGTCGTAAACGGACCGACCGACGGCGGGCCGGGTGTAAACGTCGAGGTAATTATTACTCGTGTGTTTTAGCGTGATAAGTCCCGTTTGTGGTATTTTGACACATACTTACACACATACGGTTATACACACACTCATACCTAGTTAAACATCCACGTCTAGAGTGGAGCGTAAGAGCTCGAAGGATGGATGTGTTTCCGTAAGTGGCGAGATGGCACTAGGAAAACCTCTCCACTTTTAGCCGTTCACGCCAATTTTGCCACCTCGATACCCCGAGTGGGTGACAATTTGAGGGGTCCATTCAATGAACGGCCTGTCACCGCCTATTTCCTAAATTGTATTTATGAGAAAAACGCAATGGATTGCTTTCAATAAACGCTGAAAAATGTTTTCACTATGACAACTTACCTGTAATAAATTGTAATGTTTTGTTGGTACAATTAGGTAAGTGTGTTAATTTATTAGTAACATTTTTCCGTGATTTAACATTCAATGTTGGCCGAATACCGACTATAATATAACATTACCGAATAGGCCGAAAACCGAATAGTTACCAAATATTCGTGGCATCTCTAAAAGAAGCTGAGTTTATTGAAAGTCAAGCTTTATAAATAACAGCTGTGGCGCTGCGCCGTCGTCCGAATGCAATTAGTGCAGCGGTGGACAGCTGCCTTTGAAGCGGCTGTATCGTATACAACGATGTTTGGGACAAAATTGCGAATTGCATTATAGCGTTGTTTGTAGCCTGCCCTATTAATTAACTCGTTAAAAGTGCTGTAGTATAGTGCTGTAATAGGCAAAAGTGCTTCAGTTCAGGGACGTTTAGGATATAACATTTCGGATCTGGACATGGATTCGGATATGTCAAACATAATACCGGGTTCGGTTACGGTTACGGATGTTAAATTATTGCTGACAATCTGATAGTTTCGGTTTCAGTTAGGGACGGGTATTGGATTTTAAAGAAGTATAAAAGTAAATATACAAATAGGAATATAAATGGCTTGACTTTAATTTTAACAGTTACGAGTCGTAATTTACGACTTAGCGATAGAAATAATATAGTCAAAATACCATAATACGGGACTTATCACGCTATTTTTACACAAATAATATTTACCTCGACGTTAATAGCGTGATAAGTCCCGTATGGTATTTTGACTATGAGTGAGAATCACGAAAGTTTAAAACGTTATAGAAAAAATATATATATACAAATCTATAAGTACATTTCATTTCATGTCAATATTGTAAATTTGTTTGCGTTATATACAAATGTAGAAGACGAGCGGGGCTGTTCTGTCGGCTCGACCGGACAAAAACAAAAACCTGTCACAACATGTCTCATTTGGACTCCGCTCCTGTCCGAAACTATCCGAAATTTTTATATCGGATTCGGTTACGGTCCACAGTAGCATAAACCATATCGGTAGACTGTATCTGTCGACTATTTTTGTCACAGAATAATTCTGCAGTTTCTAGATTCCCCCAGCGGGCGTCGACTTAAGCTCCCATATTAAATACCGCTCATGAATGCTTTGGAGGATCAGGCGGGACATAAAGCGACTCATTTCGGGCGGCCCATGGTGAATTCATTAACAACGTGTAACCAAATATGAACCGAAATTATATTTGGCTCCGCTGAATTCTGAACGCTTTGTTGGCAGTGAGATGGGGGGATTACTGCCACTGTCTGAGGCCTTTAATTTTTGGCCAACTTTTTTACGAAATTTTTGAGCTATTTTTTTTTTTTTAACTTACCTAATTTTTTTTTAGAAGCGCATGATGCGTAAAATGGCAGTGTAATCTGGAAATTAAAAAAATATGAAAAACATTAGGAGTGTTCGATCATTCACCCAACCACCTGCTCATCATCATCATCATGTCAGCCGAAAGACGTTCACTGCTGGACATAGGCGTTCCCCAAGGCTCTCCAATCAGACTGGTCTTGTGCTTTCCGCATCTACCGCGATCCCGCGATCCTATAATATTCACTAGAATATATTATAATGAATAATTATTGTAAAAATTTTTGACAGTAAAGTAAATAATTTGGTTAATAGGTAATATTTACATATCTTTAAGTCTATGCTTAGGGAGCATTATCTGTTATCTTATCGATAAGTGTGAATATAGTAGGTATACTATAATACGATATAACTATCTGTGATTCATGGTTATGAATGTTGCATGTTGGGTTATTTGTGTACTATTTTGAATACCTCTCATTACTATAAATTGCACATGCTAAAATCTATTCCTTATTTCTTTCATTTGTAAAAGGTTGCCTGTAAAAGATTGAATTATATTGTTGTATCTATATACCTATTTTTTTGTATTGTTTACTCTATGGTTTCAATAACATCGGATTGTAAGTTTCTAATCCTGCATCGAACTCGCTTAAGCTATTTACTATTTGTCAAAACACACTTCAATATTATGAGCGCGCGTAGGCGAAAAAATACTATCAGGCTATCACAAAGCAATGTTTTATTCCCATAAGGCCACATGTTGAGCTGAATTGACGGGGCCCGCATTTCCAGCGACCCATGCTTGGAAACTTAGCGTCAACATTAAAGAAAAGGGTTTTGGAAAGAAACTTGCTCATATAAACTGGCCTAACGGACCTTGATAAAGCTCACATGGAAACAATTAAGTGAGTTTTCTACTGAAGTCTGTACAATACGATACAATTGATTATTATTTAATGAATATTCCGTAAGTGAGATTGAAAATGAAAAGCACAGTTTAAAATAAGCTGTATTATTATTTTCAGCCCCTAGCTTGGTAAAACTTCCTTTCGTTTTGAAATCTTTGTTGAAAAGCGCTTAATTTCCCGCAAGCGTATAGAAATAGATTTTACTTTTAAACTTGACGATCGATATAATGCGGTGCACCTAACTTTTCGTGGAGATTATAAAAGATAGCTTTCAGAAATATAGTTATAAACATTTTTTATGGTTAACAGGTGGTTAACAGGTTAAAAATTTGTGGTGTTTTCCTCGGCATCAAAGTTGAGAAAAGCACAATAGAACGTGTTTTTATCCAAGCTGAAACTGCTATGCTTTGCTCGTCCTTAGCACTCGCTCTGTCAATCACAATTATAAAATAATCAGTAGTGCAAATAATCAAAAGATTCTTTATGATGGTTGTGATATTTACGAGTATCAGGTGAGTGTGTTTTATTTCCATACTATCCGTTTTACCCCGACTACGTCCGCGCAAAATTCGTTTTACGCTATCCCGCGGGAACTATGAAATTTTCGGGACAAAAACTATCC
>NC_133496.1:8778766-8782314 GCF_025370935.1 Choristoneura fumiferana | reverse complement strand
TATTCCGGTGGCTTTATCCAGTCCTAATTTTATGTACGCATTTTAGTACCAGAGAAAATGGGCGGGAAAGCATAAAAAAACATATTTGTCCAGTTAAGTGTAAATGCGTCAACAGCAAGGCTTCTGGGTCACATTCCAGGATACAAATTTCAAACATTTTTCTATTGATTCTAGAAGCAAATAAATCTATGTCTGGAGAGTGCCGAACCTTTACAATTTTTGTATAAGCTTGGTGACTCAACTCGCCATTCAATGTGATTTTTCTAGATCTCTATCTGCATAGAAATTATCTTTAGTATTTATGTAAGATACAAATACCCAATATTTCTCTCTTCACACCATTGGCAAAATTTCTTGTTATGCTATTGAGGTGTGGAAATTGGATACCTCCCATTTTATTAATATAAGCTACTGCTGTCGTGTTATCAATTCTTAACAACAGCTCACAATTAGTAAATTTTTAGAAAAACATTTGAGTCCTTAATATGCAGCTTTTCAATTCTAAGAAATAATATGGTTTCTTTTCCTCAATTGACCAGGAACCCGATGCTTTTTCATCTCCACACACAGCGCCCCAACCTGTCAATGATGCGTCTGTGTGTGTATTTCTATTGCAAATTTGTGTTCTTTAATAGGGTTATATTTATCGATATTCTTACACCACCAATCTAGCTCTGAGTGCATATCATGAGGGTAAGGTCATTATTGCGTCGTATTGTCACTATTTTTAATTAATGCTAGATATTTTTCCCTTTCAAGTAATTTGGTATATACCAACCATATGGTACGGCTGGACAAACTGAGTTGAGTAACCCCAGTATTTGAGAAAATTCTCTAATGGTAAAGTGACGCTTTAGCTTAAATATATTTTAATTTTTCTACTATTGAAAGCTGCTTTTGTTTTAGGCACTGATAGAGACATGTTAGAAGAATCTATTGAAACCCTAAATATTTACATGTTTTACTAGGAGAGAGTACACTCTTTCGAAGTTAATAATAAATCCTAGATCTTGAAGCACTTTACAAGCAAGATTTAACATTTTTCTTGCATTTCTCTTCAGAGTGTCACCAAAGTATAAGCTGTCGTCCAGATAATATGTCAATACAACATCATATTAAATATTTGACGTATAGGCCGCTAATCAGTTCGAAGGAGTTCGGTATAGCTTCAGCTTTAGTTTAGGAATACTAAAGATTATCCTTAAAGTATAATTTTTCTATGAGTATTTTTTTTATTAAAACTACACTCTTGAATAATTATAATTAGGGAAAACTGTGCTACGAAATCTTTTATTAAGTGCGTTCTTATTTGCGAATAATCAATGCTATTTATGAAATGATAATATTATCGCTATTTTTCGAACGTCGTTGTCGGCAATAAATAATTTTCTTGAAATTTGACTCAAACATTTTACGTTTTTCCTTCTTTTAAAATACTATGTCACTTAAGAAGTTTTTTTGTCAATTCTTTCGATCGCATCATATAAATAGCGGTGATTTTTTTCAACATTTAAGTCTGTTCGATTCCCAGACCAAGCAAGTAATTCTTTAGAAATCTTTAGGTAAATGCAGAATTACTAACTTTTAAAAATAACACAGTCTTCTTTCAGCAAAATGTCCCTAATTTACGATATTTCAGGTACTTTCCCTCATGTCCATAGTCTTGGGACGCCCTCTATATGTAAATTGAATGCAAATACAGTCAACAACAAACTAGTATTAAAAAATATTTTTAACAAAAGCTTCTTCTACATTTTGCTTTATTTCTATTATTAATGTGATAAATTAATTAACATTTTTATAAAACAGAAAAGATTCTGGGACAAAAAACCCTACAACGTAAGCTGCATAGCATCACGTTTTAAATTTTATTTTGTTAGGGTACCGTAAAAACTTCGCTGTTACAACCCTATCACGATCAAGAAGAGATGTTAACAACTCCCACCATCAATCAATGTCTACCGTCAGGGTTGAGTGAAAAATATTGTCGTAATTTCATTAAGCTTTTATTGCAGAAATATTTTACAACATTAATTTAAAGTTTTTTGTAACCTGAAAGTCGCAAACATTTTATATGTAATACTTACTTGTTATGACATAATAACTAAATTATTACTTAATTTCGGACAAATTTTAAAAAGCATAGCATAGTACCGGTGGCAAATTAGGCTGGCTGGTCTCATTCGTAAAATGAAAACACGTTGTACTTAGTTAAAGTTTTTTCATACAAATAAAAGAAGTTACAGAAAAAAACATTTTTTATGTTTCAATCGAGTACGTAATCAAAATCATGTGATTATGTAGTAAATGGTAACGTAGCTCATGCGAATAGGTCTTAATTGAAAAGATTTTTCTTCAGAACCTATAGACATACAGGTGTTAAACTGTAAAATCGCAACTCTTAAATGTTTAACCTTTAAAGTCAACCCCACGCTTTTTGGGAGTCCAAAATAATACACATTATTATACTCGTAATTTTACTGTCAAATGGAATAATGAACTACAGCAAACGGCATTAGCTCCGTTATGGTATGCTCGTAAGTCGTCTTTATTATATTAATTAAACCCGAAACTTCTTGTAGATTCCTTGTTACCAAAGAACGTTACGGTCTGAATAAGACACTTTAGTAGGTTCTGAGTTGCAAAGAGCAGCTTTACCTTACTTTCAGTATAAATTCGTAACAAGATACATAATGAGAGCAGTGATAACAGCGAATGTGTGCAAATCAGTGGAAATTGGCGTAAGGAAGTGTTCGCAGGCGTGATGGACCAAATGAGCCTTTCACTTTTTGTATATTCTAAGAGGTTAATTACGTTGATAATTAAGACTAAGTGAAGCTAAGTTAAATATTGATTACTTTAAAGCAAACATTGAAAATATAAACAATACATAGCTTAATATTACACAATTTCTACAAATAAGTGTTTATTACGTGGATCAGATTTCTCTTTCCGCTCACATTTTTGCTACTAAAGCCTTACTCCGTAATAATATAGACGCTCAAGTAGAGCCTTTCCCGTCTATAATCGAATCCCTTTGTTGTAGAAAAAAAATCTTGCTTAATTTCGACGGGGTGTGCTTTGAAGTTAAAAATTCGTTTCATTTTTGGGCTCCTGCCGTTTGGGGTTTTCAAATAATCTGTTTTGGAACGTTGAAGGCCAGCCGCGTTATTGCTGGTGCGTTTAAAAATATTAACGGCATTTCATCCTTCTTTTAAATTATCTTCTTTTGTTGTGTAATTTAAGGCGTTACTTTGAACAACAAATTTTATAACGAATTGGACATTAGTTCACAGGACGAATAATAAGCAATTGCACGACAGGAGTATGCAAGGTAACCGAGCCGTTGCGTCACAATAACAAAACTACACTGTTTGTAAACATTTATATTTATTAAGAGAACATTTCCAGATTAAAAAAATCGGGTCCAAAACACGACGTTTTTAATTTACAACATCTACTTAGAAAATATGATCAGTCAGGAACTGAGCATGACGCATTAATTAGCATACGAAACACGCCGTTTTTGTTGAACAATGCGCTAAGTT
>NC_133496.1:8773041-8778666 GCF_025370935.1 Choristoneura fumiferana | reverse complement strand
TAATACGATCCTTTGTTTCGTTTCGTGACAAAGGACTATATCTCGGAGACTATCCTTAATTGGAAGACTGCGTCTATTGTAAATATAAAATGAATAAAATAATTGGAGTAAAAGTCGAGTGGAGTAAATATATACAATAATCCATACTAATATTATAAATGCGAAAGTGTGATTGTATGTTTGTGTGTTTGTCCGTCTTTCACGCCGTAACGGAGCGATGGATCGACGTGATTTTTGGCATAGAGATAGTTTACGGGCCCGAGAGTGACATAGGCTACTTTTTATCTCGAAAAAATGCACAGTTCCCGAATAACTGAATACCACGCGGGCGGAGCCGCGGGCAAAAGCTAGTTAAAGAAAAAAAATAGAACTAAAGTCGGATTAAATATGCCTTTCATCATCTTCATCATCATATCAGCCGCAGACCTCCTTCATAGACCTCCAGTTGCTTTAAGCAGAAGTTGGCCTGCATCCTCCGAGAACCTGCGAATTTAATCAAGTCATCTATCCATAATGTCCATTATGTCTATTTTAGGGTTCCGTACCCAAGGGTAAAAACGGAAATCCTATTACCAGACTTCGCTGTCCGTACCTCCATCAGTCCGTCTGTCACCAGGCTGTATCTCATGAACCGTGAGAGCTAGACAGTTGAAGTTTTCACAGATTATGTATAACTGTGGCCGCTATAACAACAAATATTAAGAACATAATAAAATAAATATTCAAGGGGGCTCCCATGTCCCATACAACAAACGTGATTTTTTGCCGTTTTTTGCTCGATATTAATAACGGAAACGTAGACGCTTGAAATATTCATAGAATATTTAGTCGCATATTCACTTTAAAAATAAATAAAAATAAAATAATATTTCCCATGTTTTTTTGCTAACGTTAAATGTATAGTCGCACTTGGCCGTTTTTTTAATTCGCTAATGATTTCCTAATTTTTCACTGATTTATTCAAACATGTTCAGGCATTTTACCACTCATTTTACCATCAAAAAAACAATGCACAATACTTACTTAAACACACTTTGAACACTCGAAAGTTCACTGCAATAAACTATGTTAAAATCTCATTATAATTGTGAATAACAAAACGAACCCCAACTAACATCTCGTACTTTCAACAAGATTTAATAAAAACGTTTACAAAAACTCAGCACTTCAATTAGTAGAGGCAACATCAAAACAGAATAAAACGAAGATCAAATAAACTCAAAACGTTAAATCAAAAGATAATTCACACTTATTTTATAATGCCAAAATACAGAATATTTTGAACTTTACTTATTAAGCTTTAAACAACGTCTAGAGGACGAGTATTTTATAAGGTCGTGTACTCAATACAATTAACTGATCCTAAGTGAAATGCGAGACGATTTCTAAAAAATCTAGACCATTTTATTGTAGATAATTATATGAATTCAGGGTTCTTGGAATTGGAAAAAACATATATAAGTTGAATTTGGCCATTATTATACTCGTACACTAGATTTAGACTATAGGGTTTTTGACGCATAAACCATTAAATCCAATTAATATAAATTTAGGGTATTTACTTCGAAAAATTAGGTACATCTTGGATTTCATTAAAGTTGCATACAACAGACCATGTATGTATTGTACATATGTAAACTCTTTATTGTACAAAATAAGTTAACAACCACATTGAGGGCTATCGCGTATGAATTCGCCCGTAGAGGCGCTAGTGTAGCGAGAGGTAATCCGTAATGTCAAATGTCACTGTTTTTGTCAAACGTCAAGTGACGGTCGCGGTCTCCCAACGGTCTCCGGTCGTGGTCTCCTGTCTCGGTCACTGTCTCTGTCGCGGCGCGAACCGCTACCTTTATGTGTTGTGACTAGACGTCCAGCTATCTGAGTACATACCTAATTTCATCCAAATCCATCCATTTTCGCATAAACAAAAGTCGGATTAAAATATGAGTATTGGCAAATTATCATATTTATCGTGGGCAACCCCCGCAACGCGAGTTCAACTCGCACTTGTCCATTTTTTTTTTAATTCTGTATAGGCAAAGGTCCGTGACGGTTACGAAACGATTGGAAAATATTTTTGACGTGTCGTGAGTGTTAAATTTCTAAGTGCCGTATCTGTTAAAATTCAATATTTCTGCTAAGTGGCTATTTTATTTCCATAGTGGGAGTATTTTTTTCAATTTACCTAATGAAATGATCTTTTACAGTTCGTTTATTAAAATGTGGGTTTACGAGCCCTCATTTAATCTGTAATTTATGCAGTTTGTAGAAAAACAAAATGTCGAAGTGAAAGATAAAGAAGAAAAAAATAAGAAACAAGCTTATTGCATCTATGTATGAAAGTCATCTCTTACACCTTAAAAATACGTGCACACATATAGGACTTCTCAACCAATATTGAATGCAATTCTACGCACTTTAGAATTCAATTTTGCTTTCTTCAACGCTTTATGTTAATGAGACAGATAGATGTATTTATTTAGGAATCCTAAACAAATTCAGCGTGTCGCGGTAGCTTCCAGTGAGATTGTGGATCACCCAGTATAAGTAGATCTCCTTACGTCTAACAGGTGTATTGAGAACTCTCGATTCCATGGCTCATTTTGGAGTGGTGAATCAAACAACACGCTTTATTTTGGACTTTGCGTAGCTTTTAAATTTTCTTTTGTTGTTTTGTGTCTAATTCGGGAGTCTAAAAACAAGTCTGCGGCATTTGTTTGTTACGCATATTTGCTTACGTAAGGTAAAACGGTGTATTTACACAAACTACAAAAAATCATAATACAGTGATCTCTCTCCAGCAGGGTCTGATTAACCCACAGGCTAGTAAGGCTAGAGCCTAGGGCGAAAGGTCCAAGGGAGCGGCTGGCACGAAACTAAACTGAGATTTACTTACAACTTAATAATATCTGGTAATTTTAGGAAAATACGTACAATTGACACTCAGTTGAGAGTGCGATAGGGGGATAGGTGGATTGAGTGAGAAAAAAAAAAGGTCATTAGATCAGAGCTCTCCAGGCCGATGTTATGCCTGGGGACCGAAGTCCGAAGGAGGAGCTTCAGATCCAAAGTTGTATTTATGCGTCCGAGTTCGGAAACTCCGATGCGAATGTTGCAGTTGATCTGTGCGACAGCTAGATGGCGCTAGGAGTCGCTACATCTAGCCACCGAGATACTCGTACGGAAATGTCACTCAATACTTTACTTAACCCCAACCGTTTCTTGCCTAATCTGCATAGCGGAGGGAAATCAAAGGTAAAACGCCAATCGAACACGTTCTGAGTGTTCTGACTTGTGCATAGGTATGTAGGGTATGGTATCTGGGCCGTCTGTGTATCCTTTGAAGATTATGTGCGTTTTAGCATAATAGTACAAGTACAGATGATTCTCCTGCAAACTCATTCAAACAAATAGTGATTCTTGACACGACACAACCAAATGCAATCCCAGTTACACAGCGCTAATTCACTGACAGTCGTATTTACCTACAAGTAGCCTTTGCACTTAAATTACAGAGCTTTTTATGGTGTACGAAATGCACCTTATGCATCCCACCGTTCGGAGAAGTAAAGGGTAGGTACCGTAGGTACGTACATACATACGCTCTCACTTATTATAGGAATACCCACTAACAACCACACGACTTCTCACATTTGCCGCCAGAGAGTGACATAGGCACAGAATAACTAATAGTACTACCGTACAGAAGGGACTCTCTCGAACAAAAGTCAAGTTTAGGTATAAATCGTTACCTACTCTTGCGACTTGTACGCGAAATTGAAACTTATCATGTTACACAAGCGTTCATATTCCGTTGAAACCGGTTGGCGCCAAGAGCACATCAGGGTTACCACTCGCCGATGAATAAAGATAACAGTGGGTATTTATATAAATTAAATAAATACTTTTGATAAATAAGTTAATACTTTAACATAAATGACAACAAAGCATGACAATGGTAATAACCTACTTATCTACCAACTACTCGTACCTTTGCCTGCTACAGCATTTCCGTATGGCTAAACATGTATTAATATTATTTCTGACCAGTCCTGGATTTTAAATAGACGTATAGGCCGCGGCTAGGGGCGGCAGCGCCTAGGGTCGCAGATTTCAAAAAATATTATTTTAGAAAGTTACATACGGCGGATATAAGTTGGCTACCTCCAAACTAAATTTGCACTGTTTCTGACAAACCAATTCGAGAACTTTATCACTAGATAACTACTAGTAGGTATCGTACCAGGCACTACTGCTAGGCAGGGACTTAGGTAATTAGAGAAGTAGAGAACGGCCTTTCAATATCTTTCGGAATGTTGTAAAATGATAATTCCCCAATTATTTTTTTTTTTTATACATCCGTTATCAAACAATATAACTTATACGAGATATATGTTTCGGAGTCACACAAATGAACGGCGATGTGTCCAGCCTGTGAGCCGAGCGGCAACCCACTGCCGTGCGCCTAGCCTAATGATTAGGCACGCCAGGTAAACGTACCTAAACTACGGAGTGTCCAACCCCTGACATAGGCTACTTTTAATCCCGGAAAATGCATAGTTCCCGAGGGAACAGCGCGCGATAACCGAATTCTACGCGAGCGAAGCCGGGCAAAAGCTAGTTATTTATATTCCCAACTGAGGAGTGACTGTACTGTGATACATATGTGAGGCGCCATCTCCATAATTTACCTCAAATTACTTATTTCACCAAACAAAATTTCAAAGCAAAATGTTTACCCTCCATACCGTAACCCACACATTGACAAATCGTGGATAACAGATTGTATGCGTTAGAGTCTAAACACACGTAAACAACGACACATGCGTTCGCGTAATATATGCCATATGATATTTATAGTCGTGTTTAGGCATTTCGGGCCGTGCTGCCTTCACAAACTTAAAATGAACCGCTGGAGTTCAGGTTTACAACTAAATATGGGGTATATTTAAGTTGGCGGTGTTCTATCGCCGTTCGAGCATAAAGAGCCTTCATGCTCTGTGAAAGCCTGTCTCATAGACAGGAGGTACAGTCGCCGTAAAATGATTTATATCGCTGAGATGGCTTATCGAGTGTCGAACTTTGGGTAAGGTAGATCGTGTTCAGATAGGAAGGCTGAGACTGGAGATCGTTATTGTTAGGGACTACTGGGACTATGTCTCTTTTGAGATCCTACAGCAAGCTTTTGTAGACAGCAATCCTATTCATGTTGTACATAATGCATGCGTGTGTGTGTTTGTTTGTTTGTTTATTTTTTTGCGCTATAACTGCGGGATGAATTTGATAAATTTGAATATAATCAATCACACTTTAAATTAAGGGCTAATACCTAACCTAACCTTCTTCAATCAGCTACTTAACAAATCACTATTCTGTTCCTGACTTTTATATTATGAATTAATAAATTTTCCAAATGATTTCTACACAATAATGATTTCCAAAGAATGAAAACCACGATGTAATTTTCTGGAATTCCCATGGCAATTTCCTAAAATCCCAAAATTTTTATGCAACTGAAGACTCTTCATGCGAGGGAAGCCGCGAGTAAAGGCTGTTTAAATATAAATTCTCAGTTAGACATTCAAATTGAAGGCAGTAAATTTACACCAAGTTACTACGAAAAAT
>NC_133496.1:8738001-8767311 GCF_025370935.1 Choristoneura fumiferana | reverse complement strand
CAAAAGTGCTTCAGTTCAGGGACGTTTAGGATATAACATTTCGGATCTGGACATGGATTCGGATATGTCAAACATAATACCGGGTTCGTTACGGTTACGGATGTTAAATTATTGCTGACAATCTGATAGTTTCGGTTTCAGTTAGGACGGGTATTGGATTTTAAGGAAGTATAAAGTAAATATTACAAATAGGATATAAATGGCTTGACTTTATTTTAACAGTTACGAGTCGTAATTTACGACTTAGCAATAGAAATAATATAGTCAAAATACCATAACGGGACTTATCACGCTATTTTACACAAGTAATATTTACCTCGACGTTAATAGCGTGATAAGTCCCGTATGGTTTTGACTATGAGTGAGAATCACGAAAAGTTTAAAACGTTATAGAAAAAATATATATACAAATCTATAAGTACATTTCATTTCATGTCAATATTGTAAATTTGTTTGTGTTATATACAAATGTAGAAGACGAGCGGGGCTGTTCTGTCGGCTCGACCGGACAAAAACAAAAACCTGTCACAACATGTCTCATTTGGACTCCGCTCCTGTCCGAAACTATCCGAAATTTTTATATCGGATTCGGTTACGGTCCACAGTAGCAAAAACCATATCGGTAGACTGTATCTGTTGACTATTTTTGTCACAGAATAATTCTGCAGTTTCTAGATTCCCCCAGCGGGCGTCGACTTAAGCTCCCATATTAAATACCGCTCATGAATGCTCTGGAGGATCAGGCGGGACATAAAGCGACTCATTTCGGGCGGCCCATGGTGAATTCATTAACAACGTGTAACCAAATATGAACCGAAATTATATTGGCTCCGCTGAATTCTGAACGCTTGTTGGCAGTGAATGGGGATTACTGCCACTGTCTGAGGCCTTTAATTTTTGGCCAACTTTTTTTACGAAATTTTTGAGCTATTTTTATCTAGCCTATTTTTTAGAAGCGCATGATGCGTAAAATGGCAGTGTAATCTGGAAATTAAAAAAATATGAAAAACATTCGATTATTTTCACCCAACCACCTGCTCATCTTCATCATCATGTCAGCCGAAAGACGTTCACTGCTGGATATAGGCGTTCCCCAAGGCTCTCCAATCAGACTGGTCTTGTGCTTTCCGCATCTACCGCGATCCCGCGATCCTATAATATTCACTAGAATATATTATAATGAAAAATAATTATAAAAAATTTTGACAGTAAAGTAAATAATTTGGTTATGAAGTAGGTAATATTTACATATCTTTAAGTCTATGCTTAGGGAGCATTATCTGTTATCTTATCGATAAGTGTGAATATAGTAGGTATACTTATAACTACGAGTATGTTGCTGTGTTAGATCTATCTGTGATTCATGGTTCATGAATGTTGCATGTTGGCTTATTTTTGTGTATATTTTGAATACCTCTCATTTACTATAAATTGCACCACCTGCTAAAATCTATTCCTTATTTCTTTCATTTGTAAAAGGTTGCCTGTAAAAGATTGAATTATATTGTTGTATCTATATACCTATTTTTTGTATTGTTTACTCTATGGTTTTCAATAACATCGGATTGTAAGTTTCTAATCCTGCATCGAACTCGCTTAAGCTATTTACTATTTTGTCGAAAGCAACTTCAATTTATGCAGCGTAGGCGAAAAAATACTATCAGGCTATCACAAAGCAATGTTTTATTCCCATAGGCCACATGTTGAGATGAATTGACGGGGCCCGCATTTCCCAGCGACCCATGCTTGGAAACTTAGCGTCAACATTAAAGAAAAGGGTTTTGGAAAGAAACTTGCTCTGATAAACTGGCCTAACGGACCTTGATAAAGCTCACATGGAAACAATTAAGTGAGTTTTCTACTGAAGTCTGTACAATACGATACAAATTGATTATTAATGAATATTCCGTAAGTGAGATTGAAAATGAAAAAGCACAGTTTAAAATAAGCTGTATTATTATTTTCAGCCCCAGCTTGGTAAAACTTCCTTTCGTTTTGAAATCTTTGTTGAAAAGCGCTTAATATCCCGCAAGCGTATAGAAATAGATTTTACTTTTAAACTTGACGATCGATATAATGCGGTGCACCTAACTTTTCGTGGAGATTATAAAAGATAGCTTTCAGAAATATAGTTATAAACATTTTTTATGGTTAACAGGTGGTTAACAGGTTAAAAATTGGTGTTTTCCTCGGCATCAAAGTTGAGAAAAGCACAATAGAACGTGTTTTTATCCAAGCTGAAACTGCTATGCTTTGCTCGTCCTTAGCACTCGCTCTGTCAATCACAATTATAAAATAATCAGTAGTGCAAATAATCAAAAGATCTTTATGATGGTTGTGATATTTACGAGTATCAGGTGAGTGTGTTTTATTTCCATACTAGCCGTTACCCGCGACTCCGTCCGCGCAAAATTCGTTTATCGCTATCCCGCGGGAACTATGAAATTTTCCGGGACAAAAACTATCCTATGTCCTTCCCCGGCACGCAAACTATCTGTATACCGAATTTCATCTAATTGGTTCAGCGGTTTAGACGTGATGGAGTAACAAACAAACAAACAGACTTACAAACTTTCGCATTTATAATATTAGTAGGATCAAAAATACCAACAAAAATACATAGATGCACAGAAAAACCAGAAAAGAGACCAGCGCTGGGAATCGAACCTAGGTCCTCAGCATTCCGTGCTGCGTGCTATACCCCTACACCACCACTGGACAGGAGTACAGACACAAATTTCTCCTATTCAACACATATCTCAGCTTGTTTGTTTCTTATTTAGTCCGCTGGTGCCTTAGACTCAATTTAATATCTGTCTGTGTCTTTAACAGCTGTGGTCGTCTAACCGTCGTATCAGTTAACATAGGCGCGAAGTTAGCTTTGAATCTAGACTTCCACAATCCACAAAGCACTACGTTAGCACGTAACCGACCACGATATTTATCAGTACCTCGGGATTCCCGGGACTGAGTCCCTCGTACTCGTAGTTAGGGTGCCATACGGAAAAACGAAATTTCCTGACAAAAATTCTGACATCTCCCTAAAGTCCGGACATTTCTTGTATCAGAGATTTGGCGTAACTTAAACGACGCATTAAGTTTTAGTTATGGCAAAAAATAAGATATTTTTACAAGCTTTTATTTAGTTTCACCTGTCCCGTTGTCTGTCTGTCTTTCTGTAATGAATTCTTGCAAGTTAAATTCGATCAACTTTTAGTAGTTGGACAATACAATATCTGGTAGTGACATCCTGGTAATCCGGCCAGGATCGTCTCCACAGGACAGAACTCTTGAACGGTTAATGGCATCGACTTGAAATTAATTTGGTATGCAAATGTAGTTTGGATGACAATACAAGTAGGTACAGTCAGAAAAAAAAGCTTGTATTAAAGATGAAATTTTTGCCAAAAACTTATTAGCTGTAATATTCTATTATAAATTGTTTTGAAAGAAATATTATTGGTTTTGTTGATTACCTATATACTTACTACTTACTTACATTTATCATTTCATTCATTAAAATTATCTATACTTTGTAATAAATGTATAATTTCTAAAAACCTGACACTGGTCAAGTCCGGCCGCAATCCTAGGAAAGGGCCAAAAATCCTGACGTACCTATGACAACCCTACTCGTAGTGTTGTTTATAGTTTAATCAAAATAATCCCGGCCCTAAGAGAATGGATACTTTTGTTGCGTACCCTTACGGTGGGTACTGACCAACGTTACGAGGTGTAATGTAACATGTTGCACAGCGAGCATTCGTGCAGTCAGTACTTAGTGTTACGGGGAAACCAGCGAGCAACGAGCCGCTCGTTGCTCGCTTTGAGTGCTCCACCCGGCTGTCGGTTTTTTGGCCAATCCTTTAACTTTACGGTTCAGTCAGTACGCTGTAACAAGTAAGCCATCTTTACTGAGAGTGGCTGGCGAATATGGAGCACAAGTTTTGACGAGCAACATTACGCAGATTTTGAGAACACAGCGAACATGCTCATGCGAACATGCTCGATGCGAATGTACATTTCACCTCGTAACGTTGGTCAGTACCCAGCCTTACGTGTGATCACTATCGGATTTAGTTTCACAGAGAAATCCAACTTGTTTTATGATTAACTCGTATTCCTTGAAAAAAGGAACTAAGTAAGTTTGTTTTCTGGTACCTCTAGGTAGGTATTTTTCTCTCGATGACGGTAGCCTTGTATGGGGGGGGGTTGTTTGGGCTATTTTGAGTTATGATGATGGGACGTGTTTTTCCTTTATATATATTTGTACTTTCTATTTATGTAACAACAACAACAAACTGTCAACATGCATGTGTTGGAAATATAAATAAATCATCATCATCAGCTGGAAGACCTGTACCTACCGATAAACACAGGTATTATCTCTCTCTCTCTCTCGCGCCAATCCGCGGTCTCCACTCGAGAACTTTTCGGCACCATTCATTGTTCAGCAGTATTGCGATAGAGACATTATAACCAACAGTGCCAAATTTCATGACAGCTGATGAGAAATTTGGGACCGCGGGAAATTTGGGATAAAAAATACCCTACGTATTTTGTTTCATCTAAATCCATCCAGCCATTTTAGCAGTTTGAAGGAGTACCTAACAAACACACACACACACATACCTACTTACAAACTTCCACAGTTATAATATTAGTAGGATAATAGGATATTAGTGGATTTCCATTGCAATTTCTTATTCAACCAGCTCATTTACCAATGCAACAAATGCAAATCTGTTATAACTGAAAACATTTCGTTCCCCTGTTTATTCCTCTAAGCTTAATTATTCACAGATTTCCCGAGCTGAGTAATTAAATTAAATCTCGGCAGGAATAATATCTTCGTTTGGAGCGCGTCAAAATTCCAGTACTACATTCGTGCAGCGAGCAATTTCATTAGTTTTAAGTCCTGCTCCTGTGGTACAATTGCTGTGAAATAGCGGTGATTAGAACCGCGAATAATAATAATAATAATAATAATAAAAGATATTTATTTAATAGTTTGCTTACAAAATCTACATAGGTAGGTACAAAACAAATAATAAGTACAATCAAACTATCAAAAGGGAAAGCGACTCAGCTTATGCCTGCGCCTTGCAGAACAAAGTCCCTTGGCTGAGACGCTGTTTTTCAGTCGCCCCCATAAACCATAACCCTTATAAATACCATCAATTCACATGCGCATTTTGTTTTTGAATGTGAATGATGTAAAGCCGTAGTGGACTAGTGATTTGACCTACGGCGTCTCATGCAGAAGATCGTGGGTTCAAACCCCGGCTCGCACTTCTGAGTTTTCGAAATTACATTTGAAATTTACCACGAGCTTTACGGTGAAAGAAAACATTGTGAGGCACAAACATGCGAAGCAATTCAATGTGTGTATGAAGTTCCCAATCTGCACTGGGCCATGTTCTATATATAGTTCGTTATAGTTCATGTTTCGATATTTTTGATTACCTTGGCCGCTCCAAAATATTTGATGGTGACTGTACCAGGTGGGCTATTTAACAGGAGCAAATGATTAAAATATACTTAGATTGTACTCGTCAAAAGTAACATTAGTTCAGAGACTTTTAAAAATAATCGAGTTTATAGATTTTACATTTTTCATCCAAATTAAATAGTAGGTATTATCGATGTACACCATTCGATGTACAAACATCAAAAATGTTGATTTATATTGTTCCAAAACTTTACAGAGCAATAAAAATAAAACTAATTATTTTGATAAGCCGCTGAAATAATGTCGTTCACTTTGACGAGTGCGATCTATGATTTAATTATTTGCTCCTATTGAAAAACTTTCAAAAAATTGAATTCAAACTATTTACATGAATAACGCTGCAAAATGTCAATGTCAATGTCACTTGAGTAGCGCTGACCATAACATGTTATTAATAATGCAATACGGCCTATCATAAGAAATTGAGGCAATGATCGTGAACATAACACTGTTTATGTAAATTCTGTATGTTCCGAATAAATGTATTCATTTACATAAATACTAAACTTAAAATACCTGGCTTACAGTAACATGCCATGACAGTAAATAAATAAAAATCAAGGTAGTTTTGAAGGACGGTTAAAAAATTTATTAAAAATTTGTGGGTAGTGGTTTGTTTCATTAAAACGTATGTACTTACTATGGTACTTGGGAGTTACAGTGACAAGTTAAAACGGTAGTTGTGGTTCGTTAGTCTAACAACTGGTAGCATGTGTACGGTTGTGTCACTCTGAAGATGAGCTGGGTTGAGTTCGAAACGCGTCAGTGTAGTGTGGTGGTGGTGATAGATGGATTTGTGTGATTTGTGTGTGTTCTTACAGTGTGGAGGTGGAGGAACTGCATGAACACGCATATTTTGCATAAGCTTAGCTATCGTAAGGTCGTGGGTGAGCAAGGAAATTCTTTTAGTTCATTGATATGGACCTCCGCAAAGTAACGCCTGATTCAATAAACAGACCAAAAGACAGTCAAAGTTATTTTATAAAAAATAATTATAATTAAAATGCAAATATTATTGCTTGTTTCTGAAAAGTTTATTATTTTTACTTGCATGATATTTTAAATAACCTCAGGCACGTTTGCTGCGCAACATTTCACTGCAAATGTCCAGACAGCAATATAAAAAGCATAAAAAAAGTTAAACTTGTTTTGGTTCGAACACCAGCATTCTGAATAAGTTATTAAATTCATTTTTAAAGAGTAATTACTGAGAAATTAATACTTTATAACAATGAAAATAACTTTTTCAACAAGCTCGTATTTACGGTACGCTTCAATAAAACATGATCAGAAACGATGCACAAAAAATGCTAGAAAATGGATTACTAATGTATGGGCAAAAAAGTGTTCCCAAAGTATCACATCCCAAAATATTTTACTCAAATTATTATTTGGCAAAAAAAAATTATCGCAATTTTACAGTTAATTTTTTTGTTTGGCAAATTATTGTTTCACAAATAATTACTTAGTCATGTTTCATATTACCAAGTATTATTTAGTAAAATGTATCGTTTGCTTAACGTATTCTTCCCAAAATATCGAATGACATAATAATCTACTTTTCTGGGAGCAGTTCGTTTCTGTGGGGGGCGCAGTTCTAACCTAACCTAACCTACTTTTCTGAGCAGTTCGTTTTTGCGGGGGACGCAGTTTAACCTTACCTAACCTACTTTTCTGGTAGCAGTTCGTTTCTGTGGGGGACTCAGTCTAACCTCGTCTACTTTTCTGATAGCAGTTCGTTTCTGTGGAAGACGCAGTTGTAACCTAATCTAATACTTACATATATTTATTTAAATACATATAGCTGAACATTTTAGTTTCTTGACAGTCAAAAACGAATAGCCATTTGCTAAATAAATCTAGATTTAATCACGATTTGAATTTGACAGTTCCACAAATTTTGACAGTACTAAACTAAGCATTGAGACAGGCTAGGTGGCGCTTATATCGTGAGGTCCGTTTGACTTCGACATTTGTGACAGACTTACAATACAATACAATAAGACTTATTGTAACATAGTAAGCGATACAGAAAACAAATTATAATTACAAGGTGAGCAATAGTATCCTTAAGAGCGATCTCTTCAACCTTTTTAGTAAGACTAGTTTACAACAGTGCATCAAAAGTAATCAGAAAATTAAAACGTATCAGCAATACATCTTTACATACATAATATATCGTAATATAATATACGTCAAAATATAGGTGTCATAAACAGCAACAACCAAGACTTGTGAGGTTAAATAATAATTGAGCAAATCATTGTCAAACGTAACATAATTTCCATTCTCTTTTCTGGGAGCAGTCATAAAAAGGGATCACTTTCTACCTTTCACTTTAACGTCATTTTGAAAAGCAGTTCGAAATTGTGTAAACGATTGAAAGCGACTTTACAAATATCAGTTATTTCTGTGTTGACAGTAACCTCGTCTACTTTTCTGATAGCAATTCGTTTCTGTGGAAGACGCAGTTGTAACCTAATCTAATACTTACATATATTTATTTAAATACATATAGCTGAACATTTTAGTTTTCTTGACAGTCAAAAACGAATAGCCATGTGAATATAAAGGTTGAAATTTAACTTCATGCAATAATAAACGATAGTAAACAATTAGGCTAAGCAACTTATAACATTAAATAATTTAAGGAAATTAGACATTACTAATCAATACATAGCCGTAGTGGCCTAGTGGTTTGACCTATCGCCTCTCAAGCAGAGGGTCGTGGGTTCAAACCCCGGCTCGCACCTCTGAGTTTTTCGAAATTCATGTGCGGAATTACATTTGAAATTTACCACGAGCTTTGCGGTGAAGAAAAACATCGTGAGGAAATCTGCACAAACCTGCGAAGCAATTCAATGGTGCGTGTGAAGTTCCCAATCCGCACTGGGCCCGCGTGGGAACTATGGCCTAAGCCCTCTTGTTCTGAGAGGAGGCCTGTGCCCAGCAGTGGGACGTTTATAGGCTGGGATGATGAACAAATACATATATTTATAATACTATTATTACTAACATATTTAAAGCCCATACATTAACAATTTTACGGATAATTATCTAGAAATAAGCTATTATTATTGTCATTATCATTACCATCATCTAGTAGTAGCTAGGTAACCAAAGGCCCTGGGGCAAAAAATAAACTAGAGCCCCAAATTAACTATTTAAAATCGTTTGTTCCGTATTCGTCGTGTTCCGAATTCGACGTACTCTACATAGATTTGTCATTTATAGTTTGTAAATCTGAGCGGGGGCCCCGGGGCACTGCCCCGTCTAGCCCTCCGGTAGCTACGCCACTGCTTATGTAGTTAGTATTCCGTTAGTCCGCACGAAGCAGTTCGCTTTATCTTTCATAATGCGTTGATAGGCTGTTACTGAACCAGTGAGACCTTTGGCCTCATCTGCACTTAACATCAGGTGAGATAATGGCCAATCACGGGTCAGTTTTATGTAAAAAAAACTGTTGTCACATAAACAGTTATGTGAGTGTGACCAATACGGCAAAATTGTTAGGCAACCCTGTGGGAATCGAGTTGTTACCACCACGTCACTGGTAAGGTAATATATCCTCTTTTCCATGTAAAAAATTGATGATGTCTTACATAAGGCATTGTAGTACCAACATAAAAGGCACTCTTCTTTTTATGTTGGTACTTCCTCTTTTTAGATAGTCATAAGACTAAAGGTAATTCCCTGAGGTATGCCTGTACGTGAGCCGGTATAGTATCCATTACAAAGTTAAATGTGCAGACGCTGAGGTCGCCGTCGTCAACGATAGATATAAACTTGTTACGTGGACACATTAATTCTAGTTTTAGCCAACGAAGAATAAGTTTGTAAGGGAAAATGGAAACTTTTAGAATCGTGTTCGATATTGGTATAAAATAAAATAAACTAGGTACACCATTTTACCCTGCTTCCTCCTCAATTTGCACATCAAAATACATAATACAATACACACTAAATATTATGTCTCACAGGCCGATGTATGTTTATTAACACATTAACGGCCACATGCGCTCGTAGCGCGTAGCAGCGTTTTTTCTGCTTTGTAGCGAATACTGCCTACGAACAGAGAACTCCCCTAGCGGGTTCTTGGCACTGAATGTGTTAACGAACTAATACTTACTTTATTCTGCAATTACCCATAGCATGTAGGGGGAGGTGGGCATGAAAGAGCCAGTTTTAGAAATGGACTCGTTTTAATATCTAAAACACAATAAAACTACATGGTTTATGTGTCAGTTAGAAACTCGTTTATTACTCTATAACATCGAATCAACAATTATTACTTATAGAAATTTTTCATTATAAAATTTTACCTTTAAAAAAAAGGGAAAACGGCTCTTTCATAGCATGTGGTTATTGAAAGAGCCATGCACTTTATTTTAAACTATTTGAATAATTTTCTCCAAAAGTAAAACAATATTAATAGCAAATGACATTTTACAAGCTTTTATTTAACTTGCCATTATGTAAATATGTATGTGTGTCTGTATGTATGTGCGGGTCAAATCTTGCAAATTAAATTTGACCCAATTCCAGTGGTCGGGTTGACTTAAAATTTGGCATACTTATGTACATTTGGTGACAATACAATAATTAGGTAGTGACATCCTGGTGGTCCAGCCAAGATCGTCTCCGCAGGACGAAACTCCTCAACGGTTAATTGCATTAAGTTGATATTTGGTACAGAAATGTAATTTTGGTGACAATTCAAGGCCTACTTGCGTATTTTCTGGGATTTAGCTGTTTCTGATGTAATTTTGATGTATATTACAAAATGAAACAAACTAGCAAAGGGCCAAAACAGGTTGTCATGAAAGAGCCGGGCATGAAAGAGGCTCTTTCAAAACAAGTAGCTATAAAATACAATAGCCTTAAAAGTATATGATAAAATCGCGAATCATATCATAGTCAAATCAAAACATTGTCAAGTCAAGTCAAGTCAACCCAAAATATCTTTATTCAATTTAGGCTAAAACAAGCACTTATGAATGTAAAAAAAACAAACAAACTAAAAAGTTAGTATTATCGTACAGTAACCGTAAAAAATTACTCTCGGATTGAATAGTATAAGTGTCAGAGGGACCGCACGAACGAACTTCGAGTTTAGTAGTACTGCTTTAGCCATAAATGTGAGTAGGCTGCCTCGCCACTCATCTCGGTCCAGCGCTCTCCTCTCCACCAATATGCTTCGGCTACTAGTCAAATCTTTGTGGGCCACAGATTATCAATGTTGTCACACGAGAATAAAATTGAAATGATGGTAATTTCAAAAGGTTGGGTAAAAATCTAAGTGGCTCTTTCAAAACATGTCTCTTTCATGGCCACCTTCCAAATCATTCTTGAAAAAAGGACAGAAAGACAGACATATGTACAGAAAGGCAGAAAATGAAGGAATCCTATAAGTGTGCCTTCCGTCTTTTTGATCCCTAAAAAGAAAGAGAAACCGAAGGAACCACTATTAACCAGTAAGTACAAATAAGATAAATTCACCAAAATGTTATCACACAATGGATTTAGGAACGTTTTTCAGGGTTCCGTACCCAAATGGTAAAAAGGGACGCTATTACTAAGACTCCGTTGTCCGTCCGTCCGTCCGTCACCAGGTTGTATCTCATGAACCGTGATAGCAGACAGTTAAAATTTTCACAGATTAGGGTATTTCTGTTGCCGCTATAACAACAAATACTAAAAACAGAATGAAATAAATATTTAAGAGGGCTCCCATACAACAAAAGTGCTTTTTTTGCTAATGTCTAATGAACCCTTCGTGCGCGAGTCCGACTCGCGCTTGGCCGGTTTTTTTTTTTAGATAAAATATGAGCTTCGCGACGGTCTAACTACGCCCCGCGGTCGAGCTTTAATATACCAATTTACATATACGCTTACAACTTGTTACTTGAAAAATAATTCAAAGTAGGTGCAAAACTACGAACTAACAGAATTTACTGAATTCTATTTCTGCAGCGATGCAGCAGGTGTCCTCAAGAAATGGAAATACTTCATTCGAATGTCTTAAAATTTCCACATTACCTAACAAGTTTTAGAGCTTTTTCAAGTGGAATATAGCTCCTAGCTTTAATTATAATATTGTAACATCAAACAAACTAGGCAACAATTAGGGGTACAGAATAATAACCGTTACATTAGTGGCATAAAGTTCTTTATCGCAGTGAAGAACATTATGTCGTTGACTTAATGAAAATTAAGTACAAAGTCTCCAACTCTTTTTAAGTTTTGTTAATTTTCGTACTTTTACGCAAGCCGTTATTTGGAGTGAAAAATGAAGGTGTCATTTGTACTTAAGAAAACCTTTTTGAAGTTCAGGCGGAGTTATTAATTAGTTTTTTCAGACTTATTCTAGTAAACGAAACAACGCAGTATTTTTTATAAAATTTTCCACAGTGAAGTTTTCTGCCTCTTAGACTGTATTCAAATCAGTGTTGCCAGATGGCTAAGGTCGGCCCTGGTTGGACATAGCTTACCTCATGGACTTCCAGCAGTAGGAAGGCCTGCATCCAACATGAACTCGCCAATTTAACCAGATCACCCGTCCATCTCGTTGGTGGATACAAGCCTTTAAACTAAGGTAATATGGACCCACTCTTATATGCAAAATAACGGACTTTCGCGTACCTAAACATTTTGTTCCGCAGATTCTGGGGAAAAAAACAGTGCAACGAAGGCCAAAGGAAAAACGTCGTCGAGTTTCTTTGTACTTATGTCTAAACGGGATGTAATTTTCAGTCGCGCCGTTTCCGTCTAAGGTGAGCTGGCACTGAAGTGCTGACGATTTGATTTCTTTGACGACTTGATTATATTTACAATCGGGTTTGAGGGTTTCATGATGATATGAAAAAGCTCAGCTACTTGAATCGTTTGTACGCTGAATGCAACGGAAAATAATCTACTCATAAAATATGAGACATTTGAATATTTCTTCATAATTTATCTTATCATTATTATTATCATAAAGAAAAAAACATTGAATGCATCTGATCGATCGAAGTAATTTATACTGACAGCTTACTTGTTTTTGCATTAGTTTTCTTTATAATTCTTCAACATTATTTACTTGTTACACTCGATGTGGATGCTTTGAAATTACCTAAGGAGACATTTAACAATTTCATTTTGACGTTCAAAACTGGGATTATCCCTTTCCTACTAATATTATAAATGCGAAAGTTTGTGTGAGGGTGTGTGCATGTTTGCTACTCCTTCATGCTAAAACGGCTTAACGGATTTGAATGAAACTTGTTAGGTAAAATGAAGATAGCTGGACGTCTGGAATATCACGTAGGCTTTTTTTATCCCAATAGGTACTCCGCCGGGATAGGGATGAAATCTCGAAATATCTTCCACTAGGATTAGAGACATGAAATTCGGCGAGAGTGTTTTACTCGTATGTACAATGTTAGTTAAATCCACGACGTAATTTTTAGCAATTCCCATGACAATTTAGTAAAATCCCAAAATTTAGATTTAAGTGCTAGTTCTTAATTTACGCGCAAAGCTGCGGTTAACCGCAGTGTTTAATATAAATGATCTCGTTATAAAAACAAATAGCTATTATGAGAGCTATTTTCAAGAATATATCTCATTTTAAAACCAAACCCAGCGCTTTGGAGATAAATTTGTTATTCTAGATTATCTCATAAGCCCATAAAGCTAAACACCCAATTTATCACGTCGACCATTGCTTTAAGCGGTTTATCAGATGAGATCCATTATCAAAATGCAACCAACAAAATGCTTTTGATTAAAAAATATCACAGTGTAAAAGAGACACAGAGGCAGCAATTCACTCTTTAGGGAGACAGATATCTGTTTAACAATAGGCTGGTTACAGCTGAAGAGAACGACACGACGCCGATATGATTTGAGACGCAACTTTGTGTAGCTTTTGTGTGTGCAAAACATCCGTCTCTTTTACACTCGTTTACTGATTAGAAACGGACACATATACGCTTCACGATCGCGATCAAAGTTTGCGTGATATTTAGTTAGCCTTTTTCGTGCGATGTGTTTTTATGATGCTTTACTCATTTCCGTGGAAAGTTATTTATGTGGGGCTCTCTCACTTTAGGGAGCATAAAAACACGTCGGCGTTTGTCGACTCTACCGTTATGGGAGCATCACGGGATTGCGGATTCGACCATGATGCTCTCCGGTGGTATGTAGTTTTCACTAAGGACAACTGATAGATGGTTACAAGTTGTCGTTCATTGCGGCATTGTAGAAAGGAAGACTCAGTTCAACAGTGGACATCTTTCGGCTGACTATGAAGCCCAGTTTAAGGTTACTTCTTCACAGTTAAAGGTTGGACATATTTGGAAGATATTTGGTATGTAGGTAGATGAATGTCTGGAATAACACATAGGCTATTTTTTCGATATTCCTTACGGGATCGGAATAACATGTTCAAATCTCGACCACTGGGGTAGAGTCATGAAATCTGGCAAGGTTGTTAGTGTTTTTAGAATTTCCACCAGTAGTTTTATAATTTTGTATTCGTCTCGCGTCCGCGTGGGAACTAGGGCCCAAGCCATTTCATTCTAAGAGGAGGCCTGTGCCCAGCAGTGGGACGTATATAGGCTGGATGATGGTGATGACTCGTCTCGCAGATTATAAAACTGGCAGCACTAATGAAAATCATTTGTTAGCCGAGGAAATAAATTCATTTCAGTAGGCGATGCGACGAAGAATCCGGCGGCGATTTGTCGGACACGCTCTATTTATTTCGGGAACGTTATCTTTACTGGCCCCTAATTGTTTTGAATGCAGCAACAACAAAGAAACGTGAAAAATCTGGAGCAGACTCCATCTAACATGTGAAGTTAATAATGCCTGTAATCATATTAGTAAGTAAATATTTTAGCCGTTGTCTTGTTATAAAATAATAATGATTCCCATTTCACAGATAATTAACCAGTGCAAGTTAATTAACGTCAGCGTCAGTTGGAAAAAATGACGTCAATATTATATTTACTCGCTAGTAATTAATGAATGAGTTGGAGGACGTTTTAAAGCTTTTGAACTGGTACGGGTTCGGCATCAACATCAACGGCGAGTACATCACCCACCTTCGTTTTGCCTTGATAATAAAACCAGGAGGAGCTCAATACCATGCTTAGTAAGTAACCCCATGCAGTATCATCACTCACTAAGTGGGTCTTTAAATTAACACAGACAAGACTAAAATCATGTAAAAATGTTATATCACACCAAATTATAAGAGCATTGCAAATTATAATGCATAATAATATTATGGTTTGCGGCAAAATAATAATGGTATCGCATATAAAGTTTAAATATAAACTACTAGCTGTTGCCCGCGACTCCGTCCGCGTAGAATTTGTTTATCGCTATCCCCAGGAACTATGTAATTTTCTGGGATAAAAACTATCCTATGCCCTCTCCGGGACTCAAACTATCTGTATACCGAATTTAAGCTAAATCGGTTCACCGGTTTTGACGTTAAGAGGTAACAAACAAACAGACTAACAAACTTTCGCATTTTATAATATTAGTGAGATGACTAACGAACAATAGGTATTAATACCTATTAGAGGCGAAGCGTTCATAGAAGCGTTCATATTTCCATCGGCTTGCCCAATATTTACAAAATAGGACTAGGATATACATGATTTATGAAAGATATATGCGATCTTTGCTTCGGCTTTACCACAAAAATATTTGACGCTACGCCACTAATAAACATAAGGGCTTTTAATACTACTACATTTTAACTTGGTATCGATAGTTGAACACTTGTTTCTATACAAGTAATCAAGTAGGCGGCGGAAACTTCGCTAACAAAGAAGAACTCACCGTTGTAATTACTGAAGAAACGCTTCGTGGAAGGAACACAGAGAAAGTTGGGATTGGAGAACTACTATTTGAACAAGTGAGTTACTGATAAATGAAAACAAGCATCTTCTAATATTCGATATGTAAAAGTTTGTATATCCAAATAATAAATGATTACGTACTTGTTGCGTAGACGTAGCTAACGTAAAGCCGAGTTTAGACTTGCAAGAAAAATCGTGCAAGTTGCATTACATTGCGAGGCCGTAAAGCCAATTTTAGTGGTCAATCGAGCGCCGCAATGTAATGCAACTTGCACGATTCTTCTTGCAAGTCTAAACTCGGCTTAAGATCGCAGGTGAGCAAAGTAGTTAATTGTTTATAAGTAGTTCATCGATATATATTATTTGGATTAACAAACTTTTACATATCGAATATTAGAAGATGCTTGTTTTCATTTGTCAGTAACTCACTTGTTCAAATAGTAGTTTCCAACACCAAGTGGTGTTGAGCAACGTAATTGTTTTTAGTCCATTTACTCTACCTTTTCATTCAGCATCTGCAAAACTCTTTCATTTAATACTATATCCGTCCACGTCCACGTTAAAATGTGATACGCAATAGTAATCTAAAACAATAAAATAAATTAACATGCAGTAAACTATTTATTTACCAACATAACAGCCCACAAACTTTTAAATAACTCGTGAAGGGGCCCTTAATTACGCAATAAATGTTAAATTCACATTCGCCTGAGCCATATTGCACGAACGCGAGGAAATTATACCTTTGTATCGTGTTCGAGTCCCGTTTGTTATTTGAGTTGATATCACGACTTTATAAATAAAAAAATACTGTTTTAATTTCAGCTTCAGATTTTTTTATCACGGGACACTTGACACCAAATTGACCTAGTCCCAAAGTAAGCAAAGTTTGTGTTGTAGTTGCCTAGGTAAAGGAAAAAAATTAAATAGATAAAGGCTGACCAGAATTATATAAAACCTCGCCATATTGCGGAAAACCAATAGAACTAATTTCTTGCACTGGTAACACTAAATTCAAATGTCATCTGTCTATTGCTCTCAAAGTTTAACGTTGTTTGCGCGTGGTATTTTAAAGTGTTATTTTGTGTTTTTGTGCCTTAAAATGCCGAAGATTATCCATAGCCTTGTAAGGAAAATAATTCACAAAAAAAGTATTTTTCATAGAAAAAGTCCGAGAGATTAGAAAATATTCCTTCAAATAACATCACCTACTCCGTTGTCAGTATGACTGGTAGGTATCGTATAGTAAGTGTAAAGAATGTTGCAATATGAAAGGTAGAAGTGCTGCCCTCGCGTCAGGTTTTTTATATTTTTATACCTACATATTAAACACCCAAGACTCGAGAGCAAACATTTTCATCATGAATGAAATTCGAAATCAAAGTTTCAAATAAAAGTTAGAAATTAGTAAAAATCAGTTTAAAATTAAACGGTTTCATTGTGAAGAAACAATCATGATTTTACAGATTTAATAACTTTCAGTTCATTATTTATTATTCAGTAAAAAAAAAAACATTGATACCACAGTACAGACTATCTGGAATAAATGCAAGCAGTAAGATACTGAAAACTGGAAAAATAGAGGAGATGGTCTATCGGATGAAGTTACAAAAATATGTAAGAACGATTTCATTAACCTTAACATCAAAGTCGTGTCTACATAATTTTGACCGTATCGAAATCTGACAGACAATCAGCGCTGCAGGCGTCTAACGCCTCAGCATATTGCCGAGTCAGCGACTGTTTCACTTTTAATTGCGGGGACACACAAAATCGTGTATAATTTGAATAACTTACAATTTTAATTTCTGACACTTTTTGTTTCATTTGTGTGTTATTTAAATTTTGTTGTATTTTTGTGTCTTTGTGAGTGTGTTCCTTCTTTCTTTCTTCATAGATTAGTTATTATTCAGATTCATAACAGAATTGCAGTAACAACAACAACAATATATGCATCTAAGAATTATGAAATAAATGGAGTTTTCTCGTTCAATTTCTTATGGCAAATGGTAGGGCCTTTGGTGACCACTTCTTTTAAAGTTTTCAACAGACTACTTTATTATGAATAGAGGTTTGGAGTGTCTGGGTTTTGTAGTATTGACGTTGAGTTAACGAATCCAGTTATTTAATTATAGAAGTTGTCGAAGTTAATTATAGGTCTGTTTAAATAAGAAATTAAAGAAACCGTGACAACTTATATTTATCATTTGTGGCATGACGACATGATAGTATGTAAAGACTAAAATTTAAAAATAAGTGAACAAAAAAAAATCTGTTTGACAAAATTCTAGTCACAGTTGAATATTATAACATTTTCAAAATAACAAAAGTGTTTAGCTCGAGTGGGTATTCAGTTTTGGCAATAAAAAAATATGTAGAAACTTCTTTGTTTGTGGCTGTTTACACCTAATTTGATAAAACGTTATTTTATGTCACCTAGATCCAGCATAAACACGAACTTTACGAGTATGAGAAGTGAAAAAGGTATTTTCATTACGACGACATTAATAATCATTACTTAAAAAATAGGTGGCATTTATGATAAGAAATATTTCTACATACTTAAATATACTTAATATCTATATTAAAAGTTTGTTCATAAAACATTTTTTTTTAATATACCTAGCTATTATAACATGCACCAATAAATACAATGAATACCGAATGGTATTAATATTAGTTACAATGTTGTCAACGTAATGTTAAAAATTCGAAAGCAAGTCGGGTCATTATTTTATTTTAATAACGTAAGTATAGGTACACATCGTTAAAGAGCAGGTATAAAAAAAATGAGTCTTGAGATCTTTGTTTCTAAACTGACTAAAAATTTACCTATGTAATTTCATTCGTGACATGTAAAAAATTTCGGAATCATGTAAATTATTGAAATAAAACAAACAAAAACAACTTCACAGTGACTTCATTTTATAATTTTGATATTTCATATGACTTAAGTTAGTGCAAAGGGCACAGCAAGGAGTCGCAAGACCTTTTGCTAAAAATGTCCTTAACGCCAATTAAACATCTGAGTACCAAAACGCTGTATAAAAGCAACAAGCCGCACTCCAATTTAAATCTTCCACCAATTTATTTACGTCTAAAATTGCGCCCCCAAATTTTCTTTCCATTCCAGCTTGAGCACATTATTTAAGAACATGCCACGTGTACAGTGAAATTCGTTAATTAATTTAATTTTAGACGCGATCGCTTGAAGAATGGATATCATAAATTTTGGACGCTGCGGAATCACGCCCTGGGGAGTGATAGATCAATTGCAGGATAACGGGTGCGGAACTACGCCGGATTGATCGAGTGTGCAGCCGTGTCTATTTTTTGTATTTAATCTATTTCATTGGCAAAACAAATGATCCATTTTTGTTTCTTCATTAGACTTAAAAGGCAAAACTCAGAATACTTCAAACCCTACTCGATAGAAATGTAATTTTTACCTTGATTAGGTACACTTAGGTATTAAGCTACGAGGTATTAAGGGCCCTCGCCTACGGCGACTTTTTGTAGCGATGCTGTCGCGCGTTTTGTAAATGCTCGACAGCATCGCTACTTACGCGCTACAGCATCGCGACTGTATCGATGCAAACGCGCGACGGTTTCGGACTATATCGCTGTGAGAACGGAGCGAGGGTGTGAAGGGAGGGAGGGTGAAGCGCGACAGTAGCGCGTTTGCATCGTGACTGAATCGTGGTTATGTGGGCGAGGGTACACAGCTAGCGAGCGCATCGCGACTGTATCTATGCGAATGCGCGACTGCATCGCTACAAAAAGTCGCCGTGGGCGAGCGGCCTAAGACTCGACCTATACGAGTTAGTACAGAAGTTTAACTCTTAATAAGGTAGAGGCGATTTAGTGACCACTTGCATTGAGTTAGAAGCTGGATCTTATTAATTTCATAATACGTCACAATTTCCATTGTAATTATAGAAATTACGACTAGCTTTTAAAATATTCTTTCTTTGTCAGGTATGTATTCGATAGCTGCTTTTGATTCTGTGGTAGTATAATTATATGCTCCAATAAATGGGGCCTTATTAAGAGTTAATAAACTCATTGTTGCGTTAATTTTGTAATCAAAAGTACCTATACGGGATTACAAACTTATACTTTTATACAGTTGTTGAAGACATGGTAAGCCTAGTGGTTTGACCTATCGGCTCTCAATCAGATGGTCGTGGGTTCGATCCTGAGCTCGCACCTCCGAGTTTTTCGGAATTTATGTGTGAAATTCCATTTGAGATTTACCACGAGCTTTACGGCGAACAAAACATCGCGCGGAAACCTACACAACCTGCGAAGCAATTCAATGGTGTGCGTGAAGTTCCCAATATATCTGATAATTAACAAATACGACATACAAAAAAACAAGAAGAATACCTATAACTGAAATTAATTTATTTTAAACCTTAAATAAAAACCTAATTTCTGTATATCGCATTTTACACAGCATTAAATCACCAAAAGTAGTAAAAATTGTAGTGTAAACTTACTCATATTCAGGCTAAGGAATTAACTCTATAAAACAATTGAGACAATCTGAGCTTTATACTCTGCTCGTAGCTTTAGTGCTAGTAAAACAAAATGACGATGCAGCGCTTTTAAAATGAACAAGACGTAGGTGGCGTGGGATATGGTGCACTGGTTGTAATAAAAGATAGTTTAACACTTACTGAACACTTCTTTACTGCGTTTAGGGAAATGATATACAGCTTTTAGATATTCATCATCATCATTTCAGCCGAAAGACGTCCTCTGCTGGACATAGGCCTCCCCCAAGGCTCTCCACTCAGATCGGTCTTGTGCTTTTCGGATCTACCGCGATCCCGCGAACTTAACCAGGTCGTCACTCCATCTTATTGGAGGCCTACCGACAGCTCGTCTCCCGGTACGCGGACGCCATTCGAGAACCTTTTGACCCCACCGGCCATCAGTCCTGCGAGCGATGTGCCCCGCCCACTGCCACTTCAGTTTCGCAATTCTTTGGGCTATGTCGGTAACCTTAGTTCTACTGCGGATATCATAATTTCTGATTATATACCGCAGAGAAACCCCGAGCATAGCCCTCTCCTTAACCCTTTGAGCGACTTTGAGCTTCCTCATGAGGCCCAGCGTTAGCGCCCACGTCTCAGACCCGTAAGTCATCACTGGCAACACACACTGGTCAAAGACATTAAAAGATTTTAGATATTAAAAGTACCTATTTCTCTAGATCCGAATTATAACAATTTAGGGAAGCGGCGCTCGGTTGGCCTGACATTTGAGAACAAAAACCACTCGCTGACGGCGACGTTTTTAAAACAGGCGCACGCACACCGTAAACAGGGCTAGTACAGCCGAGCGCGTCGCTAGCAGGTGGGAATGAATTTGTACTTTAAAGTTTATTAAAAGTTTTATTTACGTAGGTGGGCATTTTCGTGTACAGATGTTCCTTTATTATTTTTGTCACTTTTAGAAAAAATATGGCTTTTCATACTCAGAATCAAGAGCACAATCGATTCCGATAGTTTAAAAAAATGACACCAAAAAATATGACAGTTTTGTTACGTTTTTTCCATACACAGTTTGGGCGTAACAAAACTGACTCATAAAATTTTGTATGAAAAAAATAGGGTAACTTTTTTAAACTATCGGAACCAATTGTGCTCTTGATTCTGAGTAAGAAAAGCCATACTTTTTCTAAAAGTGAAATCCATACTTATATTATAAATGCGAAAGTGTGTGTGTTTGTGTGTTGTTTGTCCGTCTTTCACGTCGAAACGCAGCGACGGATCGACGTGATTTTTGGCATAAAGATAGTATATGGGCCAGAGAGTGACATAGGCTACTTTTTATCCCGAAAAATGCACAGTTCCCGAGGGAACAGCGCGCGATAACCGAATTTCACGTGGGCGAAGCCACGAGCAAAAGCTAGTAAATAAATAAAACATTATTAGATGTCGTAGCGGACCAACGATTGGTCTAATGTAATCTAGCTTGCATAGAACAACTATGAACAACGACGAACGTTAGCCGGATAAATTAAAGTAACTTTAGGGAAATCCCCTGTCAGATTTTTAAATATAAAATTTATGTCCTTCATAACGAACTTTAACACATATTAGGTTTACTTTTAACTAAGTAGGTATAGCAATTGACAAATTTCGCAACAATTGACTAGCAGTGGAACAATTATTTATACTTATTTCCCACGATTATATTGTGCATGGATATATTAAGGCAAATTATGACTTTAATCTTTAGACGAGCAATCATCTCGGAGACGGCTCTTTTGATTTTGATGAAGTTTGTCTTTGGGGGTTTTCAGGGTGGGGGTTCCAACAAACAATCTAGCTTGGTCCTGTGTCTCTGGGAAAATAAGTGTTTTCGAGTTATCACTCAAATCAGCCCACAACCACCCACTGTTGAGTAAAGGTCTCTGCATTTTGACGCCAAACTTCGATAGCTGTGTCAGTCAGCGTGGTGGTTCAACGACACAAGTCCGACGACTTGTAAACAGTTGAAATCTAGGTCGGACACAATTTAGTTTTTTAATTTCTTTATTATATTAACAATAAGTACCTGGTATATATATATATATACATACATATATTGCTGGTTTAAAGGTTTTAGATATAGTTTATTCAGTTTCGTTTACTTTTGGAGTTTTTAAATACGTATCTTCTCAAAGAAGATCTAACAATAAAACTTCGAGCAATTCAATCGCTATGACTAGCTATGAATGCGCTAATTGAATAGCTATGAAAAAGCGTCCACGAACGCAATTTTTTTTAACTTGTCATTTCTGATTTTCATACGTCCCTGTTGTTATAATCTGCTGCTATAATAGCAAAGCGTAACAAACTATAACGGGCTACACGTGCCACGTACACTACGTAGAGCTAGCACTAGCATATAAAACGTTTTTGAACGGTAATCCCTTTAACCTGTTTTCGTCACGTAGGTAACAGAAAAAAATTGATTTTTGATGCTTTCCGTTTATATAGGTAGGTTATATCGATGCGGTTGCTTTATTGATTCAATTTGATTAAATTGAGCATGTGAAAGTTAATGCATTACTAAAAAAATTATACGTCAAATGTCATGATTTTTTTTTTGAATTTTAATTATATATCAGTCATTATCTATTTATTTATCACTGAATATTTACACCATTGCAGTGGATACAAATGCACTGTAAATAAAAAAAAAACTAGAGACTATATAAACACTCAACAATCACAAATAATACTCCCACTGCAAGATATTCAACTCGCCCGGTCTGTTCTTATTATCTCTGTCACTGGAGAAAGGTCGGGTCTTATTCTCTAACGCACTCAGAATCACGATAAATTTCACCACTTTTGTCTGTCCCACGAGCGCCAGAGCGTTATATAAATACGGCCACTAGGCCATCATCTCGCCAGCCCACCTTGCCCTGCGACTAGGGCTACCAGGTCCTCAAACATAATAGCCAGACGGACCAGCTAGTTTGGCCGGACTTTTGGGCAAAAAGGCCGGACGCCCCATTCTTAAGGACTAGCTTATGCCCGAAACGAAGAAAACATTTTTTTTTTTTGTTATAAAAGGTAGCCTATTATGTACCTACCAGATATGATATGATATGATATGGTGCCAGAGTTATAAACGCTATACCAAATTTCATCTTAATCGGTTCAGTAGTTTAACCTGAAGAAGTAACAGGCAGGCGCACCGACAGACAGACAGACTGAGTTACTTTAGCATTTATAACATTAAATAGGGATTCAATGTTTTAGTATGCTTACCTATATGACAAAAAATTTAAGAAATGTCTATGATAAAAGAAAAATCAAAATAACCGAATCGGTTATTTAGATTTTTCTTTTTATGAGCTTTTATAGTCACTGGTCAGTTGTAAAAAGCCTAACAAAAGCCAAACAGGCCGGACACCGTTTAATTTGGCCGGACAAGCATTGAAAAAGCTTAACTATGTCCGGCTTTATCCGGGCGCCTGGCAACCCTACCTGCGACGATAGCCATCGTGGGGCATCCACTGATTGATAACAGGTTCCTCTCTGCGTGTGTGTAGCAGATGTGGCCAGTCAGTTCCGTTTGAGCCTAGTGGTGGCTTTGCCTACATTTACGACGCAAGTTTGTAAACAAAACCTAATTGATGAAAAAATACTGAGCACGATCTTAAAATGCGGTAAAAGATTAGGTCATCATTGTCTTCATCATCATCAGCCTATAACAGTCCACTGCTGGACATAGGCCTCCCCCAATGAGCGCCATTAGGCCCAGTCCTCGGCTCGATGCATCCAGCTTCTACCATAATACTTTCACACATAGCCGCTCCACATGGCCGGAGGGCGACCTATACTAAGTTTGGTGAGACGCGCTCTCCACTCAAGAACTCGTTTACGCCACCGGTTGTCGGTAAAAGACAAAGTAAACTTACCTAATTTCGAGTAAATATTTACCCGCGTCTCCTTTGATCAAAGATTGAGAGATCAAAGTTCGATTGTTTGCGTTATATGACACAATCTGCTTACGGAAATGTAAACAGAAATATCGAAAAATGTTGGGCTTGACGGAAGATGTTTCGAGTCTGAGTTGGCGTTTAGAAAGAAAGAAAGAAAAAACATTTATTCGTGACAATTACACAAAAAAAGCAGAAGAAAATTAAAAAGTACGTATCTCGGTCCCGAAATGGTCCCAGCATAATGTTTTCCTTTGGGACCATCAGGACTGCATACATTTTAGAAAAAAAATACAGTGACCGGAGCGGAAGTGATAGCAGAAGTGGATAAGCGGTTACGGTGCTCAAATTACACACGACATTACTGCCAAGGTACCTGATAAGAGAGTGATGAGAGTGAGTGATTTGATCATTTTGAGCACCACAACTGCTCATCTACTTCTGTTGTTGACTGTACATACTAAGTTCCATCCAAATCCTTCCAGCTCCACACACACACACACACACAACACACACACACACACACACACACACACACACACACACACACACACACACACACACACACACAACACACACACGCGCACACACGCACGCACGCACCTACAAGTTCTCTCTCTTCGACAGTCCCGCGAAGCACCGCTACATATATGTGAAGTGTAAGAGTGATTTAAAAGTGGAAAAGGTCAGTCTCAAACTTTATACTAGTGTTGATCCTGGAGGATATATTTTAATAAATCGTTTGCCAATAAATAAACAGTTTTTGTATTTATTATAACCAGCAACAGGTGCCCTGAGCTTTTAAACAGTCTTTTGCCACCGTTGAGTGGGGCTGGTACTTAAGTAACAGCTGATTTTTAGATGTTACAAAGTGGTTCTTTCCAAATTATATTATTACTAGCCGCTACCCGCGACTCCGTCCGCGTAGAATTTGGTTTTCACTATCACGCAGGAAATATGCAATTTTCCGGGATAAAAACTATCCTATGTCCTTCCCTGGGACGCGAACTATCTGTATACCGAATTTCATCTAAATCGGTTCAGTGGTTGAGACGTGATGAAGTAACAAACAAACAGACTTACGAACTTTCGCATTTATAATATTAGTGGGATAGTTATCATCATTATAAGCCGAAAGAACAAAGATCTCCATCAATGAGTTCCACAACGAATGGTCCTGCAGGGCTAGTATGAAACTCGAAGTTCGTGTCGTGCGGTCCCTCTGACACTTATACTACTTATACGAGAGCAAGAGGGACCGTACGACACCAACTTCGAGTTTCGTAGTAGCCCTGCTGCTGCCCGCATTCAACTGGTTCCTGCGACCTTCATCAGACCATCGGTCTAAATATCGTCGGGGAGCTACCCTACGTCTTCCGATGCGCAGTCACTACTCCAGAACCTGACTGCTCCATTAGCCGCCAGTTCTACGACCAATATTACTATGCCTTGCCCACTGCTACGAGTACTTAAGTCTGGCAACTATAAGCTACGTCAGAGTGGCTTTAGTTTTTTGTGGACCTCCTCATTTCTAATTCGATCACGCAATTTAACTCCTAGCATAGCGTGCTCCTTTGCTTTTTGAGTGACTGAGCTTTGTTTTTCTTCTCTTCTCTCTCTTCATTCCATTTTAAGGGACCATGTCTAAATTCCAACTGGCAATACATCTGGCCAAAGATTTTTGACTAGTGACACTGCAGTATTTTGGAAGTAAAGATATTGCGTAGCTTCCCTAGGTGGCCCAGAAATGAAATTGTTTAATTGTACGCCCATCTTTTAGCATTGATTATAATACGCAAGTTGCGAGAGCCAAAATGTCGATTTAATTCAATAATAAATATTGCGTGAATATGTCTGGGAATGATGGTAAACAAGAAATGGTTGATATCTTAATAACTATTTGACTCGACGAGACTCGTACAGTTACGTATTTAAACCATTGGATTTCATGTGACAAAACACCCATTATGCGCAATTTTCACAAACGTCAGGTTGTCCGCAAAAAAAAAACTAAACCATTCTCACATATTGGCGAAGAATCGAAATTTTCCAGTACACTGAACTTAACAGATTATTCCAATTTCGGGGTAGCACGACCCGGCAAATTCCAGCTAAGCGTGAGTCTGGCCCAATTGCCTGCTCGGCGCCAGGACGCCGGCAGCGCGGTCGCCTGCTAATCCCCATCTGGCCAATAATTTAATCTGGAGGTTTTACCCTTTTAAAGGTAAATCGACGTTTATTGGGTAGCTATTGGAATACGCAAAAAAAATTGTAAAATATGAATAATCGGTCGATACAATCGCAAAATTTAAATGACGCCTTTAGAAAAGGTTACCAGAGAAGTGTCTTAATAGCAAATTGAATATCAAAATCATAGTTATCTTCACCTTTTATTTGATACCCGTATACCTAGTAAAATTAAAAAAAAAATCGCCTTCATATTTTTTTGACGGGTGCCATTTTGAAATTAGTTGAAATCCGTCCAGCCGATTAGGCTTCAGAGAGAATCATAGATATACATACAAACTTAATGTATACCTACATAAAAAAATCCTTCTTCGGCAGTCAGGTAAAAACAAGATAAATCTCGAAACACTGCAATCCAGTTTAAACTAGTTCAGACTAGTTGAAACCAAATTGAAATGCAATTTTCTAAAGAAACTTCGAAGCCAGACTGTTTGTACCGTTCATTTGAATGCGACGCAACGCAGTGAAGTAAAATGGAACGGGAAATATCCAAGTGAAATTTTATTCGTATTTGCATAGAGCTTGTAAATGCGAGATTTTCTTCATATTATCATATATACAACTTTGACATTGTATAACAGAGGACAATGTTGAAAATGGTGTGCGAGTGATAAAATTTAATAAATTGATCCGTTTTACCAAGTAATTATCGATGTTATAATTAAAAACCTGTAGTAGGTGATTGACGTGGTTGAAGAAGTAACATGAAGTTGTAAATACATTATTATTATTATTCCCCTCAATGGCGGCCTTATGGCTTCGGCCAATGTCAGTTAAATTAAAGATAAATATATTCTTCTTCTTCACGTAGTACGGTGACTGTAGTTTTTGCAACTTGATAGCAAAATTCAAGAAACCACGCGGAGACAACTTGTGCATAAAAAAATGTCAGACACGAGAGCAATGTAGAATTTTGTGATCACTGTTCACCGTTAAGGTTAATCGCTGCATAAAACACTATCAAAATTATACTTCAACTAGCCAAAGAAGCAGAAATACCAAAATTAGGTATCGTTTACATCCGCCATGTTCGAATGCTACAAATCGAATTCCTTGTAAAGACATGACATCAATAATTATTTCTGACATGGATCTTTTATTGATAAGACAGATTGTTATTGATTAGGTTAGGTACCTACCTATGTGTTTATTGTCAACTTACATGACACGTGTTGGAAATAATAAAATAAAGAAATAAATTACTAATAAGGAACCATGACTACAATGTCAAATATGTTCCGAGGAACACAAAAAAAAGTTCTTTTCATATTCGACTTTCACGGTCTTTGCAAGGTCTTGTTTCTTCCTGAACAACGTCAATCACCTACAACTTTAAAGTTTTTTATTTATTTATTTTCAAACTTTTATTTCAATTTACCAAGCATACATCTTCATAATATTAAAAATATCGAATTGATTAAGTAAAAATCTATCTGTATTTTAATCAGAAAAAAAAATACAAAATCGATGAATTCAGAGGGTCACTACGAGTATTCTGCTCTGCATGCCCTTAGATTTTAGCAAAATAAAGTTGATAGCAAACCTTACCTTAGTTACAAATATTAACCAAAAATACAAAGTAAAAAAAAAAATTTTGCCCGTCTGTGAATGTCAAACAATAGAATTTTAATCTTTGCGAAATTAAAACCCGTTTTCAATAGAAGCTTAATAAAGCTAGCAAAACAAAAACTTTGCGTGACCCTTTTCTGTTCCTACTACTTCCTACATTATGTAAATTCTCGCAAGACTCGATGTAATAGTACATTGTGTCTTAAGGGCGGTAAATAAGGAATTACGAAGGAGAGTCTATTAGAAGCCCGAAGTCGAAGACTGAGGGCTTTAATGAGTCGATGTTCGTAATTCTAGTACCGCCCGTGCGACATACAATGTTTTTCATCACATTTGCGAGTAAAATTTTATATTTCTAAAAGAAAAAATATAATTCTTCCAAATAAGTATTGGCGATACCTTAAGCTGCGCTCTTGTAGTGCCGCTCCCCGCCGCAACGTGCGTGTGCATGTGGTCCTGCAGCAGCGCGCGCAGCAGCTTCAGTACGGGCACGGACTCATTTACCGACCTTGGGCTTCATGACAAGCACATTAAGGTCGAGGGTTTTATTTGGGGGGTTGCAACCAAGGTAGCCCGAATGTTTCGACACTGTTTACGAGCAAGTGTGATGAAAAAATAGATAGGTGATCAAGAAACTCGTTTTGTCTTTATTTTACAATTACCCTTATATTTACAACCACGTGCAGACCACCAGATGGCCTAGTGATTAGAGAACCTGACTACGAAGCTCGAGGTCCCGGGTTCGATTCCCGTGTCGGGGCAGACGGGGCAGATTCTATGAAAATAAAAATTTATTTAAGGATGTATCTATCTATATAATTACTTTTTTCCGTTGCTTAGTACCCATAACACAAGCTTTGCTAAGCTTACTTTGGGACTAGGTCAATTGATGTGAATTGTCCCGTGATATTTATTTATTTATTTCCCATTGCAGAACTTTTATCTTATTCTCTCTCCCTTATTCTCTTTTTAAGTTACAAATGGAACATTTATGCCAAATTTTCAGCTTTCTAGGTTCAGGTATTTTGCTGGTTTGAAATCCTGGGAAGGACATTATGGCAGTATTATCTCGGAACATGGTGCGGCCCGAGCCAAATTGGCGAAGGAAGGTGGACTTACCCAAGTTCGCCGCCGACCTTCTGACTGGCCACGGGTTTGCGGTGATGATTTTGAAAGCAGTGCACGTCGTTGTCTGTAGTATCACTCAATCCTAATAGATTATTGAGGATAACTTCTTTATTATGCGTGTTAAGCAGAATGATTTGTTTATATATGACAGACAGACGACAAGATGACAATGAAAGAATACCGCATGGCATCAGAGGTTTCCGACCAGCGTTGCCTAGGCTTGTCCACCTCCTTGCACACGGCAATACGGCGCAACCAGAACATTTACAATACAATACAATACAATAACTCTTTTTTGCACACCAATACAGTAAACAGTACAGAGAAAACAAGTATATACATAGAGATTTTCTAAGGTAAGCAATAGGCGGCCTTATCGCTTCAGAGCGATCTCTTCCAGGCAACCTTTACAATGGACAGAAATAAGGAATACATTTTAGCAGGTGGTGCAATTTACAGTAGATCAGAGCTGTATCAAGAATACATAAAACTAAACATACAATACACATACACAACAATCTAAACAGATAGATAGGTAGATGGAT
>NC_133496.1:8708540-8737901 GCF_025370935.1 Choristoneura fumiferana | reverse complement strand
TTACTCATTTCGCGTGGAAAGTTAGTTTATGTGGGGCTCTCTCACTTTAGGGAGCATAAAAAACACGTCGGCGTTTGTCGACTCTACCGTTATGGAGCATCACGGGATTGCGGATTCGACCATGATGCTCTCCGGTGGTATGTAGTTTTCACTAAGGACAACTGATAGATGGTTACAAGTTGTCGTTCATTGCGGCATTGTAGAGGGAAGCCTCAGTTCAAACAGTGGACATCTTTAGGCTGACTATGAAGCCCAGTTTAGGTTACTCTTCACAGTTAAAGGTTGGACATATTTTGAAGAAATTTGGTATGTAGGTAGCTGAATGTCTGGAATAACACAGGCTTTTTTTCGATATTCTTTACGGGATCGGAATAACATGTTCAAATCTCGACCACTGGGTAGAGTCATGAAATCTTGCACGGTAGTTGTGGGTATCCACCATTTTGTAATTTCGTCTTGCGCGTCCGCGTGGGAACTAGGGCCCAAGCCATCTCATTCTAAGAGGAGGCCATGTGCCCAGCAGGGACGTATATAGGCTGGATGATGGTGATGACTCGTCTCGCAGATTATAAACTGGCAGCACTAAATGAAAATCATTTGTTAGCCGAGGAAATAAATTCATTTCAGTAGGCGATGCGACGAAGAATCCGGCGGCGATTTGTCGGTCGACACGCTCTATTTATTTCGGGAACGTTATCTTTACTGGCCCTAATTGTTTTGAATGCAGCAATAACAAAGAAACGTGAAAAATCTGTAGCAAGAGTCCACCTAACCTGTGAAGTTAATAATGCCTGTAATCATATTAGTAAAAAGTAATATTTTAGCCGTTCTTGTTATAAAATAATAATGATTCCCATTTCACAGATAATTAACCAGTGCAAGTTAATTAACGTCAGCGTCAGTTGGGATAAAATGACGTCAATATTATATTTACTCACTAGTAATTAATGAATGAGTTGGAGGACGTTTTTAAAGCTTTTGAACTGGTACGGGTTCGGCATCAACATCAACGGCGAGTACATCACCACCTTCGTTTTGCCTTGATAATAAACCAGGAGGAGCTCAATACCATGCTTAGTAAGTAACTCCATGCAGTATCATCTCTCACTAAGTGGGTCTTTAAATTAACACAGACAAGACTAAAATCATGTAAAAAATTTTTTTTATATCACACCAAATTATAAGAGCATTGCAAATTATAATGCATAAATAATTTATGGTTTGCGGCAAAATAATAATGGTATCGCATATAAAGTTTAAATATAAACTACTAGCTGTTGCCCGCGACTCCTTCCGCGTAGAATTTGTTTATCGCTATCCCCCGGGAACTATGTAATTTTCTGGGATAAAAACTATCCTATGCCCTCTCCGGGACTCAAACTATCTGTATACCGAATTCAACCTAAATCGGTTCAGCGGTTTAGACGTTAAGAGGTAACAAACAAACAGACTAACAAACTTTCGCATTTTATAATATTAGTGAGATGACTAACCAACAATAGGTATTAATACCTATTAGAGGCGAAGCGTTCATAGAAGCGTTCATATTTCCATCGGCTTGCCCAATATTTACAAAATAGGACTAGGATATACATGATTTATGAAAGATATATGCGATCATTGCTTCGGCTTCACCACGAAAATATTTGACGTTACGCCACTAATAAACATAAGGGCTTTTAATACTACTACATTTAAACTTGGTATCGATAGTTGAACACTTGTTTCTATACAAGTAATCAAGTAGGCGGCGGAAACTTCTCTAACAAAGAAGAACTCACCGTTGTAATTACTGAAGAAACGCTTCGTGGAAGGAACACAGAGAAAGTTGGGATTGGAGAACTACTATTTGAACAAGTGAGTTACTGATAAATGAAAACAAGCATCTTCTAATATTTGATATGTAAAAGTTTGTATTTCCAAATAATAAATGATTACGTACTTGTTGCGTAGACGTAGCTAACGTAAAGCCGAGTTTAGACTTGCAAGAAAAATCGTGCAAGTTGCATTACATTACGAGGCCGTAAAGCCAATTTTAGTGGTCAATCGAGCGCCGCAATGTAATGCAACTTGCACGATTCTTCTTGCAAGTCTAAACTCGAATCGGCTTAAGATCGCGGATGAGCAAAGTAGTTAGTTGTTTATAAGTAGTTCATCGAAATATATTATTTGGATTAACAAACTTTTACATATCGAATATTAGAAGATTGTTTTCATTTGTCAGTAACTCACTTGTTCAAATAGTAGTTTTCCAACCCCACCACCCCAACACCAAGTGGTGTTGAGCAGCGTAATTGTTTTTAGTCCATTTACTCTACCTTTTCATTCAGCATCTGCAAAACTCTTTCATTTAATACTATATCCGTCCAAGTCCACGCTAAAATGTGATACGCAATAGTAATCTAAAACAATAAAATAAATTAACATGCAGTAAACTATTTATTTACCAACATAACAGGCCACAAACTTTTAAATAACTCGTGAAGGGGGCCTTAATTACGCAATAAATGTTAAATTCACATTCGCCTGAGCCATATTGCACGAACGCGAGGAAATTATACCTTTGTATCGTGTTCGAGTCCCGTTTGTTATTTGAGTTGATATCACGACTTTATAAATAAAAAAATACTGTTTTAATTTCAGCTTCAGATTTTTTATCACGGGACACTTGACACCCAAATTGACCTAGTCCCAAAGTAAGCAAAGTTTGTGTTGTAGTTGCCTAGGTAAAGTAAAAAAATTAAATAGATAAAGGCTGACCAGAATTATATAAAACCTCGCCATATTGCGGAAAACCAATAGAACTAATTTCTTGCACTGGTAACACTTAAATTCAAATGTCATCTGTCTATTGCTCTCAAAGTTTAACGTTGTTGTCGCGTGGTATTTTAAAGTGTTATTTTTTTGTTTTTGTGCCTTTAAAATTCCGAATTTTATCTTCATAGTAGTTGTTTTGGAAAATTCATTACAAATTGCAGTATTTTTCAAGAAAAAGTCCGAGAATTAGAAAAAATATATTCCTTCAATAACATCAACCAGTACACCTTTGTCAGTATTCTTGGTAGGTTTCGTCAGATACTTAAGTTGTAAATGAAGGTTTGCAATATGAAAGGTTGTAGTGCTGACCTTGAGTTAACGTTCCAGTTTTTAATATTTTTATACCTACATTTTAAAGAAATTAAGACCGTGACAAACATATTTATCATGGAAATCGAAATCATAGTTTTCAAATAAAACTAGAAATTAGTAAAAATCAGTTTAAAAAACGGTTTGATTATGAAGAAAATTCATGATGTTGACAAATTTAATAACTTTTCAAAATTATTTATTATTCAGTAAAAAAAAAATAGCTCAGTGGGTATTCACAATAAAAAAATATGTAGAAACTTCTTTGTTTGTGGCTGTTTACCCCTAATTTGATAAAACGTTATTTTATGTCACCTAGATCCAGCATAAACACAAACTTTACGAGCATGAGAAGTGAAAAAGGTGTTTTCATTACGACGACATGACACACAATGCGTAAAAATAAACAATTAATAATCATTACTTAAAAAATAGGTGGCATTTATGATAAGAAATATTTCTACATACTTAAATATACTTAATATCTATATTAAAAGTTTGTTCATAAAAACATTTTTTTAATATACCTAGCTATTATAACATGCACCAATAAACACAATGAATACCGAATGGTATTAATATTAGTTACAATGTTGTCAACGTAATGTTGAAAAATTCGAAAGCAAGTCGGCTCATTATTTTATTTTAATAACGTAAAGTTAAAGAGCAGGTATAAAAAAATGAGTCTTTAGATCTTTGTTTCAAAACCGACTAAAAACTTACCCATGTAATTTCATTCGTGACATGTAAAAAATTTCGGAATTATGTAAATAATTGAAATAAAACAAACAAAAACAACTTCACAGTGACTTCATTTTATAATTTTGATATTTCATATGACTTAAGTTAGTGCAAAGGGCACAGCAAGGAGTCGCAAGACCTTTTTGCTAAAAATGTCCTTAACGCCAATTAAACATCTGAGTACAAAAACGCTGTATAAAAGCAACAAGCCGCACTCCAATTTAAACCTTCCACCAATTTATTTACGTCTAAAATTGCGCCCCCAAATTTTCTTTCCATTCCAGCTTGAGCACATTATTTAAGAACATGCCACGTGTACAGTGAAATTCGTTAATTAATTTAATTTTAGACGCGATCGCTTGAAGAATGGATATCATAAATTTTGGACGCTGCGGAATCACGCCCTGGGGAGTGATAGATCAATTGCAGGATAACGGGTGCGGAACTACGCCGGATTGATCGAGTGTGCAGCCGTGTCTATTTTTTGTATTTAATCTATATCATTGGAAAAACAAATGATCGATTTTTGTTTCTTCATTAGACTTAAAGGGCAAAACTCAGAATACTTCAAACCCTACTCGATAGAAATTTAATTTTAACCTTGAGTAGGTACACTTAGGTATTAAGCTACGAGGTATTAAGGGCCCTCGCGCACGGCGACTTTTTGTAGCGATGCTGTCGCGCGTTTTGTAAATGCTCGACAGCATCGCTACTAACGCGCTACAGCATCGCGACTGTATCGATGCAAACGCGCGACGGTTTCGGACTATATCGCTGTGAGAACGGAGGGAGGGTGTGAAGGGAGGGAGGGTGAAGCGCGACAGTAGCGCGTTTGCATCGTGACTGAATCGTGGTTATGTGGGCGAGGTAACACAGCTAGCGACCGCATCGCGGCTGTATCTATGCGAATGCGCGACAGCATCGCTACTGCATCGCTACAAAAAGTCGCCGTGGGCGAGCGGCCTAAGACTCAACCTATACGAGTTAGTATTCAAGTTTAACTCTTAATAAGGTAGAGGCGATTTAGTGACCACTTGCATTGAGTTAGAAGCTGGATCTTATTAATTTCATAATACGTCACAATTTCCATTGTAATTATAGAAATTACGACTAGCTTTTAAAATATTCTTTCTTTGCCAGGTATGTATTCGATAGCTGCTTTTGATTCTGTGGTAGTATAATTATATGCTCCAATAAATGGGGCCTTATTAAGAGTTAATAAACTCATTGTAGCGTTAATTTTGTAATACAGAGTACCTATACGGGATTACAAACTTATACTTTTATACAGTTGTTGAAGACATGGTAAGCCTAAGTGGTTTGACCTATCGGCTCTCAATCAGATGGTCGTGGGTTCGATCCTGAGCTCGCACCTCCGAGTTTTTCGAAATTTATGTGTGAAATTCCATTTGAGATTTACCACGAGCTTTACGGCGAACAAAACATCGCGCGGAAACCTACACAACCTGCGAAGAAATTCAATGGTGTGCGTGAAGTTCCCAATATATCTGATAAATAACAAATACGACATCACAAAAAAACAAGAAGAATACCTTTAACTGAAATTAATTTATTGTAAACCTAAAATAAAAACCTAATTTCTGTATATCGCATTTTACACAGCATTAAATCACCAAAAGAAGTAAAAATTGTAGTGTAAACTTACTCATATTCAGGCTAAGGAATTAACTCTATAAAACAATTGAGACAATCTGAGCTTTATACTCTGCTCGTAGCTTTAGTGCTAGTAAAACAAAATGACGATGCAGCGCTTTTAAAATGAACAAGACGTAGGTGGCGTGGGATATGGTGCACTGGTTGTAATAAAAGATAGTTTAACACTTACTGAACACTTCTTTACTGCGTTTAGGGAAATGATATACAGCTTTAGATATTCATCATCATTTCAGCCGAAAGACGTCCACTGCTGGACATAGGCCTCTCCAAGGCTCTCCACTCAGATCGGTCTTGTGCTTTTCGGATCCACCGCGATCCCGCGAACTTAACCAGGTCGTCACTCCATCTTATTGGAGGCCTACCGACAGCTCGTCTCCCGGTACGCGGACGCCATTCGAGAACCTTTTGACCCCATCGGCCATCAGTCCTGCGAGCGATGTGCCCCGCCCACTGCCACTTCAGTTTCGCAATTCTTCGGGCTATGTCGGTAACCTTAGTTCTACTGCGGATATCATCATTTCTGATTCTATCGCGCAGAGAAACCCCGCGAGCATAGCCCTCTCCATAGCCCTTTGAGTGACTTTGAGTTTCCTCATGAGGCCTAGCGTTAGCGCCCACGTCTCAGACCCGTAAGTCATCACTGGCAACACACACTGGTCAAAGACATTAAAAGATTTTAGATATTAAAAGTACCTATTTCTCTAGATCCGAATTATAACAATTTAGGGAAGCGGCGCTCGGTTGGCCTGACATTTGAGAACAAAAACCACTCGCTGACGGCGACGTTTTTAAAACAGGCGCACGCACACCGTAAACAGGGCTAGTACAGCCGAGCGCGTCGCTAGCAGGTGGGAATGAATTTGTACTTTAAAGTTTATTAAAAGTTTTCTTTACGTAGGTGGGCATTTTCGTGTACAGATGTTCCTTTATTTATTTTTTCACTTTTAGAAAAAATATGGCTTTTCCTACTCAGAATCAAGAGCACAATCGATACCGATAGTTTAAAAAAATGACACCAAAAAATATGACAGTTTTGTTACGTTTTTTCCATACACAGTTTGGGCGTAACAAAACTGACTCATAAAATTTTGTATGAAAAAAATAGGGTAATTTTTTTAAACTATCGGAACCGATTGTGCTCTTGATTCTGAGTAAGAAAAGCCATATTTTTTCTAAAAGTGAAATCCATAGGTACTTATATTATAAATGCGAAAGTGTGTGTGTTTGTGTGTTGTTTGTCCGTCTGTTTCACGTCGAAACGGAGCGACGGATCGACGTGATTTTTGGCATAAAGATAGTATATGGGCCAGAGAGTGACATAGGCTACTTTTTATCCCGGAAAAATGCACAGTTCCCGAGGGAACAGCGCGCGATAACCGAATTTCACGTGGGCGAAGCCACGGGCAAAAGCTAGTAAATAAATAAAACATTATTAGATGCCGTAGCGGACCAACGATTGGTCTAATGTAATCTAGCTTGCATAGAACAACTATGAACAACGACGAACGTTAGCCGGATAAATTAAAGTAACTTTAGGGAAATCACCTGTCAGATTTTTAAATATAAAATTTATGTCCTTCATAACGAACTTTAACACATATTAGGTTTACTTTTAACTAAGTAGGTATAGCAATTGACAAATTTCGCAACAATTGACTAGCAGTGGAACAATTATTTATACTTATTTCCCACGATTATATTGTGCATGGATATATTAAGACAAATTATGACTTTAATCTTTAGATGAGCAATCATCTCGGAGACGGCTCTTACGATTTTGATGAAGTTTGTCTGTGGGGGTTTTCAGGGTGGGGGTTCCAACAAACAATCTAGCTTGGTCCTGTGTCTCTGGGAAAATAAGTGTTTTCGAGTTATCACTCAAATCAGCCCACAGCCACCCACTGTTGAGTAAAGGTCTCTGCATTTTGACGCCAAATTTCGATAGCTGTGTCAGTCAGCGTGGTGGTTCAACGATGTGTCGGACTTGTAAACAGTTGAAATCTAGGTCGGACACAATTTAGTTTTTTAATTTCTTTATTATAATTAACAATAATATATATATTGCTCGTTTAAAGGTTTTAGATATAGTTTATTCATCAATTCAATTATAAAATATAGCTCCATCGATACTATCGATGATTCGTTGTCGAGGTTGAAAAAGACACTATCGGTTTCAGTTTTGTTTACTTTTGGAGTTTTTAAATACGTATCTTCTCAAAGAAGATCTAACAATAAAACTTCGAGCAATTCAATCGCCTAGGTACCTACATTAATCTATGAAAAAGCGTCCACGAACGCAATTTATTTTTTATTTTTTTAACTTGTCATTTCTGATTTTCATACGTCCCTGTTGTTATAATCTGCTGCTATAATAGCAAAGCGTAACAAACTATAACGGGCTACACGTGCCACGTACACTACGTAGAGCTAGCACTAGCAAATAAAACGTTTTTGAACGGTAATCCCTTTAACCTGTTTTCGTCACGTAGGTAACAGAAAAAAATAGATTTTTGATGCTTTCCGTTTATTTAGGTAGGTTATATCGATGCGGTTGCTTTATTGATTCAATTTGATTAAATTGAGCATGTGAAAGTTAATGCATTACTATAAAAATTATACGTCAACAGTCATGAAAAAAAAGTTTGGAATTTTAATTATATATCAGTCATTATCAGTGGATACAAATGCACTGTAAATAAAAAAAAAACTACAGACTATATAAATACTCAACAATCACAAATAATACTCCCACTGCAAAATTTTCAACTCGCCCGGTCTGTTCTTATTATCTGTCACTGGAGAAAGGTCGGGTCTTATTTTCTAACGCACTCAGAATCACGATAATTTTCACCACTTTTGTCTGTCCCACGAGCGCCAATAATAAATAAATGATAAATACGGCCACTAGGCCATCTCGCCAGCCCACCTTGCCCTGCGACTAGGGCTACCAGGTCCTCAAACATAATAGCCGGACGGACCAGCTAGTTTGGCCGGACTTTTGGGCAAAAATGCCGGACGCCCCATTATTATATAAGGACTAGCTTATGCCCGAAGCGAAGAAAAAAAGATTTTTTTTTCGTTATAAATGGTAGCCTATTATGTACCTACCAGATATGATATGATATGATATGGTGCCAGAGTTATAAACTCTATACCAAATTTCATCTTAATCGGTTCAGTAGTTTAAGCCTGAAGAAGTAACAGGCAGGCACACCGACAGACAGACAGACTGAGTTACTTTTGCATTTATAACATTAAATAGGGATTCAATGTTTTAGTATGCTTACCTATATGACAAAAAATTTAAGAAATGTCTATGATAAAAAGAAAAATCAAAATAACCGAATCGGTTATTTAGATTTTTCTTTTTATGAGCTTTTATAGTCACTGGTCAGTTGTAAAAAGCCTAACAAAAGCCAAACAGGCCGGACACCGTTTAATTTGGCCGGACAAGCATTGAAAAAGCTTAACTATGTCCGGCTTTATCCGGGCGCCTGGCAACCCTACCTGCGACGATAGCCATCGTGGGGCATCCACTGATTGATAACAGGTTCCTCTCTGCGTGTGTGTAGCAGATGTGGCCAGTCAGTTCCGTTTGAGCCTAGTGGTGGCTTTGCCTACATTTACGACGCAAGTTTGTAAACAAAACCTAATTGATGAAAAAATACTGAGCACGATCTTAAAATGCGGTAAAAGATTAGGTCATCATTGTCTTCATCATCATCAGCCTATAACAGTCCACTGCTGGACATAGGCCTCCCCCAATGAGCGCCATTAGGCCCAGTCCTCGGCTCGATGCATCCAGCTTCTACCATCATACTTTCACACATAGCCGCTCCACATGGCCGGAGGGCGACCTATTCTACGTTTGGTGAGACGCGCTCTCCACTCAAGAACTCGTTTACGCCACCGGTTGTCGGTAAAAGACAAAGTAAACTTACCTAATTTCGAGTAAATATTTACCCGCGTCTCCTTTGATCAAAGATTGAGAGATCAAAGTTCGATTGTTTGCGTTATATGACACAATCTGCTTACGGAAATGTAAACAGAAATATCGAAAAATGTTGGGCTTGACGGAAGATTTTTCGAGTCTGAGTTGGCGTTTAGAAAGAAAGAAAGAAAAAACATTTATTCGTGACAATTACACAAAAAAAGCAGAAGAAAATTAAAAAGTACGTATCACGGTCCCGAAATGGTCCCAGCATAATGTCTTCCTTTGGGACCATCAGGACTGTATACATTTTAGAAAAAAAAAAAACAGTGACCGGAGCAGAAGTGATAGCAGAAGTGGATAAGCGGTTACGGTGCTCAAATTACACACGACATTACTGCCAAGGTACCTGATAAGAGAGTGATGAGAGTGAGTGATTTGATCATTTTAAGCACCACAACTGCTCATCTACTTCTGTTGTTGACTGTACATACTAAGTTCCATCCAAATCCTTCCAGCTCCACACACACACACACACACACACACACACACACACACACACACACACACACACACACACACACACACACACACACACACACACACACACACGCACACACGCACGCACGCACCTACAAGTTCTCTCTCTTCGACAGTCCCGCGAAGCACTGCTACATATATGTGAAGTGTAAGAGTGATTTAAAAGTGGAAAAGGTCAGTCTCAAACTTTATACTAGTGTTGATCCTGGAGGATATATTTTAATAAATCGTTTGCCAATAAATAAACAGTTTTTGTATTTATTATAACCAGCAACAGGTGCCCTTAGCTTTTAAACAGTCTTTTGCCACCGTTGAGTGGGGCTGGTACTTAAGTAACAGCTGATTTTTAGATGTTACAAAGTGGTTCTTTCCAAATTATATTATTACTAGCCGCTACCCGCGACTCCGTCCGCGTAGAATTTGGTTTTCACTATCACGAAGGAAATATGCAATTTTCCGGGATAAAAACTATCCTATGTCCTTCCCTGGGACGCGAACTATCTGTATACCGAATTTCATCTAAATCGGTTGAGTGGTTGAGACGTGATGAATTAACAAACAAACAGACTTACGAACTTTCGCATTTATAATATTAGTGGGAAAGTTATCATCATTATAAGCCGAAAGAACAAAGATCTCCATCAATGAGTTCCACAACGAATGGTCCTGCAGGGCTAGTATGAAACTCGAAGTTCGTGTCGTGCGGTTCCTCTGACACTTATACTACTTATACGAGAGCGAGAGGGACCGCACGACACGAACTTCGAGTTTCGTAGTAGCCCTGCTGCTGCCCGCATTCAACTGGTTCCTGCGACCTTCATCAGATCATCGGTCTAAATATCGTCGGGGAGCTACCCTACGTCTTCCGATGCGCAGTCACTACTCCAGAACCTGACTGCTCCATTAGCCGCCAGTTCTACGACCAATATTACTATGCCTTGCCCACTGCTACGAGTACTTAAGTCTGGCAACTATAAGCTACGTCAGAGTGGCTTTAGTTTTTTGTGGACCTCCTCATTTCTAATTCGATCACGCAATTTAACTCCTAGCATAGCGTGCTCCTTTGCTTTTTGAGTGACTGAGCTTTGTTTTTCTTCTCTTCTCTCTCTTCATTCCATTTTAAGGGACCATGTCTAAATTCCAACTGGCAACACATCTGGCCAAAGATTTTCGACTAGAGACACTGCGGTATTTTGGAAGTAAAGATATTGCGTAGCTTCCCTAGGTGGCCCAGAAATGAAATTGTTTAATTGTACGCCCATCTTTTACCATTGATTAAATACGCAAGTTGCGAGAGCCAAAATGTCGATTTAATTCAATAATAAATATTGCGTGAATATGTCTGGGAATGATGGTAAACAAGAAATGGTTGATATCTTAAAAACTATTTGACTCGACGAGACTCGTACAGTTACGTACTTCAACCATTGGATTTCATGTGACAAAACACCCATTATGCGCAATTTTCACAAACGTTAGGTTGTCCGCAAAAAAAAAAACTAAACCATTCTCACATATTGGCGAAGAATCGAAATTTTCCAGTACATTGAACTTAACAGATTATTCCAATTTCGGGGTAGCACGACCCGGCAAATTCCAGCTAAGCGTGAGTCTGGCCCAATTGCCTGCTCGGCGCCAGGACGCCGGCAGCGCGGTCGCCTGCTAATCCCCATCTGGCCAATAATTTAATCTGGAGGTTTTACCCTTTTAAAGGTAAATCGACGTTTATTGGGTAGCTATTGGAATACGCAAAAAAATTTGTAAAATATGAATAATCGGTCGATACAATCGCAAAATTTAAATGACGCCTTTAGAAAAGGTTACCAGAGAAGTGTCTTAATAGCAAATTGAATATCAAAATCATAGTTACCTTCACCTTTTATTTGATACCCGTATACCTAGTAAAATTTTAAAAAAAATCGCCTTCATATTTTTTTGACGGGTGCCATTTTGAAATTAGTTGAAATCCGTCCAGCCGATTAGGCTTCAGAGAGAATCATAGAAATAGATAGACATACATACAAACTTAATGTATACCTACATAAAAAAATCCTTCTTCGGCAGTCAGGTAAAAACAAGATAAATCTCGAAACACTGAAATTCAGTTTAAACTAGTTCAGACTAGTTGAAACCAAATTGAAATGCAATTTTCTAAAGAAACTTCGAAGCCAGACTGTTTGTACCGTTCATTTGAATGCGACGCAACGCAGTGAAGTAAAATGGAACGGGGAAATATCCAAGTGAAATTTTATTCGTATTTGCATAGAGCTTGTAAATGCGAGATTTTCTTCATATTATCATATATACAACTTTGACATTGTATAACAGAGGACAATGTTGAAAATGGTGTGCGAGTGATAAAATTTAATAAATTTTGAGTATCTTCAAAAGCATAAGAAATAAGATATGTGATCCGTTTTACCAAGTAATTATCGATGTTCTAATTAAAAACCTGTAGTAGGTGATTGACGTGGTTGAAGAAGTAACATGAAGTTGTAAATACATTATTATTATTATTCCCCTCAATGGCGGCCTTAAGGCTTCGGCCAATGTCAGTTAAATTAAAGATAAATATATTCTTCTTCTTCACGTAGTACGGTGATTGTAGTTTTTGCAACTTGATAGCAAAATTCCAGAAACCACGCGGAGACAACTTGTGCATAAAAAAATGTCAGACACGAGAGCAATATAGAATTTTGTGATCACTGTTCACCGTTAAGGTTAATCGCTGCATAAAACACTATCAAAATTATACTTCAACTAGCCAAAGAAGCAGAAATACCAAAATTAGATATCGTTTACATCCGCCATGTTCGAATGCTACAAATCGAATGCCTTGTAAAGACATGACATCAATAATTATTTCTGACATGGATCTTTCATTGATAAGACAGATTGTTATTTATTAGGTTAGGTACCTACCTATGTGTTTATTGTCAACTTACACGACACGTGTTGGAAATAAAAAAATAAAGAAATAAATTACTAATAAGGAACCATGACTACAATATCAAATATGTTCTTCTCGGAACACAAAAAAAAGTTCTTTTCATATTCGACTTTCACGGTCTTTGTAAGGTCTTGTTTCTTCCTGAACAACGTCAATCACCTACAACTTTAAAGTTTTTTATTTATTTATTTTCAAACTTTTATTTCAATTTACCAAGCATGTATTTAAATCTTCATAATATTAAAAAATATCGAATTGATTAAGTAAAAATCTATCTGTATTTTAATCAGAAAAAAATACAAATTCGATGAATTCAGAGGGTCACTACGAGTATTCTGCTCTGCATGCCCTTAGATTTTAGCAAAAAAAAATTGATAGCAAACCTTACCTTAGTTACAAATATTAACCAAAAATACAAAATAAAAAAAACTTTTGCCCGTCTGTGAATGTCAATCAATAGAATTTTAATCTTTGCGAAATTGAAACCCGTTTTCTATTAAGCTAGCAAAACAAAAACTTTGCGTGACCCTTTTCTATAGGTTCCTACTACTTCCTACATTATGTAAATTCTCGCAAGACTCGATGTAATAGTACATTGTGTCTTAAGGGCGGTAAATAAGGAATTACGAAGGAGAGTCTATTAGAAGCCCGAAGTCGAAGACTGAGGGCTTTAATGAGTCGATGTTCGTAATTCTAGTACCACCCGTGCGACATACAATGTTTTTCATCACATTTGCGAGTAAAATTTTATATTTCTAAAAGAAAAAATATAATTCTTCCAAATAAGTATTGGCGATACCTTAAGCTGCGCTCTTGTAGTGCCGCTCCCGCCGCAACGTGCGTGTGCATGTGGTCCTGCAGCAGCGCGCGCAGCAGCTTCAGTACGGGCACGGACTCATTTACCGACCTTGGGCTTCATGACAAGCACATTAAGGTCGAGGGTTTTATTTGGGGGTTGCAACCAAGGTAGCCCGAATGTTTCGACACTGTTTACGAGCAAGTGTGATGAAAAAATAGAAAGGTGATCAAGAAACTCGTTTTGTCTTTATTTTACAATTACCCTTATATTTACAACCACGTGCAGACCACCAGATGGCCTAGTGATTAGAGAACCTGACTACGAAGCTCGAGGTCCCGGGTTCGATTCCCGTGTCGGGGCAGACGGGGCAGATTCTATGAAAATAAAAATTTATTAAGGATGTATCTATCTATATAATTACATTTATCCGTTGCTTAGTACCCATAACACAAGCTTTGCTAAGCTTACTTTGGGACTAGGTCAATTGATGTGAATTGTCCCGTGATATTTATTTATTTATTTCCCATTGCAGAACTTTTATCTTATTCTCTCTCCCTTATTCTCTTTTTAAGTTACAAATGGAACATTTATGCCAAATTTTCAGCTTTCTAGGTTCAGGGATTTTGCTGGTTTGAAATCCTGGGAAGGACATTATGGCAGTTTTATCTCGGAACATGGTGCCAAATTGGCGAAGGAAGGTGGACTTACCCAAGTTCGCCGCCGACCTTCTGACTGGCCACGGGATTGCGGTGATGATTTTGAAAGCAGTGCACGTCGTTGTCTGTAGTATCACTCAATCCTAATAGATTATTGAGGATAACTTCTTTATTATGCGTGTTAAGCAGAATGATTTGTTTATATATGACAGACAGACGACAAGATGACAATGAAAGAATACCGCATGGCATCAGAGGTTTCCGACCAGCGTTGCCTAGGCTTGTCCACCTCCTTGCACACGGCAATACGGCGCAACCAGAACATTTATAGGGAGTAACGAATTATTTGCAGACAAAATTACGGGCAACAACTAATATTAACCTCCATATATTTAGCAATGACGATTGGTGTTGATGTCTTCTTGGTTTTTGTTTTCATCCCACTAATAAAATAAATGCGAAAGTTTGTAAATCTGTTTGTTTGTTACTTCATCACGTCTAAGCCGCTGAACCGATTTAGATGAAATTTGGTATACTTACATATAGTTTGAGCCCCGGGGAAGGACATAGGATTGTTTTTATCCAGGAAAATTGCATAGTCATCTTAGGACTCTAGGTTGGCAACGCATCTGCAATACCCCTGGTGTTGCAGATGTTTATGGGCGGTGATGATCTCTTACCATCAGGAGTCTCACTTGCTTGTTTGCCATCCAGTCGAATAAAAAAAAAGTTCCCGCGGGATAGTGAAAACCGAATTTAAGCGGACGGAGTCGCGGGTAACGGCTAGTTGAAAAATAAAATTACTTACTCTCCTTTATACTCTAGACTTATTTTGGCCAATAAAATACTTTATTTCAATAATTTCACTTAAAAACTGCGAGCCCTATGCGAGCCAGGGCTGCCAAAACCGTGCGATTATGGCACCAATTTGTAAACCCTGGTGCTGGTATATCTGAGGTCGTGGCAGACGTGCGCGGAATGTGGATACACTGCGCCTGATGACCGCGCTACGTGGACTAATGGGGATAGTTCGGTTAATACGGAAAACCAATGAGATTTATGTTCCTTTCTGCCGTGTGGCAACCCTGCAATTAACACTGAGAGGTAATTTTTTGACAGCCCTTATACAGCCCGTAGAATATAAATTGTAGTAGCTTTTTGGTTGACGCACTTTAGGGTTTTTTGAAATCCATGTGCGAAGTTACATTTGAAATTGACAAGGATTACGGTACAGGAAAGCATCGCGAGGAAACCTGTAGAAATTTATGAAGCAATGCAATGGTGGGTATGAATTAACACTGAGAGGTAATTTTTTGACAGCCCTTATACAGCCCGTAGAATATAAATTGTAGTAGCTTTTTGGTTGACGCACTTTAGGGTTTTTTGAAATCCATGTGCGAAGTTACATTTGAAATTGACAAGGATTACGGTACAGGAAAGCATCGCGAGGAAACCTGTAGAAATTTGTGAAGCAATGCAATGGTGGGTATGAAGTTCCCAATGATCCCAATCTACACTGGGCCCGCGTAGAAACTACGGCCCAAGGCCAGTCAAGTGTCCAGCGGTGTGGCCCTTTCACTGGCCATAAGAAATTAAAAAAGAAAAAAATCTACTTAACGTCAAAACTTTATTTAAAGCTAACATCATTATTAATGTCTTTATTATCTTACGGCCTGTGGTAAAACAGTTAATAAAAAAAACTGTACTGACCTTTTTTATCTGTGACTTGTAAGTGCTTACTCCCGCCGCCGGCCGCTTTACTCTGCTGAACTTTAATTCACATCACGTGTCTCTCTCTAACAGCTGCGGGTAATAGAGACAAAATATGTCGGTAGTATTCGATTGAGATGTTTGCACAAATAAAGTTGGGGACACTTGGGTGTTACGGGGTTTTAAGTTGGGGGAAAGGTCGGGCAATATTAACTAGATGAGTAAATTGGACACAAGTATTTAAATACTTCGTACACGTTTCGTGGGATTAATAAGTTTTGTGCCTTGGTCTGTTTGAATAAAAAAAAGAGGTCGTATTGACAGTTGTCAGTTGTCAATGTTGCCATACGTACGTCCGTGTACGTATGTGTCGTTGTACGGCGACATTTGACAACTGACAACTGTCAATACGACCTCTTGCCTTACCTTTACCTTACGTATGGTTTGCTGAAATAAAGTTTCATTTTATTATTACAAAAAAAACGGCCAGTGGAAAAAATATCTATCTACTGGAGTGAGCTTTATTATTAGTCTACTATCGATAAAATGTATAATAATTATGGACCATCTCAGAAAACTTAAGGTAGGTACCCAATTATAGGTAGTCATTCACGATGACGCTTGCCGTGGTTCTTATTACAATGCCATTAATGTCTAATTTTGTCAAAATGACGCGTCTTCGTGGATGGCACTAGGTATACATGTACTTACGCTATCATGGGACGATTGACACCTCAACGTATTAACAGTATCAAAGTAGCAAAGCTTATTGTAAGTATTATGGGTACTAAGCAACGGAAAGATCGATTAAAAAGATAAATAAAATACTGAAATACATTATGAAACATCCAATCCACGACTTGAAATTAACCATTCGTAATTTTTGGCTACACTGTATAGTAAAATATTGCAGTTTATCTTCAAGTAGTAAAAATACTTAGTGAATTACTTAGTAAAAATACTAGCTCTGTTAAAATACTTGTCGTATAAATCAGGGTTGTCAATGGATTTAGGCCAAGGTTTCCGTTTCATTCCTCTTTGGGTGAATACTACAGGGACGATGAGATCTAATTAGTTGATTAGATTAATTGTTGTGGTTAAAAGGAGGGTATTTGGCTTGAAGATCCTGAAACATTATTGACTTATCAAGGTGAGTGTTTTTTAAATGTCTTCTGAGCATCTGTAATTAATTGCAGAGAAAAATCACTTTTTAAGATTGAAAAAAAAAACCGGCCAAGAGCGTGTCGGACACACCCGAAATAGGGTTCCGTAGCCATTACGAAAAAGTTAAGTAATATTTTTAGCCATTAATTAAAATCACATAAAAAAAACTTCAAAACAGTGAATAGCGTCAAATATCGTTAAAATCTTATTGCAAACAGCCAGTATTGACGAACCGATCGCCTATTGGCTGATTAATTGATTGCCAACGAAGTGTGCTTAAGCGCTTAATGGAACAAATGCCTATTCGTGCAAATGTTTTCCTTCGTCCATAATTCGCGTTCAATATGGAACGTACCCAAATCGAAGGAATTTTTTTAGAATGTGTTTAAAATACTGTTAATTTTATTATATTATGTCTAAGTAAAAATTTGCTTGTCACCTATTTAATTAAAGTATAGTAAAATACTTCTAAAAAAAAAGCGTCACGAATAGTTTTAATATTGGTAAAATGTCAAAATTTTGATTTAGGTGCTATTAAAATGGTCTATTAATTTTTTATCAATCCATGAAATTCAAAAGATGCAGAAAACCATAGTTGAAATTAAAGATGTTTTAAATCATAACAAAATTATGCAGTGATTAAAATGTAGCAGCTGTGACAGTTACTACGTAAGTTCCTCTTTTAGAAGTTCAAACATTATTTTTTCATAATTAAATTAATATGATCATTTTTATAATAATCGGAGTTTCTTTGAAAGATAGAATCCGCAACGAGGCTATCCGACACAGAACTAAGGTCATCGACATAGCTCCGAGAATTAGCAAGTTGAAGTGGCAGTAGGCTGGTCATATCTGTCGCAGAACCGACAACCGCTGGAGTAAACGAGTTCTTGAGTGGAGACCGCGTCTTGGCAAACGTAGTGTAGGACGCCCTCCGGCCAGGTGGAGTGACGATCTGCGAAAGGCTGCTGGTAGAAGCTGGATGCGTCTAGCCGAGGACAGGGCGCAATGGCGCTCTTTGGGGGAGGCCTATGTCCAGCAGTGGACTGCTATAGGCTGATGATGATGATGGTGAAATATTAGCACACCATTATTTATTCCAAACTATTAGCGCCCATTAGCGAGCGATTACAGTTACGTGTTATTTGTACGTGCGCCCAATCGTGTTTGGGGACCGCGGCCTGTGTCACACGTCGTCACCTGCCGCTCGTTAATATAGCAACTAGAGGGTGGGCTGGCCTAAGTTTGAGAAGCGGGCGTAAGGGGCCACACAGATTTTGACCATTTTTAGCCCCTCCCCCGTCCTTATCACACGTATTGCTATGAAAATCGAAATTATTTCGTTCCTGTGTCACAAATTGCCTAACCTTCTCCTCCCCTTGAATGTATGACGTACTTTATGGATGATCTCTAAGGACAATACTATCTAGTTAAGTAGATAAATTGTATAAATCATAACACCTGTATAAAGTGTATAATTCATACGTGGCACACAATAAATACATTGACTTTGAACAACCGGAACAAACAACAACGGTAACAAACCCTATTGCGCCACTCACGTGTCTATCTGTCCGTTTGTATGTCTATCGTCAGACGACCACACCAGACTTAAACACCAACAAGAGTGGAAAACACTGGAAGGTCTAAAGCATTCAAAACGATTCATCGAAAATGTCAGCACAAGCTGGACTAAAAAACTCTGGACACTCAGTAGGAAACAACTCCGACATATCGTCGGGGCATTCACAGGTCACTTCAATACTAAACACATACTAGTAAAGATGGGACTACAGGACAATGAAGTCTGTAGAATATGTGGCGAGGAAGACGAAACAATGGAACACATTATGTGTGAATGTGACGCCCTCGCCAGATCAAGAATGAGACTCTTTGGCGACGGATACCCCGTACCAGAAGACTTTAAGGCACTACTGCTACGTCAAATCATCCAATTTATGGACGAGGTGATAAAGGCAATAGAGTAAGTGCGAAGGAGGGGTAATTACACAAAAGATCCCTACGGGTCGAAGTGTATCCGCAAGGACCCCTAAACATAAGATAAGATAAGATAAGATGTCTATCGTCTATCATACAGGTTTTACAGTCAAAAAATTGGAGGTGCAGTCTTCAAATTTTCACATCGATTGCACAAATACCACCAAAATATTGTTCTACCTCTCTCTCTAGTTACGTAAATAATTATATTCGAAAATGAGAATCAAAATATTATGAAATCTTGAACCAAGCGTGACTAAGCGTGCTCTTAATAAATAAGATTCTAGCAAAATGAACGATCTTAAACATAAATTGGTGTCAGACAAATAATGAGTATCCTTTTTAGCTCAAACACGAAACAATGCCTAAGCGTCATAAATTATTCACAACAATGTGCAAAAGTAGAGGTATAAGTTTAGAGGAATTTTAGCCTTTATTTAATAAGCTGTTTGCAAAGAAGTTTAATTCATTGCCTTTTTTACATGTGTGTAAAAAGATGTATTTAACGTTGTAATGGATTAGGTACGATAATATATTTTACCTGCTTAGTCCTAATTATCTGAAGATTATCAATAATATCTATTTTATTACAAGCTTTTATTTAATATTGTATGAATGCCTGTAATTATGTATGTGCGGGTCAAATCTGGCAAATTATATTCGACCAATTTCCAGTGTTAATGTAAATTGTGTGTCAGTACAGTAATCCGATACTAAAGTCCTGGTAGGAACCGGGATTGTCTCTGCAGGACGGAACTCCTCAACGGTTGATGGCATCGACTTGAAATTTAGTACGGAAAATTAGTTGATATGTACACGATATACATATTCATATATTAAATGAATGAAAACGTTTATTGCTTGAATGCGAGTCATTACAGTGGTGTTACAATATTTTAAAAGTCCATCACAGTCGGCCGTCATCCGGCATGCAATAGTAATAAGCATGCTATTTTAGACTTATAATAAGTATTTATAATATTTTGTAGGTCATTACATAACAATCTAAGAAAATCAGAACATTTATCATTAAAATTCCATATTTTTTTTAAATCATAATAACATTTCTCTATCAACCAAAATTTTACTGCTTTACGAAATTTATGACTTTGATTCAGGTAATTTACCTTTGTCATATTTAAAACTTCTACGAGTATCAATCAAAATTTATGATCGATCTATTTCATTGCAGTTACTCCACTACAAACAATCATGGTCTGCTGATTCGTCATTAGCAATATTGTCATACATACAAAGCCCGTTTAACAGCACGCTCCTACGTTGCAGCCAAACTGACCGCAGCCTGCAGGGCTACTATTAAACTCGAAACTCTAAGTTCGTATCGTACCGTCCCTCTCGCTCTCGTATTAAATAGTATAAGTGTCAGAGGAACCGCACGACACGAACTTCGAGTTTCGAGTTTCGTAGTAGCCCTGCTGAGCATGCAGAACTTCCGGCGTGCACCGGTGACCGTATGACCCAAGGCTAACTGAATCTATGTCAAACGCATTATGCGTCTGTTTGTCTGTCAATTTTGTATCGGACTTGAAAACATTGGTTAAACAGTGTAACTTGAAAATACTAGTGCTGGATTTACCAACATGCTACATAAACAGGTCTTAAAGTTAGTGGGTGTATCATGTTTTATCCCCATGAAAAACTATGTATGTTATTGTTGCTTAAGAAAATGTGTTGTATATAGGTATACCTATGTTCGGTATTGTTTGTAAACTTATCTGTTCATGTCACCTACCCTCGAATCCTTCATACTTCCTATCCTTGGAAAACGCAGGTAGGCATAAAAAGGCCTACAACGTCAAGAACTGTCACTCTGTCAGTTCAGCCAACGACAAGGTTCGAGTCGGAGATTCGATTTGTAGCATTCGAACATGGCGGATGTAGACAATATCTAATTTTGCTATTTCAGTTTCTTTGGCTAGTTGAAGTATAATTTCGATAGTGTTTAATGCGGCGATTAACCTTAACAGTGAACAGTGATCACAAAATTCTATATTTCTCTCGTGTCTGACATCAAAGAGAGTTTACTTTGACACTGGCGAAATTGTCCTATTAATTAGGACAGAAAAGCCATACTTTAAAAGAGAAGAAGAAGAAGAAGAAGGGTTCGAGTCGGTCAATGTCGAGAGCGTTTCTCCATCCCGCCATTCGCCCACGGTTTCGAGCTAATCCTAATTCATTATCATTACGTTACGCATTTGCTAGCGCGTTCAACGCTGAAGAACAGAAGAGGAGTGCGTAAGACCGGCAGCCATAACACCTTGCAGCCACCGTACGTCGAACCAGGTACGCGTTTTCCATTTCCCCTTCTCGCCCCTTCAACCTATATACAACACATTAAGCAGTGGTTTAAAAACCTTTCTTCTTACTTTCCTCATAAGTTCGTAACTTAAACTATTCTGATCGATAAATGTCCAGAAAACCAAGTAGATATGGATCTATGTGTTAAACAAAAACGAATCTTAAGTTCTCTACGTTAAGAACGATACCGTGGGGTGTTTTAAGATGGTATTTCTTTAACACCCCAATAGTTGTTTTGTCGGTCATTAGACGATTAGTTTTATGAAATATTTGTCGGTGACACGAACTTAATGAAAGGATTTCGTTCGGGTAAAATATTGCTTAATAGCAACAATAGATTTAGGCGCTGTTTCACCATCCATTGATTAGTGTTAACTGACGGTTAAATGTGATGCCGTCTCCGTCCTTTCGAACAAAACAAATAGAGACGGCATCACATTTAACCGTCAGTTAACACTAATCAATGGATGGTGAAACAGTCCCTTAATCTTTCGAATACGGAATGTTAATAAAGCCGGCTTTCTAGCCTCCTCTGTCTCAAATAATATTAATAACTCGGATTAAGATTAAAAAAAAACTGGCCAAAGGCACGTCTGACTACTGTGCAGTAGGGGTTCCGTAGCCGTTACAAAAAAAAACCTACGGCGTGAAAAAGTATTTAACTGAAATAATTACTTTGCTTAACCGCGACCTCGTGATACCTTATGAATTTATGATTTATCATAAGGTCGCGGGTTAGCAAAGGAATTGTGTCAGTTCATTGATATGGACTTCCGCATAGGTGGGTAACGCCTGATTCGAGTTTTTTTGCTTATGTACCAATCCTATTATTATTTCTGTATCATTCAATCTATCCCTGCCCTGCAAAAATGGCAGAAAAAATGTAAAGCAAGTTATTAAACTAAAAACTAACCTTCTCCTTATATGTTGAATACATTCATTATTATTATTATTATTATATTTTTTGCTTATTTTATTGTAACGTATAATTGATATTTTGTTTGCTTTTGCATATATTTGTAGGTATATGTATAGTAGTGTATTTTTATGTTAGGATTATTTTATAGATCTGTGTATTATATTATTTAAAGCATTGTATTGCAGCTTCCACTATTTATTTTATTTTATTTTTTAAGCACACTTTTTGTCTGTCCCAGACTGAATGCTCCTCTCATCCACTCAAAGGTTGACTGGTAGAGGTCCCTTACAGGGATAAGATGGCCTTTGTACATATATCTCATTGTTTGTCAATTGTGCTTGTTTACTTATTTTGTACAATACAGTTTTTAAATACTTACATACATAACTGTAGTCATAGGGGCTGTTTCAGCATCCATTGATTAGTGTTAAGTGACGGTTAAATGTGATGCCGTCTCTATTGTTTTGTTCGAATAGACAGAGACGGCATCACATTTAACCGTCACTTTAACACTAATCAATGGATGGTGAAACAGCCCCATAGTGTATTATAATTAATTGTTTGCTAAATATTTTCTACCCCATGAACTGGGGCAGTAGAGCATACGGGGGCTACTCTATAAAATTTGAAAATCGAAGTTCGTATCGTACCGTCCCTCTCACTCACGTATTAAATAATATAAGCGTCAGCGGGACGGCAAGATACGAAGTTCGAATTTTGCACTTCGAAGTATAGGGCCAGTGACGGATCCTGCCGGGGGCGGATCAAACAACGCGTTGCGGGTTCCGTACTAATCGAACCTTAATATGTTATTACTAGCTTTTGCCCGCGGCTCCGCCCGCGTGGAATTCGGTTATCGCGCGCTGTTCCCTCGGGAACTCTGCATTTTTCCGGGTTAAAAAGTAGCCTGTGTCACTCTCTGGCCCACAAACTATCTCTATGCCAAAAATCACGTTGATCCGTCGCTCCGTTTCGAAATGAAAGACAGACGTTTGTCCAAACACACAAACATGTTGTGTTTATACAAACACACACTTTCGCATTTAGTATGGATTAACTAACACCCTTTATAGGTTCACTTGTAACTAATAACTTGAGACAAAGAACCGAATTAACTAATTAACAAACTGACCGATGAGCTGAATAAGAAACTGTATAACAAAATGACTGACAATTAAACTAATTAAAAAACGTAAAAAACTAATTATCAACAAAGTAACCGACGAAGTAACAAACAAACTCAGTTACAGTATAAACATAATAAAAAGTTAAGCCAACCACAAAAGTTAGGTTATTTAATAAGTAATAATATTTCCGAATAACCTACTTGATCTGTAGTTTTTTTTTGTTAATACTCATAAGCCAAAGTTCGTCTCTTGGACTCAGGTCTGTGGAAATGACATTCAAAATCTATAATGAACTTCGGTGACGGACAAACATCATAAAACCTGCTTATGAAAAAATGTGACTTAAAAGTTAAAATTTTGCATCACTGCACGTACTTTTGTATTTTTTATTCATCTCATTTTTACTATCGCTGAAGTCTCATTGATCATGTAAAGAACATAAAACTATATACCTATCAAAGTCTATTTCACAGTTTTATATTGGTAATGCAATAAAACGGTGTGTCCCAGAGGACCTCATTGATATTCCAAGTAATAAAACACTTGATTATTAGGACAAGGATAAAACAGGTAAGTACTTACTTTATAGTCAGAACGAGACTGGCTTAATACTCGAATTTATTTAAAACTACGAAGCGCATCTGTGTTGTTTTTGAAATTCATTTGCGACATTTGAAATTTACCACGAGCTTTACGGTGAAGGAAAACATCGTGAGGAAACCTGCATAACCTGCGAAGCAATTCAATGGTTTGTGTGAAGTTCCCAATCCGCACTGGGCCCGCGTGGGAACTACGGCCCAAGCCCTCTCAATCTAAGAGGAGGCCTGTGCCCAGCAGTGGGATGTATATAGGCTGGGATGGTGGTGGCGGTAGTGCATCACGCGATGCTTAAGATATATTAAAAGATACCGTGGATGAGTCAGTTACACAGGATATTGTTTTTCAAGCTTTTATTATTTAACTGTGCCTAGTATATTTATTTGTTTGTTTCAAACCTTGCCAGTTAATTTTGATCCGCTTTTAGTAATCACAATATATGGTAAATTTGTATATGAGGGGAGGCCTGTGCCCTACAGTGGGACGTATATAGGCTGGGATGAAGATGATGATGACATATACATAAATAGTAACCTTTGTGTTATTCTAGACTTTCAGCTATCTACATATCAGATTTCATACAAATTGGTCCAGCAGATTTAGCAACAAATTTTCGTATTAAATAAAATCAGTATATACCTACAGGGTGTAACTCATATCGGTCAGTATGGGAAGGTCTGAATCTATAATACATACGAAGATCCTTTCTTAGGAACCACGTCATCGATTTTAATAACAAGAAAAACTGCATCTATACACTTTTAAAAACTTGTACTCAGCTCGGGAATCGAACTCGGATGTTTGAAAAATAAAACTTACATTATTAAAGAATATGAAATACAATGCATTTTATTCATTCTAGATATCATACTTCATAGTAACTTATGACCTGCACTACCGATATCGAAATAGAAATAATGTATGTTGTATTTTTCAAAATGACCGAACTGAGTTTTTTTTTGCAGATGTATGAATTCAGTTTTTCTTCTTATTAAAATCGAAGACATGGTTTCTAAGAACATATCTTCATATGTCTTATAGTTTCAAACTTTCCTATACTGACCGATATGAATGTTACACCCTGTATACTATACAATTACTGTACGGTACAAGCAAACTAATTAATAAGCAACTAGTTGAGACATAATTATTTTACAAAAAATAAGAATAAATACTTAAATAAGATCTTCAGAATATACGATATTTCGTTAAACGCCTATACGGTATAAGATCATTACTTCTAATTTACTTACTTCTAATTTCTGCTCTGGGAATAAAAACCATTTGACACAAAACTTTTTGCTGCAATTCCCTTTAACTAACCAAAATCCGGGTAACAACATAAAAACACAACCGCAGAACAAGCTTTCTAACTAACGGATACGAGCTGATTGTACCCACATTTCGTGCAATTTGCAAACTTTTTCCCTCCAAGGAGCTAATGCGACTCCCGTTACAGCAGTTTTATTTGCCCTAGAGAATGTTACAGCCGTCAAGACTTTGCAAAGAGTGTCGAATGTGTCTGCTCGCAAGGGCGCCGCCCGCCCGCGGCAGTAGACTTACAGGCGTCAAACCGATCGCCCACCAGTTGAGCGCGCTAAGTTCAAGTTCGATTTCAAAATTCGAATCAAATATCACCCATCGTCGTTTGTTTTTTAAAGTTTTTTTTTAAGTGTCGTGCGTTTGTGCCAAGATTAAAAAGTGAATCTGACTTTGGCGCCAAGAAGTTTGAGATTGCGGTTGCGAGCTGGATTATTATTTTCAGGTAAATTAATTTAATTTGGATTTTGTTTTAAACTCATTTTGGAGTTCGGGATCAATTTTGAATGGGTCGGAGTTGAGACATATTTTAATCCGCTTTAAGGAATTTGGGTTGTTCGTTATTTTAATTAGTTGGAGTTTGTTGCGTGTTTTATTTTTGCATTATGTGCCTTAGCCTTGTTTTACCCATATTTTTAGTTTTATGATTTAATATTAAAAATGATAAAGCAAAGTTGAGAGTTATTGTGTCGTGTTGTGTTTTGCATTAAGATCCATTTCTGTATGGCGGAGAGTTTAAATGTGTAGTTTTTGCTATGGTTTTCTGTTTCACAAATATGGAAATAATCATTAGTGACATTTTGTGGTACTAAAACCTTGTTTGAAAGTTAATTTAAAAAAATACCATTAAAAATACGTACGGTACAAGCAAACTAATTAATAAGCAACTTATTGAGACTTATAGATATTTTACAAAAAATAACAACCTACCACCTACACCTAACACCTGTCTAAATTAACAAAAAAACGTAAAAAATGGCTTAGAGTTCACGATCAATATCAACTCTTTAACCATTTTGTATCTCAAGACAAAATTAGAAAAGAGGTAATAAAAATATAGTACCAAGCTTTTACTTAAAAGCTCAAGAAAAAAAAACTTTAACTAAACCAAACACTTTAATTTATTACATTACACAATTAATTTGATATGAAAATTGGTTACAAGATTTACTTGTGTAGATACTCGTATATACTTCTTTTTTGCTAATCTTGCGCCAATCTTTTTATGTTATATAAATTTGTGTGAAGTTATAAATTGATGGACAATACAATACAATGACTCTTTATTATACACCACAAATAATAAGCGACCCAGAAAACAGGTACCTACACGGAGAGAAAGTTACAAGGGAATCAATAGGCGGCCAATACATAAAATACCAAAAACAAAAGCCTAAAGCCTTAAAAGTTAATTTCATCAAGTCATGTACTCGTTAAAACAAAAATGTATCATTAAAACATAACGTTTCTTTACTATCCACCAGTGAGGAGTTCCCCTATGAGGAGATGACCCTAGCTGCAGGATCAGGTCGAGTCTATCATATTAGCGGATTTTCACCGAAACAAAACTTTTGTACGTGCAAAGACACGTATCCGTGCCATCAACTATTATGGCTGGACCAGATCAGACTGGAATACAAGAAATTCAATACCAGATTTATCTGTCCAGCGAGAATCGCATCTGAGGGAGAGAAAAGTTTTGTTTCGGTGAAAATCCGCTAATATGATAGACTCGACCTGATCCTACAGCCAATCATCTCCTCATATGGGAACTCCTCAATGGTGGATAGTAAAGAAACGTTGTGTTTTAATGATACATTTTAGATTGTATTGTAACCGGACTTACACAAGTATGCCAAATCTTATGTCAATTTTCCCACTCAAAGTGGGTCAAATTTGACACCTAAGATTCAATTACAGACTGTTGTTTAAGATAAGTCTAGTGAGATGAGAGGTGAGACTAGGTAGATAAAACTTAGTAATAAATAATAAATTTTACAACAAAACAAATAATCGCCTTTTTCTATAGGAGTTGGGTCTTTTGCAGAAGAAATAAAAGTTGTATTATCGTCTACTTTCTTTATTGTCTTTTTACTTTGTACTAGGAAGCAATTATACGACCGTTCCTCTCAAATCTCAAAAGGCAAGTAAGGTACCCTCATTATAGAAAACATAGATATGACAGCTGTACTCTGATTACCCGCAATATTTTAATAATTAATTTTTGCATCAAAGACAAATAGAATAAATCAACACGCCCCCTCAAAAATTAATTCATAATGCTTTCTATACATAATAGACATACCCATTTAAATTATTACATAATCTGTAATGGAACGTATATTACTTCCAAGAACATTCTGGGAAAAACGTAAATTATGGTCCAACATTTATTGCATGGATTAGGGAAAACCCAGAAAAACCTAATCAGACCATTATAACAAAAATAATCAAATCGCACTTTACAATCACAGTTACATAATTGAATTTTATTCTAAGCCGATTTTTCTTCGCATTTCCTGATAACTGCCCGCAGGCAACGGCTTAGTCAAAACATCTGCCAGTTGTTGATTTGTTGGTATATAGTTTAATTTTACTATATTTTTCTCGATTTTGTCTCTGGAAAAATGATATTTTATGTCGATATGTTTTGACCTTTTATGATTGGTGGGATTATTTGCTATACTTTATGCAACCGTTGTTATCTTCAAATATAACAATAGGGCATATTTATTTTCAAATTAATACTTTCGGCTAGAGACTTAAGCCATAAAGCTTCTTTAACAGCTTCATACAATGCCATGTACTCAGCTTCAGTAGACGAAGCTGCTACTGACATCTGTCTCTTTGTGCACCAAGTAATTGTACTTTGATCAAAAAGTTTAAACATATAACCAGTAGTACTTTTCCTATCATTGTGATCATGACCGCCCCAATCTGAATCCACATACCCACATAATATGTCACTGTAATGGTCGCTTCTTTTATAAGTCAATTTCAAATCCATTGTACCCTTAAGATACCTTAAACACCCTTTTTAAACATTGCCACAATTCTTTGTTGTTATTGTTTGTATAGCGACTTAATATATTTATTGAGGTACTCAAATCAGGGCGTGTACATATCATTAAGTACATCAAAGATCCTATGAGATTACGGCATGGGGCGTCATAATGATCCTTAGAATTTAATGCCTCATAGTTTAACTTGGTCTCAGTGGGGTACTTACAGATTTACAATCACTCATATTATATTTATCTAAAATTGATTGAATGTACGCAGTTTGGTCTAATTTATTGTATCAATGTCTCTTGTTACTCTTTATACCAAGAAACAACTTTATGTCATTAAGATCTGTCATTTCAAATTTACTCATAAGATATCTTTTAAACAAAGTCAAAGATTCTTCATCGGCACATACCAAAACTAGGTCATCAACATAGAGTACAACGTATATGTTTTTATAATATCACCTTTATCTTAATATATATATACATCTATCAACTGATGAGTTTTTGAAAACCTTTTTCTTTAAGAGACTTTTCAAACATCTCGAACCAACATCTAGCAGCCTGTTTTAAGCCCGTATAAAGCTTTATTAAGTGTTTACACACAGCATTATTTTATTTTACAACACCTTCCGGAACTTTCATGTATATTTCTTCTTTAAGAGTACCATTTAAAAATGCTGTTTTTACGTCCATATGATGAACAATAAATTGTGTTGATTAGCAAAAACTGATTATGAATCTAAAACTTGAAATCCTTGCGACAGGTGCAAAGGTTT
>NC_133496.1:8668127-8706325 GCF_025370935.1 Choristoneura fumiferana | reverse complement strand
CTTTGGCTAGTTGAAGTATAATTTTGATAGTGTTTTATGCGGCCCAAAATTCTATATTGCTCTCGTGTCTAACATTTTTTAATGCGCAAGTGGTCTCCACGTGGTTTCTGGAATTTAACTATCAAGTTGCAAAAACTACAATTACCGTACAACGTCCCTCTCAAAGAGAGTTTATCTTGACACTGGCGAAATTATCCTATTAATTAGGACAGAAAAGCCATATTTTAAAAGTGAAGAAGAAGAAGAAGTACCGTTTTTTGCGTGTGTGTGTGTGCGTGCGTGCAAGCGTGTGTGTGTGTGTGTGTAACGGAGACTGAAGTTTTTATTGACTTGAAAGTTTGTCTTTGAAAATGCAATGTATACCAAATTTCAAGTCAATCTGACCCGTGCGAATGGGTTCAAATGAAATTGAAAGATTAGATCCAAACAAAAAACATCAAGAAACATGACAAGTTAAATAAAAGCTTGTACAAACTAATAATTTTGCTGAAGAAGACAATTGCGGCTATTGTATTGCTTACCATCTGTTTAATGAAATAGCAATTACGTTGAAGCATGTATTGTCATCATCTCGCGTCTCGTCCAAATATCGATAAAATACCACTTAGGCTCAATTCCATCTCGTATTGGACATTCTTTTAGATGTAAGTACCTAGAACGTGGGTAGATATAGGTGGGTAGATAGATACTTAAATACTTATTACTTACTTAAGCCTATTTGATAAAAGCAATATATTTCGAGAGAACGCAATAATCCACCTTCATCCCAGCCTATATACGTCCCACTGCAGGGCAGAGGCCTCATCTTAGAACAAGAGGGCTTGGGCCATAGTTCCCACGCGGGCCCAGTGCGGATTGGGAACTTCACACGCACCATTGAATTGCTTCGCTGGTTTGTGCAGGTTTCCTCACGATATTTTCCTTCACCGCAAAGCTCGTGGTAAATTTCAGATGCAATTCCGCACATGAATTTCGAAAAACTCAGAGGTGCGAGCCGGGGTTTGAACCCACGATAGGTCAAACCACTAGGCCACCACGGCTTCAATAATCCACCTATTCGACATAAAATATCTTCATAGTTTAATTGCCGTTTGTTGACCTTTATTTCTAAAATGAAATAAAAGAGTTTTTGGTAAAAATTTCGTTTTTAATACAAGTTTTTTTTTGTTGACTGTACTTTTTGCCGACTTTGTTTGCATTGTCAACCAAACTTTTCATTCAGCTAAATCTACCAACTATATAGTAATTAGGTACTCTTTAATCAAACTGTATATTGTTAAAAACCTCTCTTTTCGCGTCAACGGTTTGACAGTTGATTCCCAAATGGCACCATGCAAGGCACGTACAAATGACCAATAAGTCATCTCATCGTCTAATTATTTCATGTATTTATTGTTTAGTTTAACCTAGTGTATCGTATCCTCATTTCAGATAGTAACTGGTAGTTATCCCACCGAAAACTGGCTGATTATCAAACAAGTCGTCCACCTACCCACCGTGTCTCTGTCAACCTCGACACTGGCAGAATCATCAAAAAATTTATGGAGCCACTTTTCCTAAATTTGAATTGAATTGACCAATAAGTCGAACTTCGAAAATACAGATAAATAAGAGCAAAACGAAACGTATTGGCGCTACCGTTCCAATACACTAGAGAGCCGAAAATATACTTGTTACGATGCTCATTGTTTTCGAACATATTGGGAAAATGAGTCCGGAAAACTAAGGTCAGGGAATTATGGGACGGAATAGAAGTGATAAAAGTCAGATGGTGAAATAAGTAGCGCTATATGTTTTGTGTTATGGTGGACTGTAGTCTGTAGTAAATAACAGCTTTTTTGTTAGGTTTAGGTTTACTTTTTGTTATAATTGATGATGAATGATATTGTTTAAAGTAATGGGGCACTTTTGATAATCTGAATCGATAAAAAATTAAGTTGATTTACTTACTCACTAACATATCAAAAAATCGACACGCTCTTGGCCATTTTTTTTGTTATAACGAAAGTTTGAGGTTATTTTCTAAAACTGGCTTTTCCAATAATCGACTCGCGTGTCTATAATATATTTTTTGATTCCTCTCTCTAAAGTTCGTTTTTCAAATAAGTACAGACAGATGTATTGAATATGAATACTTAATGTTTTGTCATCTTATTTTGTTGGAAAAGTTCGTCTTTATCTTGCTTTCTCAACTAGCTTACTGAAGTTGACTGGAGCCAATTGAAAAAGATTGAGAAAAAAAAAAAACCGGCCAAGAGCGTGTCCGGCTAGCCCAGGATAGGGTTCCGTAGCCATTACGAAGCAATCAAATAATATTTTTCTAAGGATTTCGTATTGTGTACGGAATCTTCCATGTTTAAGTATGTTTTATTTATACCTAAGGCTGCTATTTACTCTTAAACTACTAATAATTCTCAAGCAATCTTAGCCGCTATAATTTTCCTTGTAAATTTGATATAATTACTACCATTCTGATTTTTTTTAATTTTTAAAAATCACCCCCACATTACGTTGGGGAAAAAAAAAAAAAATGTTTTATTGTTTTTTATTTTACTACTTTGTCGGCGTGAATGATGTGTATATATGCACAGTTTACAGCTTTCTAGTACTGCTGGTCTCTGAGCTAAGCCGCGGACAGACAGACAGACGGACGGACGGACGGACTATAAGGGTTCCTAGTTGACTACGGAACTCTAAACACGAACTTATCCGACATCATTTACTACATCTGTAATTTGATTACGACCTAAAGAGTGATTACGAATTTTATTTATTATCAAATTAAGTAAGAATTACTTTTTAGTAAATATTGTTGATTTTTGTAATTTTAACTTTTTGATAATACTTATTCAATAGTTAATTTTATTTATTTCATTGCCGACGTTAGGGATTATGATGTTAATCTGGTAGATGCACATTACAGGTAATAAGTAGTCGATAACTGAGTGTTTATTACTGAAGATTCAGTGTCGATTAATAGAGATTTATACACTTTTTACTTTTTCGGATTTTCTTCTTAGCTGTATACCGGGTGTGGCCTGTAATACAAATAAAAAATTAAAACGTAGATCGTCGTCGTCAATCTGAACAACATTAGTTCAGCAACTTTTAAAAATAATGGAGTCTTTGAATTTTCCTTTTTTCATACAAATTAAATACTGTTATATCAATGTACGCCATCCAAGAACACAATTGACGTCAGCTGTCACGCTACTAACATCAAGCATTTTGCTTTACATTGCTTCTTCGAATAAACTTAAAAGTGTAATAAAAATTAAAAAACTAATTAGTTTTAAAAGTCGCTGAACTATGTTGTTCAGTTTGACGTGTAGGTATGATCTGTTTTAATTATTTGCTCATATTACAGGCCACACCCGGTATAGTTAAAAAAAAATCCTTTTCATACTCGATCGTTACTTTTGGTTTAAAAATGACTTTAATTTTATCAAGAAGCCCACTAAAAAGTGTCGATCATTGGTGCCACTACATTAAACATAGGACTGCCATAGATTGACGTGATTTTGAACCTTAGCAACTCTTTTATCTCAAGCCCTGAGAGCACATTCAGCCCAACTGTACCGACTTACAAGCCGGCCTTAACTTTACGCAGTCTCGACAACAATAGTCTTTTGTGCATCCATTGGACGTCCACTTTAGAGGCCAATCTTTGACTCCCGCTGCGCCATTTGAGTGCATTTAAGGAAAGGTTTTGCATAAAACAGCATTTTAAACGCCAAGTAGGTAACATCATCATTATTAGTTTTATACATACTTAGTGTCAACATAGTATAAAAAACAGGGATCCTTACGTACTTAATAGTGGATTGTTCAACGAGGGACTAAAACAAGTCATTATGGTTAGTCTCGCGTTTACTTTACTTTTCACTTTGAATGCGAGGAAAAAAACGACGTTCTGTTCAAAAGTAGAATATTACTTTTTACGCTCAATACTTTAATAAAAATGCTTGCCTATTTAGCCAACAGATTCATATCTGAAAACTATTTTAAAACGAATAATTGTACTATGCATAATAAAATGAATTCATTCAACAGGTTCATATTCGTACCTAATCATTAATTGGGTTTCACGAAACTAAATTTGTTTTTTTTTTAATATTTTTGCACAGTTGTAATTTTCTACGCCCTAAAAATTGTCTATAGACAATCACTGAAAATGGCGATAATCTTCCATTCGCAAACCGTGATTGGCTGTTTAGGGGTTTCCAACGTAAATTACGAAAAAAACTTTAATCCCTAGAAATTAATGAGGAGCTTTAGTAGATATGCAGAGACTAAAGTAACATTACTGTTCGCCTATCTTTAAGTTTTCCTTTCCTGTTTAGGTTAGCTTGAAAAGATCCCTTTTAGGGATAAGTTCGCCTTTGTACTCTTTTGTTTTGTTGTTTTCTTTTTGTATTATTTTTGTGTTTTATGTACAATAAAGTATTTACATACATACATACATTTTAAGAGCATGAGAAGTGGAAAAAATATTTACATCACATCTTGGCCTATATAAGTATACATCTCACACTGCAATTCTTGTGCCCACGCGGGACCAGTGCAGATTGAGAACTTCATACTCGCCATTGAATTACTCCGCAGGTTTCTGCAGATTTCCTGACGATGTTTTCCTTCGCCGTAAAGATCGTGGTTTTCGCATTTCTAGTTACCTACTCAACTTCCGTGAAGAAACTCAGAACATACCTCAATCCATATCGTGCATGACTCTTGTGTGTCTCCAACAGGGCAATAGTAGAGAATCACATCTATCACACACAATATGTTTATTTTATAAAAATTTTACTTGTCACATTACTTTTTACCCGACTGCAAGAATTATGTACGCAATACTGATGTTAGCAAATTGCGAGATTGATGGGCAGCCTTGTACTAACCTTTGCCAACCAACAACTTATCAACCTTCAAAGATAGTCAAATTAAAATAGGAAATTACTGGCACGTGAGGTATCCCATCTTAGGCCTCTAGGTTGGCAACGCGTCTGCAATACCCCCGGTGTTGCAATGTTTCGGTGGTGATCTCTTACCATCAGGAGACCCACTTGCTCGTTTGCCATCCAGTCCAATAAAAAAAAAAAAAGGAAAATATAAATGAGTCACACCAACCAAATGACTGCTGAACCGGAAATTTCTTGCCCTAGTGCAAAATGAACGCTAGCTTTTCTGTATGAGTACTTGTTTACGCGACGTCCATTTGTACTGTGTAGGCCCATCTATCACACTGCCCCTCGAATAAAATCACAGGTTCGCACGGAATTGCCAATCGCCGTTTTGATTTCGCCCTGCGACTGCCCTATTTGCCATGAGCGTCATAAATTTTAATATTTCCACAGTTCAGTATTAAAAGCACGTACGAGTGCCCACTATTTCTCATTTTAAGGGATGAGGGAGTTAAATCACTGTTTTATTTTATTTATACTGGAAAGTCTTACTTTCTGCTCTGTATGAATAAGTTTCAATTTTTAACCTGGTTGTGTTTCATAAAACTTTGGGACAATTGAAAGGTTACACTGTTACGCACTTAGAAATTGAGAAAGTTTTCTATTGAAATAAAGTGTTCATTGATTCCATACTAACATTATAAATGCGAAAATAACTGTTTGTCTGTTTTTTATTTCTTCACGCTTAAAACATTGCATAAATTTAGATTACGTATAGAAAAGACATAGTATAGTTTTTATGTCGGTAAATTTACAATGACAAACAAATTCATAGTAAACCGAGTCGCGAGTAAAAGTGTAAAAGCTAGTACATACATTTGAAAATAGCTCCATGTGTCGGTCTGCCTGTCTGTTACCTCATTTAACCGATTAGATGAAATTTGGTGTGGAGATAGTGTGAAATACTGGGAAAGACATACAACACAATACAATACAATAAATCTTTATTGCACACCAATACATAGTAGGCAGTAGGGGAGAGTTGGGTATGACGGGGAGGGGGCAAGACGGGACAACCGACTTTAAAGGCTAAAGAATTAGCCAATCAGGATCGTATTAGCATCTGACGTCGTGCCATCATTACGATAACTAGTCATCGAAGTGAGCGAACAATGACACCACGCGTTATATTTTGTTTTCGGGAAAAAACTGTTTTTTTCCAAATAGCTAGTGATTTTTCCATATTGACGTGTTTTTCCGCAAATAATAACATGTCGGAAAATATTTAAATGTTATCAAATGTGATGATAACTACACTAATAGGTAAGAACTTGTTTTTTTCTATATTGCATATTGGTTTTATTCAGTTATTTTTAAAATTTGATTCAGCACGTGGGGGCAAGACGGGGTAGGTGTTAAGGGGCAAGATGAGGTAAGTGTTAAGGGGCAAGATGGGGTAGGAATGAAAGCGGCATATAAATGTCTAATTCTACTGTACTCTAACGGTCTATTTTGTTCTAGAATGGTGAGAAAATACAGATGCCACGTTCACTCGTGAACATTGTGAGCTGTAAACGGTCGTTTGCTGTATGCCCCATCTTGCTCCACTATTGGTACCCCATTTTACCCCTAGGGTGGGGCATAATGGAGATGAGGGGGTATTTGTACTTATTTTTTATTTTGTTGTTACCAACTTAGTTTATAAATGAAGACTGATTACCAAAGAAGATTAAAAGAATAAAACAAATTAATAAAATCCATTACGGTCTATTTTATTTGCCATCAAAACTTAAGGACCTGTCATACCTCACTCTCCCCTACAGAAAACACAGGTATAATATACATTGACAGCATAGTTTCTGTCCCGGAAAATAGCGTAATTCCCGCGGGGCAGTGCTAAGCAAAATTTTCGCAAACGGAGTTGCGTGCAAAAGCTAGTAAGTAGTCTAATAAAATGCAATAAATCACTTATTGTTTTGAAAATATAAATCGTTTACTTCAAAACTTTGGGTTCATAACTTTTAAATAGTATTGCGAACAGATATACTTTTGAAAAGTTGAAAACGAGTTAGACTTATTCATCAATCAAATTTACTTTCGCTGAAATCTGATTGATTAAAAGTGTTTTTAAATAAGAAATTGATTCAAACGTTATTTTACGGAGTTCCATATCGATGAACTTGCACTAAATAATAAAGTTCCACTGTAATGGATATGAAAATGTCACTAATTTAATACAGTAATTGATTGAAACTTCGGGTGCCGTCGAATTTTGATTGAGATTTGACTTTTCCCGTTGGAAATACATTACCTATGCACTATACAGGGTGATCAATCCAAATGGGTCAGTAGGGAGAAATCAGAAACTATGAGAGATAGCGAAATCTGTTCTTAGGAACCATGGCTTCGATTTTAGATTTAATAACAATGACGAATGAATTTTTTGATTTAACTCTCTTACATAACTGGGAATCGAACCTGGTCAAAACCTCTATAAACTATGTTTATAAATTCTGCACGTTTTTTCTTTATTGATTTGTAAAGTAATAATAAGCGATACAGAAAACAGTACACAGAGAGAAAATTACAAGGTTAGCAATAGGCGGCCTTATCGCTGAAGAGCGATCTCTTTCAGGCAACCTTTTTTACAGAAAGAACACTAGAACACACAGACTACTAGAAGTGAGTCAAATTAAACTTGCTAGATTTGCCCCGTACATACAAACATACGTACGTTATACATACATATACACATTGCACGTTAAATAAAAGCTTGTAAAATGTGTTTTTTTCCGTCCACATCCACCCAATCAAAAATAACAACGAAAAAATGTGCAGAATTTATGACATACTTCACAGATATTTTGACCAGGTTCGATTCCCGGTTATGTATGAGAGTTAGGAGCAGAAGTTAGCAGGTAGTAGGACCTTGTGCAAGGTCCGCCCAGATTGCTACCACCATCTTGCTCGCTAATCCTGCCGTGAAGCAGCAGTGCTTGCACTGTTGTGTTTCGGCGTGGACAGCCGGTGAAATTACTGGCACTAGAGGTATCCCATGTTAGACCTCTATCTGGCAACGCATCTGCAGTAGGTACCCCTGGTGTTGCAGATGTTTATGGGCGGTGGTGATCTCTTACCAACAGGAGACCCACTTGCTCGTTTGCCATCCAGGCGAATAAAAAAAGTTAAAGATAAAAAAATGAATGCCATTTTTATTAAATTTACATCGAAGCCAGGTTCCTAAGAACAGATTTCGCTATCTCTCATTGTTTCTGATTTCTCCCTACTGACCTGTTTGGATTGATCACCCTGTATTTGTAGCTATCTTCTTACTAAATTTCATTCAAATTCCTCCAGCTGTTTTAGATAGTCTGAAGGTAACAATCAACACACTCACTCATACACACACATACTCACTAACTTTTATAATAAATATTATAGCAGAGAGTAGGATTACTTGGATTGGTTCAAGACTTATATTTTGAGGCATTGTCGTAATTTTTGACGAAAAGACGCTACGTAGCTTACCCCATTCTGCAGGCATATCATGTAATAAGGGACCGAATTCATATTTCTCCTTTACGACTAGAGCCTTAACTCGTTTGTAAAGGGTTTTACATCGCAGGATCCTGTCAAAAGCAATACGTCTGCAAGGGATGAGGATTTCTTTTGTATATTTGTGGTGGTAGGACCTTGTGCAAGGTCCGCCCGGATTGCTACCACCATCTTGCTCGCTAATCCTGCCGTGAAGCAGCACTGCTTGCACTGTTGTGTTTCGGCGTGGAGAGTAAGACAGCCGGTGAAATTACTGGCACTTGAGGTATCCATCTCAGGCGTCTAGGTTGGCAACGCATCTGCAATACCCCTGGTGTTGCAGATGTTTATGGCCGGTGGTGATCTCTTACCATCGGGAGACCCACTTGCTCGTTTTTCATCCAGTCGAATAAAAAAAAAAATTTAACATGTTAATTGACGAGATTGGCCATTAGTTTTTTTTTATAATTAGAAATGTAATGCATATAACGTTGTTCCATCGTATTTTATCGCAAAAGCTCTCTCAATTAGCTTCAGTACCTACAGTACCCATCGTACCTACAGCCGTTTTGACATTTCACACTAAGGGGCTGTTTCACCATCCATTGATTAGTGTTAACTGACGGTTAAATGTGATGCCGTCTCTATTTGTTTTGTTCGAATAGACGGAGACGGCCGGCATCACATTTAACCGTCAGTTAACACTAATCTTTGGATGGTGAAACAGCCCCTAAATATAATTTAAATAATGAATGGAATTCACTAAGAAATAAGTCACTAATTTAGGGGCTGTTTCACCATCCATTGATTAGTGTTAACTTACGGTTAAATGTGATGCCGTCTCTATTTGTTTTGTTTAAATAGACGGAGACGGCATCACATTTAACCGTCAATTAACACTAATCAATGGATGGTGAAACAGACCCTAAATATAATAATTGATTGACAATTCGAGTGCCGTCTTATTTCGATTGAGATCCGACTTTTTCCGATGGAAATACTTTATTAACATATCTATATGTATGGTATCTAGGTAGGTACCTATATAAATTTATAACATATCAATTACCATTATCTCTCTTATTTCGCTTTCTATTTTTTTTTATAAACGACAGGAAAAAACACGATTGGTAACACTTGTCCTCTCATAGACACAGTCATATTTTCTAAAAATCTAAACTAAACCAACCGGACCAACACAACTTTTTCTTGTAGAGCCAGCATCAAAAGTAGCTACACTTTCGTACCTACTTTGTCGTTTTGCAGCCACGTACTAAACGCCATGCAAGATTCATGCAAGATCAATGTGTCAATGCGACAAAGTAATTTCGCACATGAATTTCGAAAAGCTCAGAGGTGCGAGCCGGGGTTTGAACCCACGATCCTCAGCTTGAGAGGCCTCTAGGCAACCACAACTCTATAGGCTGGGTAGAGATGGTCCGTGGTATTCTAAAACCGGGTGTATGACACAGATAACCTATGTGGTGCAAAATGACAAATTTTGATCACAGACGTATTGAATTGAATAGGATCCTATAATGCGATGCAGTTCCCGTAATGGCGTAGATTAGTAACATCGAGTTATACTAATGCCGGCTATTACTGCCGCAGTACGCATTTAACGCTAACGGTTAAAGGTTAGCGGATGATACATTAAAGCATTAAGTCCTCTTTTTATTTCAAGAAACTATGTTTAATCATCTAACCTAGAAAAGTTGAATAACCCCCGATATTGTCATTTGAAGTCTAATATCTGCCTGGCGAGAGTGCTTTGTAATTTATATAATCTAATCTAAATATAATCTATCTCAAAAACGGCTGAACCGATTTTTATCAAACATAGCTAAGAACCACCACAAGGACACTCGCCATCATGTAAAAAAAAATACATAGAAATTGGACCATCTGATTGAGAGCAACGACGCGTTGACGGCGTCAAACTGATATATAACACCCCTTTTTTTGCGTCGTGGGTTAAAAATAAGTTTTAAATAATTGATAGATTTTGGCGTTACTTCGTGAAAGACGTCCTACGCTTCGCGTGTTAGTACCATTTCGTCTTTTACGCTGGTATTTGTAGTAAATTATTGAAGCCGTGGTGGCCTAGTGGTTTGACCTATAGCCTCTCAAGCAGAGGGTCGTGGGTTCAAACCCCGGCTTGCACCTCTGAGTTTTTCGAAATTCATGTGCGGAATTACATTTGAAATTTACCACGAGCTTTGCGGTGAAGGAAAACATCGTGAGGAAACCTGCACAAAGCTGCAAAGTAATTCAATGGTGCGTGTGAAGTTCCCAATCCGCACTGGGCCCGCGTGGGAACTATGGCCCAAGCCCTCTTGTTCCGAGAGGAGGCCTGTGCCCAGCAGTGGGACGTATATAGGCTGGGATGATGATGATGATGAGTAGTAAATTAGCAATTGGTCTAAATAGCAAGTGGTCTATAATTCTTTGACTCAAAATCGACGGAGCTCTACCTAGCGGAGCTCCTATTCCGCGGGGCAGAACGCTTCGCGCCTTGACGCAACTTTGACTTAACTTAAAGTATAATTTCAGTTCTCGACAAAAAACAGGTTAAACAGGTGTAGGACCAGTTGCTTTTTAAACCACTTGGGTACAATACAACAATACAATACAATTAATCTTTATTGTACACCAGAAATAGTAGGCTGAATATTCGGGCGTTTGTACCGCCGTCATTGTTCTCAACACTTTTTTATCAGATTTCAAGAAATAGGTACAATAAATATCAACATGTGTCAACATGTGTTCATCAATATGTGTCGGATGTAGATGTTTGTTGTACCTTTTTGCTTAAGAAATCTGATAAAAAAAGTGTTGAGAACAATGACGGCGGTACTAACGCCCGAATATTCACCCAGTAAGGTACACAGAGAAAATTACAAGGTAAGCAATAGGCGGCCTTATCGCTTAAGAGCGTTCTCTTCCAGGCAACCTTTTTACAGAAAGAAGGAAGGACTAGTTCACAGCAGGTGGTGCATTAACAGTAGATCAGAAAAACTGTGTACTTGCTGACACCGCGCTTGCTGAAGACACTATAGGTTATGACAAAAGTGATGCAGCTAATCACATTGTCCCATGAAAGTCAGTACTGCAACAGCTGACATTTCGTCTTCCGTTTTTCCAAACAAAGCTTTCACAACAACATATTGGAAAAGTTTGGCGGAAGTAGCCTACATAGCGCGTGTAGGCTCGCAACACCACTGACACGTTGTGGTGCTGGAATAATAATCGTGTATATGTTTTTAATTCTAGAAAGGATTTCGTTCCACTGATGACTACCGTAGTAAAATCAATCTATGTTTAATATACAAATAACCACGTGGAAATAGCGAGGAGAGCGGACAGAGCACACGTAAGCTATTCGGTCTGGTAGTTACAATTGAATTTCCGGGATTTTACAAAATTCCCCTGGGAATTTTCTAAATTTATAGTCATGGTCTTCATTGAGGTTGTGTTAAGAACAACTGTCGAAAATTTCAAAACCTAAACCCAGCGGTTGAAATTATCAAGATTTTATAATTTTATCCCTATCCTGTGGGAATATCGGGATAGAAGGTAGCCTATGTGTTATTCCAGATTATAAACTAACATTTTGCCAAATTTCACCCAAATCTGTTCAGCCGTTTCAGCGTGATGAAGTAACAAACATACTCACTCATTCACTCACTCACAAACTTTCGCATTTATAATTATTAGTAGGATTATTTTCATGCATAATTAAATGCAATAAACGGGACTTATCATGCCACAAGTGTAATATTTATCTCGACGTTTATTTTCATGTTGTTTAATTTACAGCGCATTAGTACAGTCGAGTTCTTAAACTTGTGAGCAAAAATTTAGTCAAAAATATCAGAACACGACTATTGTTAACGCCGTAGAAGCGTGTTCAGATATTTTGATCAAATTTTAGCTCACAAGTTTATGAACTCGACTGTACTTACCAACTGCAATGCTGTAAATTTTGTTTGATAAATAAATACAATATTATTCTACTATAAAATTCGTTTTTTTTTAAGTTTTTTCGTTAGAAATTACATCTTTATTTAATTTTAACCGCTAGGATTAGAAACAAGCAATTTGGCGTAGGTGTTTTGTCGTAGGTGTTTTAATAATTAAATACGCAACGTTAGTAAAGTCCACGATGTTACTTGGAATTCTCATGAGAATTAAGTAAAATTTCGAAACAATTCTAATGTCGTATTTAAATAAACTTAGTCAAACAACATGTTCCAACGTGTTCGTATTAATCCAACAGTGGTCCAACATGTCTAGCCATGTCTAACTGGCTACAGTGCTGCGGTCGCAGATGTTATTGCGTGCGGTCGCCCGCGGTCGCTGTGTCGGACGTGTCGTGACGTCACCATACGACATTGTATAGCAATATTGCGGAAATGACCACACAGGCGAAAATTCGTTGCCGTGTGATTTTGCCGGTACGGCGAGGGTGGATAGACACGCACGTCGACGGGAAAATGGGTTTAATGCTTGAGTTTTACAATCTGCTTTTTACTTTGATGGCTAGGAAACTACGAGAAAATGAAATATCAACAGTGGAAACAATTGTTCACTTACTATGCAACTTTTATTGTTCATGCATTACTATATTATAATTATAAATGTTTAGTTATATTGATCTATCTTGATTGTTTTTTAGTTTGATATAAATTAAAAAATATTAAAAATGTATGTAGAAACTTCTTTGTTTGTGGCTGTTTACACCTGATTGCCTTAGTCTTAGATGAACATTTTACTTTATGCACTAGAGCATAAAAAGTCATTTTATAAAAAGGCATAAATACGTGAAAAATCTTAATTGTCTTGTACTTGTGGTAAAAAATCAAACTGACAGAAAAACGGCCAGTACTAAATTGTCTAAATAACATATACAACCTCGCCTAAAATGAAATTGACGCATGCTGCATTCGTAATTTTTAAACCGGACACAGTAAAAAAGGATTTCAAAAAATACTCACAACCTGCTTTAAATACAGTGTATAATCGATTCTACTCACGATTCCGAGCTAATTAGTTGCATGTTTTCAGTTATTTGATTAACATATTGTATACGAACATTGAAAGTAAAAATAAACAGTAAAACACTCCAATTATCAAGATGACATCGCAAATGCTGTATAATGTAAGAATGTAACACTATGCTAAGTAGTTACTTTTCTCCAATGAAATACAATTTAAATTGATAATTTTCAAAACATTGATGTAAAATTTCTTTAAAACAAAAGGGTGTATCCACAGAGCTTACAGCAGAAAATTCTTTTTTATTGTATGCTTTTGAATAATAACGAATTAAAATATTTAACTTGCTTTATCGGACAAGAGAACAATGCAAAACCCGGCTACAGTTTTTAACGTATAAGCGTCATGTTGAAATTTATGTAAAAGAAACAAAAGACTCGTCAGAAGATGCTTTATTATTAAGATTTCTGCATTGTTTTGAGATAATAATGATAATAAGTTTTTGCATAATAATTATATATTAACAGAAGCTTGTTGGCTCACTGTATTTGCATTTCATCCAAACTACATACCTATTATGCTTACTAAATTTTAAGTCAAACCAATCGCTTAAAGTAGATGAAATCCGATTTGGAAGATTTGACCCGAACACACAAACTTTGCTAGTTAAAAGCTAATAAAAATAAATGTTAATGTAAATAAACGTAACAGTACCTACATAAATATTTTATCATATGATTAAGTTTCGGTGTATGCATGGAATTTAAAATTGAAACACTTAGGGGCAGTTTCACCATCCATTGATTAGTGTTAACTGGCGGTTAAGTGTGATGCCGTCTCTATTTGTTTTGTTCGAATAGACGGAGACTGACCTGACATGACAGGAAAAATGATACTAAATAATGAATACCTACGTTCATTACGAACATTACCTCTGACAGAACGGTCATTACATTTTGCAGTATTATAATGTTGCCCGACCATTTTTGAACGATGCACTGGTAAAAGCAAGATAAGCGGATGCGCTCCCATCTTCACAAAGTAGTGTAATACCATTAGGTCATTTTTGACTCATTCATTCAAACACGATTGGTTTGTTAACCGATGTTTAGAAAGAAATGGTGAACATGAAAAAAAAACGCGGTCTGTTTAACGAACTGTTAAATTTTAACATGCGGTTACGTAATCAATGATTATGTTGTAGTTTGTGAACTCGGGTCTTAGTGAGTGCGTTCAAGTATTCATCGTTTTACACAACATAAACCGATTTTGATGAAACATGTCTAAAAACCCCGATTTCAAATAAAAAAACCGCATTCAATTCGGTCCACCCGTTAAAGCGCTACGGTGCCACAGACAGACAAACAGACACACATAGCGGTCACACTCATAACACCCCTCTTTTTGCGTCGGGGGTTAAAAATGGGTGCTAATAGCAAGCGAAAATTTTTGTTTTAGTTGTTGAATATATATACTATATAATATATATACCTACTAAATGATTGAAAAAAGGTGTACACGTATCAAATTCGGTACAGTCAGCTGCAGAGAAATGTGACCCCACTGCGGTACAGTATTGTAGGGGGGCCATCTTACTCTGCAGCTGATTGTAAATAAAGTTTGAAAGAATAATGTACAAAAGCCGTGGTGGCCTAGTGGCTTGACCTATCGCCTCTCAAACAGAGGGTCGTGGGTTCAAACCCCGGCTCGCACCTCTGAGTTTTTCGAAATTCATGTGCGGAATTACATTTGAAATTTACCACGAGCTTTGCGGTGAAGGAAAACATCGTGAGGAAACCTGCACAAACCTGCGAAGCAATTCAATGGTGCGTGTGAAGTTCCCAATCCGCACTGGCCCGCGTGGGAACTATGGCCCAAGCCCTCTTGTTCTGAGAGGAGGCCTGTGCCCAGCAGTGGGACGTATATAGGCTGGGATGATGATGATGATGATGAATATACAAAATAGGTAATTCTTATTTATACTCAATGGATTTTCTTGTAATTGACAACTTCGCAGGATTATTCTAAACTGATGGTAACTGATTATGATATTTTTTTTTATTTTCAATCCATATTTTTTTATTTGACTGAAGAAAGAAAGAAAGAAAGAAAAGTTTATTTTGGCTCCAAAAATGTACCACCTAAAACTAAGACTAGAACTAGCACTAAAACTATGTTACTAGGTGACACGGCAGGATACCAAAAAGGGTCTCCACTCAGCATGTGTTGCCGCACATTATGTGCAGTAACGCTGGTTTTCTGTGGAGCCCAAACGTTAAATAAACATGTATGCATGAGCCAGTTCCTTTGCCCTAGTCAGACGGAGAAAAAAAAAATTAAAAAAAAAAAAAGAAATTAAGAAATTAAAACCATAGACAAAGGGAGAAGTGACGTGGCTCAGTGTAAAAGATAATAATACTTATACTGCTGTCGTGGCAATAAATAGTAATTTTTAAACATTTTCTTTTGCGATGCGACTGGATGGCAAACGAGCAAGTGGGTCTCCTGATGTTAAGATATCACCACCGCTCATAAACATCTGCAACACCAGGGGTATTGCAGATGCGTTGCCAACCTAGAGGTCTAAGATGGGATACCTCAAGTGCCAGTAATTTCACCGGCTGTCTTACTCTCCACGCCGAAACACAACAGTGCAAGCACTGCTGCTTCACGGCAGGATTAGCGAGCAAGATGGTGGTAGCAATCCGGGCGGACCTTGCACAAGGTCCTACCACCTGCATACATATACATTATAGTGGCTTCATCATTAAAAAAAAATCCTTTCACTGATTCGATGAAAAATAATCCATATATTATCGATCTTGCTCACAAGACGTTACAAAAATCATCATTTTTGATCAATTAATGTCATCGTCATCGTTATCATTATTTTTAAACTTTATGTATTTCAACATTCATCTCAGCTTATATACGTCCCACTGCTGGGCACAGGCCTCCTCTCAGAACAAGAGGGCTGGGGCCATAGTCCCCACGCGGGCCCAGTGAGGATTGGGAACTTCACACGCACCATTGAATTGCGGCGCAGGTTTGTGCAGGTTTCCTCACGATGTTTTCCTTCACCGCAAAGCTCGTGGTAAATTTCAAATGTAATTCCGCACATGAATTTTGAAAAACTCAGAGGTGCGAGCCGGGGTTTGAACCCATGACCCTCTGCTTGAGAGGCGATAGGTCAAACCACTAGGCCACCACGGCTTCTATTTTACCTAACATTACTTACCCAAAAAAAATTACTATCGCCGATCTTAACTGGATGTTCGAAGACTAAAGAACCAAGGTAAGGAATGTTAATTTTCAACGAGATACGGCACAATTACTGTACTTTAAACAATCGGACGGCCGCCGGCTGCCACACCTCGGAATTACGCAGCTAATTTTATTTTTTAGCAGAATTACACACCAGCCGCGGAAATAGAAAATTCAAATAAAGCCTCTGACGACAAATTGCTTATTAAGTTACGCACAATCCCGTCAGAACTGTTTGGATGGATAATTTTGAGGAGCAATAAAACAAATAGTACTTACAGTCACAACATGGGATTGTTGAGTCACTTGCCACAGTCCGTAAGGCCTCTTGTAATACGGTATTTGACTACTCCTGAATTTGCCATGTCTTATATATTATTATGAAAATATAGGTACACAGAAAGTGTTTAGCGAAGAGAAAACATAAATCAGTTAAAAATTTGATTTAAGGTGCTTTGGGGTAATTCTGTAAACGGGGTTATTCCATTTATTTAAAATTTCTCCTAAACGTGTTGATGTTTAACCACTGGCAGCACTTAAATGGACGCCCCATTTACCGCTCCTCGCGTCTCTCCAGATGATGCGAGGCGCTGACATCGGTTGGACGTGCAATATATATTTTTTTGGGTCGAGTGCATTTTCGTGCCAAAAAATTAAATACGAAATAACCCCAACACCGCTAACTCTAGAACCTGATAAGTTACAAGATTGAACTATTAATTTTATGACAAATAATCGTTTTTTTGCGAATGACTGTGTCAGTCTAAAAGGCCTAGCTATAGTTTAAATTTTTTTCCCGAATTACCCCTTTAGGGGTTATTCCAGTGAAGTGATTCCCGAAATAACCCCAGCTTACTTTAGTATGGTAATTGTCTGAGGTATTCAAACTTTCAACTTTTCAAGATTTACATTTTTTATTTGTGGTGTAAGGGGGCCAACCTCCATCTATGGACCCCAAGCCAACCTTACCTGCCCGTGGTGCACCCTGCCGTCTAACAGACTGGGCTCTGGCAGCTGGCTGATTGCGGCATAGCGCAGCCAAAATCGGCACAGTTAAGTCCCCGGGCCCTGGATGGGCTGCAGCATCGGCGGTGCAATAAACTATGCCCTACGATCGCCAACTCGCATGCCCAGTGTGAGGATTATGGGCAAACCCGTACCAGAATGAAGCGCACGGCAAAGAGATGGCCCCCAGTTCCCGGTCGCCCCGCTATTCCTTGCCATAGTAGCGTTCATGGTAACGGTGGGGCAGAGGATGCTAAGAATCCCGGGCGATCCAAGGCTACCTAAGTAAACTGACCCTGGCTACGGAGAACGGACGGACTTTTAGGACTCTTCTAGCGCAGTTGGAAGTGGAGCTGGAGAACATAAGGTGGCATATTCAGGAGTTAAGTGAAATACATAGAGAGGGAGAGGGCACCATCATCTTAGACTCGGGCCATCTTCTGTACTTCCGCGAGGATGATCAAACATCACAGGGTGGCTTAGGGTTGCTTGTTAATTGATCCCTCTCTAACAACATTAAAGAGATCTCCAGTGTGTCGAACAGGGTAGCGTACCTGATACTTCGGCTATCAAAACGAAGTAGCATGAAGTTTATTTAGTTGCTTGCATACTTGCTTCTTTGAAATGATTATGGTTCACGCGAGCGAAGCATGCTCACTTGCAAGCTTGCTTAAATGTTTGCTTGCATGCTTGCTTGCTTGCATACTTGCTTGCAAGCTAGCTTAAATGCTTGCTAGCATGCTTACTTGATTGCTTGCTTCATTGAAATGTTTATGGTTCACGCGAGCGTAGCCGCGGGTAAAAGATAGTTCAAAATATAAAAGTGACATGGCATTTCTAATTGTTTTATATACTTACTAGTATATTCCCGCGGCTTCGCTCCTCTCCCCCTATTCTGCTATTCGGGGCGGAGACAAACTCTACAATCCATACATCAAAGATCATAATAATCTGTCCAGCTGTTCTCGAGTTATAAATGGTGTAACTAATCCAGCTTTGTTCTATAATGTATGTAGATTTAATATTCCTTTGCGGCAAATTTTGAGAACCACATTGCGTTTGTGGGGTTATTTCGGAATACAGAGATTGAAAAAATCTGTAACTATGGATATTACTAACGAAATAAAAAATAAAAATGAATGGGGTAATTTAAGCCTAAAAAGAAATATGAATCTTGAGCCAAATTATAATAAAGTCCACCTTTCAATAACACGCAGAATAACCCCGCTATATTCCGAAATAGCCCCTGTGCAAAAAAAATAAGTAACTAGTTTTTGATTACCAATATTTCCATAAATCGATCATATTTTAGAAACTTTTTTATATAGTATATAAGATCGATTAGTGGAAACGACAGAAATATCCTAAGACTTTAAATATAATGTACCAACTCGGAATAATTAACGAAATTACAAACGTCATGTCAACTCATCAAAAATCCACGTGGAATTACCCCAAAGCACCTTATAGTGATTTTTTGAAAAATCTATATACCTGTCTCTTTCTCAAACGCTTTTTTCTATGCAGCAAGTATGGCGCTACTAGCGTGTGACGTCACATGCCAGTATGTCTTTCTCTGTCTAATCTTGGATTTCAAACCTTTATAACTTTGTTATTTGTAAAGGTAGCATAAAATTTGTTTCTCAATTCGATAAGAGGCATTGTAAAGTTTTAATTTATAATACATATAAAAAATAGTCAAATACCGAATTAACCGTAGATTTTCACGGCGATAAACCGTGTGTGTACAAGAGGCCTTATACGGTATTTGACTATTTTGTATATGTTTTATAAATTAAAACTACACAATGCCTGTTATCGAATAGAAAAACAATTTTTAAGCTACCTTTACAAATAACAAAGTTATAAAGGTTTGAAATTCAAGATTAGACAGAGAAAGACATACTGGCATGTGACGTCACACACCAGTTCCGCCATACTTGCTGCATAGAGAAAAGCGTTTGAGAAAGAGACAGGTATATAGATTTTTCAAAAAATCACTATAAATCCAATTTTCAACCGATTTTTATTTTCTCTTCGCTAAACACTATCTGTATATTATTATCTATATTTTCATAATAATATTAAGATATGGCAAAATCAGGAGTTGTCAAATACCGTATTTGGCCGTGCAATGTTAATCGGTTTTCCTAATGACAATATTTTTATTTACCATTTGGCGTCTGTACTACGAGTACGTATTAGGCAGTTGTCTCACCGCCGGCGCCGGCGAGGAAACGATTGGCTATCGACTATTTTCTCGCTCAAGAAACGAACAAAAGATATATCCTGTGTGAGTAAAAGAGACATATATATTAATAGTTGATCGCTGGCGGTTCACACTGCCGGCGAGAACTCGCTCTTACATCTTTTGTCGCAGCGACAAGAGCTATAAAACTCGCTGAGCAATAAAACTGTTAGCTTGGCGGCCGCCCGGCTCGAGCGAGTGGAGCGAGTAATCGCCCGTCGTGCTCGAACACTCGCTTTTGACTGCTCGCCCACTCGTTTCTAGTTACTCGCTCTGCTCGCTTCTCGCTCATCGTCGGCGGTGGGACAAGTGCCTTACTCCGATAAATTATTAAGTGACAACTTGACACTCTCGTGGTGTTTGTACAGAGCTTATCAACATTTTTTTAAATATTTTGGTTTCGTAAGTTGTAAATTTTGACATAAATGTATACGGCGGTGGTGATTGTTTTCCAGCAGGTTAGCCCCTTATCATAAAAAAATTCCCACAGCGTAATACTAACAACCAGTAGAGGTGAGACGTACTAGGCAAAACGCGGACTGACTCTTGCGAGTACGCGTCCACAAAAAGACTAGATCCAAAGACTAGGTCCACGAGTATCTACGAGTACTTAACTCATTGACTCATTGCGTAAACAAAATGATTCCCGTAAATGTGTTCCCGTGATTGCGTATAAACCGTACCAGTTTTAGTAGTTTTACGAATATCGAACTACCGAATTCCGCGTCATAGTTCAGTCTTCACACTTCATATTTTTTTAATTTTAACTTATATTAAATACCGACTAAAAACTTCTCTACATACTTTATATAGGCTTTGGACTGTCAGCAATTTTTATAAATTTTTCAGTTAAAAAGTGTACAAGCTTGTTTTCAAGTTGGCGGAACGTTGTCAGCCGCCGTACTCCTAAATACTCGTACGCTAAAAGAATCGCGGGCGGGAACGCGTACTCACGCGTCCAAGCCAAAACCTATTCCAAAAACCTATTCCAGTAAATACGTCTCACCTCTAACAACCAGTATGGAAGCTCGGCCGTCTAGGCTGGTCAGTTCTCGCGGTGGGGTAAGTACAGGGCGGGGCCTATCCCCCCAACGCTACTTAGCAGGCTCTAGTCCGTACATCTTCAGTGCGTGCAGGAATTCAGCCATGTTAGCACTGAGACAAAAGAGCCCACTACCCACTACCCACTAATACTATACTACTGCTGTAAAGTCGCCATCTTGAGGAATAGCAGACAAAATTAAAACTAAAGACAGACTCGTTAAAATTTTTGTTGACTAGAAAGGATCAGTCTTATTTATATGCGAAAACTAGTAACATTATTCGCTTTGCGGGATTTATTTCCTATGAAAAAGCCTGTTATGAAATAACTAGCAGCTTTGTACAAACATCATACTGTTCCGTGTTATGTTAGAATTTGAACAAATAACAAAATACCTCACGTGTTGAGAATGCTTTGAGACAAGGAATAGCGTTATGCTTGCTTGTTTCCGGAATGGCTGAGTTTATTGAAATGCTATTTATAGTTCAGTGGAAGCAAGAAGAAAGATGTATAACGAACCAGCTTATTGCATGCAATTTCGTCCACATCGCGTGAAAAATGTCATTTTTTTCAGATAAAAACGTAAACAGTATCCAATCAATCAAGAATAATAGAAGAATAGTGTAGCTTTAGACGACCAGATGGCCTAGTGGTCAGAGAACCTGACTACGAAGCTTGAGGTCCCGGGTTCGATTCCCGTGTCGGGGCAGATATTTGTATGAAAATACGAATGTTTGTTCTCGGGTCTTGGGTGTTTAATATGTATTTAAGTATGTATCTATATCTATATAATTATATTTATCCGTTGCTTAGTACCCATAACACAAGCTTTGCTAAGCTTACTTTGGGACTAGGTCAATTGGTGTGAATTGTCCCGTGATATTTATTTATTTATTATTAAATAAAGTTAATAAATAAAAATAAACGGTGGTGGTTTGCAGTAAAACAGCATTGACACAAAAATTGGCACTGCTGGTCTTTTTGTACAACGAACACGCCTACGAAAATAACCGATCAAGAACGCATCAATACCAAAGAATTATTCCTTTATTACACGCTATAACAAAACATTAATATTTTAGAAAAAAAAAATTAGCTGAATTCAAAAATGTTTTATGTCTGACTTAACTGTTATGATGTGGTTATGATTCCGAACTGCTTTTGTTAAGTCAGGGGTAAACAACACTCCGTGCCATTTAAAAAGGTCTGCCAGGACAGCCTCTGTAACTTTTATTGCAAAAGTTTTATCAAGCTAGTCCCTGTCACTGCATAATTAAAACAAATAAATTACACCCTTAATGAACTACAATGACCATTGGAACACTTCTGGGAATGTAAAGAATGAGTTTGAAAGTTTTCAAGTTAATTAGTAAAGTGCTGTATAAATTTGTGACCAATATGCACCTTCTAGGTAGGTACTAGGTACCTATATTACTGTTGCTCAGTTTTATTAGTTATTACGTCTGAGAAAAAAAACAATCACTTTTGTTCAACATTTCATTTTTAAAACATGCTTTCATTGCAGGCTGTTCTTTTTGTATGTATTAGTACTGATTTTAAAGTCAATGCTATTAATTGTTAAAAGAGCTGCCTTCAGCGAAGACGGCCTAGGTGGATCACCAAGATTTCACTACCAATGCGGTATTGTCATCCATCTTGCATTATCTACCCTGCATTTTATCTTTGTATGTTAAGTTATTGTACAGATTTGTGGTGCACAACAAAGAATATTTATTATTTGTATTGTAGTATTGTATTGTAATGAGTCGTATTATACGCCACTTGGTACACTACTTCGAGCTAAATATCCTTATACTTTTGGTTCGCAATCACAAAATACTATACTATAAATTTATTTCAAACGTATATTTAAACATTTCTAATAATAAACATTACATCTATCATTACAGTTACCCAATACGATAGAGTAGCAAGCTCCTTATATATTAAAAGTATATACCTAATTTACATTTTATACGTACTTACTATTAATAACATAAAACAAATAAAGTTACTTTTGTGAATTCACTCAGCGAACAACAAAAGACATCGATTTGAGAGGCGACCCGGTTTAGCGTGCGCAGCGCCCTCGTGCACGGCGCCGCGCGCAGCATGTTGGTGCGCGCAAGCCAATCGTCGCCAGTACACAAGGATTATAATTCCATAATCCAATCAAAATCACCATACAATTAGGTATTATACGCTATCCAATTTTGCATAAAGTTTGAAACTGACACGCTGAAATACGTTTTACCAAACAAATCAAGATTTCAGCCTGTTTAAGTCGAGATTATCTGATAATAATGCTTAAATGGATTGGTTAGAATAAAACGTATCAAGTATCTATCCCGAGGGATTACTGATACGATTTGGGATAGAATTTCAATATTTTACCAACAGATGTTCGGGGATCCAAATTGGAAATGTATTGGTGTTGATTCGATTGAGAATGTGTGATATTGATGTTTTTTGAATGAATACTTTGTATTTCTACGTATTTTATTTACGTTAGAGTGTGTTTGATTGGATTTAAAACTGTTTTGCGCAAGTTTTTTTTAAATTATGTTTCAACAAAACAAAATAAAGATATTATCAAAGGTCTTAAAACAAAGAGTTAACACAACAAAGTAAAATAAAAAAATAGATGTGCGCTGGTTCGTGTTCAGTTGAGGAACCTTTTCACAATAACCTTCATGATGTTTTTTTTGCAGATGTACTTATGGAATGTCAACATGACCATAACAGCGAAAAGGTTCCATATCGCTAAGAGATTCAGTTTCTTCGGCTGTACGTCAATAACCCATTACTCAGAAATATTTCTATAAGTTGTTTTAAATTATGTTTGAACCAATCTTTGAAATAAATAAAAAATCGAAGAAATGCCCTCACAGAGGTAAGTAGGTATCTCAACTAATTCAGTTATCAGCTGAATCTTTCTGGATTTAATTTAAAACAAAAGGTACAGGAAACAACGAGGTACCTACTGTTTTGAAGTGATTGGGTGAAACTATTTACCGGCCCGGATAATACCGACCCGATTTTTCTTGTACACGCCCATAGAAACTCATGTCAGTTTGACACGAGTTTATATAGGCGCATATACACGAATAATCAGTTCGGTATATCCATATTGGTACTATCCGGGCCGGTAAAGAGTGTCACACGAAGTGATTGATTTATTTAAGTCGTTTAAAGCTTAATTGAAGTCAAACATGAAACTATTGAGAATTCGTTGGCTCTCGATCCAGAATATTGAAATTCGAGATCTTTGTGATACCGAGACGAAATCTTGATATTGATTTAACAATGTTAATTAAGATCTTACAGGAAATATTAAACCGAAGCTGAAGTTAAGAAAAACAATATTATTCAAACAATTTTTGGTTGAGATATTTTGAAATATGTCAATGTTCGGATTGGATATCCAATCTGCGTTTTAATTTTTTGCCTTGTTCAGAAGCTTTTATATATAGATTGTTTTAAATATAAACACTTATAAATAGCAATAAAATTAACTTTATGTAACTAGAAGAGTTCGCTCGGGTGTCGATACTTGCAAATATGTATTTATAAATATGCAAAAGCTTTGCGGATTTTTGTCGCCAAAACAAATAAATGCTCATACTTTCCTACAATAAGTATCTTTTTATCAAGCAAAACTTCATTACAAAGGTTTACAAGCGAAGCAAACTTCAGGTATAATTTAAAATGCAAATCGGATTTAACCTTAACATCCTACATTGAATCTTAAATCGCTAGCAATACGTGCAAGTTTCAAATGGTAGAACAGTGTTAGTCCGATGAAAAACAACAATAAAAAACAAACAAAAAGGAAAGTTTTTTAATCCCTTTCACCGTTGCTTTGTCGCCTGAGAACTGTTAGGAAATGTTCGGAAACTTTTGAATATTCACCATTAGCTTTTGTTTTTCGTTTTAAGGCAATATGCCAGATACTGGAGATGTTTAGTAAATTAGCCTGAAGTACAAATAGAACATGATATTAAATACAGGGTCAGCAGGACCAACTCTATCGGATGCAGTTAGTGAAGGCTACGATATCGTGCCAATATTAGTGAGATTACGTTTTTTTTAATGCTGTAAACAAAAAGTACTTATCGAAATATTTACTAAGTTCTTGGTCACTTTGCAATTAAAAGTGATGGGGTTTACCTAAGATATGATTGTGAACGATCCATTATCAATCACTGAGGGTGTAGGGTTGGTCCTGCTCACGTCTCCCGAATCATCCAGGAGAAGTCATCGTTTCACTGTTCCACGGGTAGCAGAGGGCCTACTTCTCCAGTCTCGTAGTAAATAGTATAAATGTCTGAGGGACGGAGCGACACGAACTTATATTTTCGAATTTAGTAGTTGCCCCGCAGATCTGAGTATATGATATTAATTTTAGCCTAATACTTCTTGAGAAAATTGGTCTTGATGGACGGATGGACAGTAAAAAGTGATCGAATAAGGGTTCTGTTTTTGCCGACTCAAAAAATCACAGTTGTATATGTTTCTTTTACATATTTATTATCTAACCTGGTGAAACGTGCAGATGAGGCCAAAGGCGTTGTTGGCGACTGGCTGCGGTGTGACCTTTTTAATATTGTATTTGTCACTTACTTTTTTAATATGTTTTTTACGTTGATTGTCAGTTGTGATTCTATTGCCCGATCTGTCGGTTTCAATACATAAAATTGACCTTTTTCTTATTAAATAACTATCATCTAACCCATGTTTCCATCAATCTTTCCATACAGTCCACCACTAGTTACCAGGCGTTACTTACTGGTTCAGTAGTAGCATATTCACTCTAGCCTTAAAAAGCACTAGGTAGGTTTCTGAGCGTTTTAAAAAAAAATTGTACCCCTTTTTTAAATTTGAAAAAAATATGGTTTTTCCTACTCAGAATCAAGAGCACAATCGATTCCGATCGTATAAAAAATGTCCCCATTTTTTCATACAAAAATTTATGATTTAGTTTTGTCACGCCCATACTGAGTGTATGAAAAAAACGTCGCAAATCTGATTTTTTGGGGACTTTTCATCGGAATCGATTGTACTCTTGATTCAGAGTTGGAAAAACCATAATTTTTCCAAAATTTCAAAAAAAAGAAAGGGTAAGTACACTTCTTTTAAAAAACGCCCATCTAGCTACTTTTCTTATAATATGTAAGGTATTCGTTTTTCTTATAATATTATAAGAAGCAGGCAGGTCCCGTCTTGAACTAAACAAGATTACGAACCAAATGTTCTAAGAAAAGTACGTTACTAACAGACCATAGCTAACAAATCCTTGAGTCTGAAGCTGAATAATGCCATAATTAGGCAGACGAATACCGCAGCATGCATGCCGGATTGGTGCGATGATAAACGAGTGTTAAACGCACCGTGAAATGTGAAATGAGCTTACTCGGGTATAATTACACTGTCTGAGACTGCGGTAGGTTAGAAAATGGCGTGGGTTTAATACGTACGTACCTATATTACCATTGAACATAGAAACACAAAACTATAACAGTAGACACAGAATAGCAAAAAATGAATTTCTTTTTAACTTGATTTAAGACAGGAAATCTTTACAAATATAGGAAAGCATTATGCGTAATTTTATGCAACTTACCTTGTCTTGGAGTGGTTTTTTTTTTTTTTATTCGACTGGATAAACGAGCAAGTGGGTCTCCTGATGGTAAGAGATCACCACCGCCCATAAACATCTGAAACACCAGGGGTATCGCAGACGCGTTGCCAACCTAGAGGCCTAAGATGGGGTATTTCAAGTGCCAGTAATTTCACCGGCTGTCTTACTCTCCACGCCGAAACACAACATGGTGATAATGTAAATAAAGTCTCACGTAGGTCTGTAGACACCACAAGTCCAGTGTGGGTTGGGAACTTAATACACTTCATTGAAATTAAATATGATTTTGTTGAAATATCAGTGTGCATCACTCAGCATTCGTTCATTCATCATTCTCAAGTACAATAATAATCTGCAAGTCAAAAAAACACAATATAACAAACCAACAAAATTTGATACCAATAAATCCAAAAGTCAGAAAGCATTCAAGTCAGAAACAACCCGCACTCCACCCGTATCAGTTACCAAATATAACATTTCTCACCCTCACACTTCGGGCATACAAATGCTGTCCACACCAGGCCTTCGCATACCGTATCAAGCTTTCCCAGAGACCACCCAAACGGGGTGACTTGAACCTTTTTCCTTCCCCCTAAAGTCAAAATTTCAAATGCAAATGGATAGAGTCTGAAAATTACTAGTCGATATGTGCAAATATATGTACATATTTATCCGTATCGTCTGCTATCGTCGTATATGTCTGCTAGTAAAATGAATGTGAAAAAAAAACAGATGTACTCCATCATGTTTCGTGGTAATAAATTACCATGATTTTATTTTGTGTGCTCAAGCGTGTGAACATTTTGCTTAGAAAGACATTGGGTTAGAAAGATAGACCTATTTCTTTGGAGAGGTAATGTATCACTGGTAAAGTTGTCAAACATTCGAGGTTTGGAGTTTTATCTTTCTAGGCTCTAATTTCAAACTTAGAAATTACTAGACTCGAAGACTGAGTTCCAGGTCGAGTAGAGCTTAAGTCATCTGTATGATTTATATAAAAACTAAAACTCAATACTGCTATTTGGACACTCGCTCGCTCGCTTCTCACTTGCAAGTTATATTTATGTTTTGTGATTGTCATTGTCCATCCCGCTGTTTTAGCGTGAAGGAGTAACAAACATAATACACACACACATATTTATATTATTAGTAGGAAAGCTAAATGTAGCGGCTAAGCTAAGAAACTTAGCTCCTGAATATCCATCTTCTACTTCATTTGTGAAACGTCGAATGTTCAGGAATCTTCTCCATAACCAAGTTGTCCAAATAACCATGTACCAAAGAGTAAGCATCAGAACTCTAGAGGGTTTCATAATATGAGTCTCGATATCTGGAATGTTCGCAAAGTTTAAAGGGAAGTGCAACGGAACTTTGGACTTAACAATTTTCATAGTTAAGCATTAAAAGAATTTGTCGTAAGTATAACTTTTAACGACGACAGTCTGCTACTGACATAATAAACTGTGTAGTCAAATAAAAGTTCAAAAAGGAAAAAGTTTTTTTAAGTCCAGTACATAATGTTTCTTCATTTTCAATCCGCCCGTGAAAAATTTTAACAGAACCTAAAGAGAAAGTATACTTTACATAATACTGAAAAAATTATTATTTTTTCAACGAAATGAAGTTGTTGATATTTTAAAAAGGAGCATCCATTTGATTATTTTTTTGTTTTAGTCTTTTTACGTTCAATTTCAATAAGTTAACATTTTATGGTTTTCTTTTCATTTAATTTAGCATGTTTGTTACAGAGATTTGATCCTTATAATTAATCCTATTGATTGATGCTATAAAAGTGTAGGCTGTTTTTGTATTTTAGCCTGTTGGATCCCCGGGTGGAGCTAGTAATTCAGTTTTTTTTTCTACCTAATATTACTATCTATACTCAGCGGCACAAAATTTGGCCCACTCCACATACAAAATTACCTATTATTACATACATTTGAGGGCCAGATTTTTTGCCGCTCAGTATATCTTTAGTATTTAGAGTACTCCTACAGATCCTAAATTCTTTTCCTCATCATCTTTGAAGTGTTTGAATTGAACAGTTTCACTATGTTGAAACTGAATCCACACTTTTGTTTTACACAATCAACATAAACCAAGTTGCTCACAGGTAGTGCTTGGTGTCCATTTAATTTGTCGTGTCTGCACTACATAAATGATGTTGGCGTAATCTTCACATCGATCCCGCTTGTATTAATAGCCTTACATCCATACCGGCTGGCTGCCCATCGCCCCAACTACGCCGGGGAGTGAGTTAGTGGGTTTAATATTAGGAATGCGTATTAGATTCTGCACCATTAGTACTTTGAGTAGGCAGCCTTTAAACTTTTTAGAAAACGAAGGAAAATTAATATTTGATCCCGTTTTATCCCGATATTCCCACGGAATTGGGAAAAATCCCAAAAATTTAATTTAATTTTAAACATTAGGTATTTTTAATTTTCGGATTTATAAAAATCGGATTTATGAAGAATCGGAATAGTCATATTAGGAGTTTTAAAACATTCGGAATTATAAAAATCGGTATTTTGATGTTCGTGACTCTGACTTCCGGAATTTCGTTTTTCGTATTTATCTAGTGTACCCGTGTCACCCGCACGTCGTAAGTGCTATGAAATGCCTGTCTAGGTATCGTGAAATCAAAAGAAGCTTGACAAAATTTAGGCGTATCTTCTTAATATTGGTATAGTTAAATTTAAATTTAATTAACAAAGGCTTCTTGAATTTTAGGTACTTAAACCTCTCGGGTGTAAGGATTAAAATATCTAACGTGGTAAGATTTGTGATTTATGTTTTATAAAGGTAATTTAAGGCTTACTATGATATTTTACCAGTCATGTACAAGTAACATTTAAGTTTAGTATTATACGTTGACGTGGATGTCATAATCTAAAGTGAACCAATAAAACTAGTAGGCTTGAGTGACTCGCCATAACTTCTCACAGTAAATATTATAGTTTATCGTATGAAATTGCTCATCTTTAAGTGTACTTCATCATAACTTAGATATGACCTAAATAGTGAGGTAACTTGGTCTTCTACGCAGAGCAACTGTGCCAGTGTCACAGATATTTGATATTTTGCACGTATGAATTTACCTAGGAAGATGATCTTAGGTAAAGGCTGACCAGGAATATTAAAAACCTGACGCGAGGGCAGTACTTTTACGTTTTATATTGCAACATTCTTTACACTTACTATACCAACGCTTGAAAGGAGAAATTGACTAAAAGTAAAATATTTTACTGATTCCAAATAATATGTATATAACTCACTATCTTAAAAAAATGTCGCTTAGTCAATTTCTCCTTTCAAGCGCCGAACGATACCTACCAGTCATATTGACCGCAGTGACGGTGATGTTATTTAAAAGAATATTTTCTTATCCCTCAGACTTTTCCTATGACAAATACATGACATTAAAGTGTTTTTATTAATATTATTATGTAATTTATAATGTAATGAAATGTGACTTTGATTTAATTAATTTGAATTTATTTGTTTTGACATAGATAGACAGTTTAATTTAATTGGATGTGATGTGTTAATTTGAAATGAAACAGAAGTTAATTTATTAGGCAGTGTACATAAATGTCATGGAAATCAATGTAATTTGATTTAATGTTTGATTACATTGATATACATTGTGAATTATTTTTCTTCCAAGGCTATGGATAATCTTTGGCATTTTAACGCACAAAAACACAAAATATGCCTTTAAAATACCACGCACAAACAACGTTAAACTTTGACAGCAATAGACTGATGACATTCGAATTAAGTGTTACCAGTGCAAGAAATTAGTTCTATTGGTTTTCCGCAATATGGCGATGTTTTTTATAATTCTGGTCAGCCTATAGAAGAGGTGATTTCTTCTACGCTAGTAAAGCTGCGAGTAACAGTTAGTATTAGGTATAATTTTTCTGCCAATTTATTTGTTTTGTTTTCACGACTAATCCACTCGTCTGATTTTGGTAACATTTGAAATGTGTACACATTAAGCCCAAAAAAAAAAACAAACGTCAATTTTATAATGGAAAAATAATCGTGTAGCGCAGTAATTACTCGTAGCATAATAATATAATTCTAAAACTAACTTTGCCAGTAATTTAAAACAGTCACTCTCATCAGAATATTGGATATTATATTACACTCTTCCGTAGTAAAAATGTTATAAAAACATACGCGCACATGAAAAACGAATTTCATAAAGGCAAGAGAGTATATCAGTACCACGTCTTCGTGTAAAGGCAATAGAAATAAAAATTTCAGCATAACGGCGCACGTAGCGTTACGTACGAGTATGATAGAAGTAATCTAACTTGAAGACCCCTGTCAAATCTGCATGTTGTTTTTTATGTCCGAGTTAGTGTTCGTATTTTGCAGCTTTATGGTGAGGTGGAATACTTAATATTATAGAGTTGTTTGTGTTGTTGTTTTTGAATGAAGAAAACATCGTCAAGCGCAGCGTAGGATATCCACCAACGAGAGGGACGGATCTGCAGGGCTACTATGAAACTCGAAACTCGAAGTTCGTATCGTACCGTCCCTCTCGCTCTCGTATAAGTATAAGTGTGAGAGGGACCGCACGACACGAACTTCGAGTTTCGAGTTTCGTAGTAGCCCAGCTGCTTAAAGCCGCAGTTTGCGGTGGATGCAGGCCACTACCAACTGAAGCAACTGGAGCCCTATGGGGGAGGCCTATGTGGAACAATGGACGTCCTACAGCTAATATTATGACCATGATAATAATAGAGTTTATTTAAAATTAATTTGGAATATTATAACTAGTTTAGCTTAGTTTGATTGAGCAAGAATGCTGCGGTGTATACTTTCATTGGAATTTTAAGACTAGTTCCTAATCCACCAGCTTAAAGACATTATTTATTTATTTAGGTCTGCCAACAGGTACCATACCATAAAGCATGCATATGCATAGATATAACAATTGGAAGAGTATTTACCCAATTACACAGCATGCAGTTTAAACGTAAGCAAATCGCTTATTAACGATGACTTATACTTAACTTATTATATTCTACTTATGTGTATGTTAGGAACTTAGGAAACAATATAATAGCATATTACCTTAATTTTAAACAATAGGTACTAACTAATTAAAAGAAATAAACACCAAGCATTCGAAAGAGAAAAAGAAGTAAAACTATGTTTTTGTTGTTTTTTCAATTGTTCAAAGGTATTAAAAGCTTAAAGATATTTTTGGATGCAGCAGTGAACTATTTGGGAGTTATGACATCTCCCTGCCCCACTCCACGCTGCAGTTGCATTTTCATAATTTATTCGTCGTTAAATATGGTTAAAAGTAAAATCGGGATGATGAACAAATATTTGAGGTGACTTAAATACAAAGTTATTAGGTAATAACGATTAACGGTACGTATATACTTTCTAAAAAAAAATAGAAATCAGTGAGTTTTAAAACCAATTTAATTTAACTTCTTTTGATGCAATAAAAAACTTTATCGACGTGCTTAATCGAAATAATCAAAACAAACTTAAGTTTCCTTAAGCCACAAAACAAGTTCAATAATGAAAATCTCGTCAAATTTTCTTTTTACGCGTAAACTTTTCAATTCGTTCAGCTGTGAGATTGAGACTGAACAAACACGATTTTATGCTAAAAATGTTAAAAAAGCTTTTTTTTCTGTATAAGTAACATGATATTGAACAGACTAATGTATTATTGATATTGAAACGGAGGCACGCTGAAGCGGAGATTAAGGGGGTTTAGGTGCCTGTCTAGTAGGATGGCAAAAACAAGTGTATCTACCACAGACGAAAGCGGAGCAGCAAATATACGTCGTAGGGAGGCTTTTGCTTTTTGAACTATCTCACGTTCAACCTTTATGTTAGGTAGTTAGGTATGATTTTTTTTCCATGTCGAAATTTACAAACGTACGAACTTTGCATGTTAAATAAAAGCATTTCAAAAATAATACAAACTCAAAAAGACTTGAGCTTATTTCAAAATACTTGTATGAATCTTATAATGACTTCTAGAAGACAGGGCAGTTGTTAAGGCGAGAATTAGCTCCCAGTGATATCTTGCGTATGTTTCCCAGCGTACACTGTGTCTACCTATTTGTCTTATATTTGGATGGAAATATCATTAGAATTAAAATCTGACTGTGTCGTTTAGACATCAATGTGTAAATAATACCGAAAACAAAAGCACCAATTGAATGGACCATTAACAAGTATTGGGCAAATAAATAAAGAAAATGGGTAAATTTAATATAATAGTTATAGTATAGGTATAAATATTATTAAGTAGGCAGTAATAGAACTAATTAATTTAGAACTTTAATTTTTCCGAAGTATTATTGATGATTTAAAGATTAGCGTAGGTAGCTACACCAGTTCATATAATTAAAATGCAAAGAACCTAAAATAAAATAACAATTTCAAATCAAGGACACAATTCAATAAAATAAAAATCAAAATATAAAACCTACTACTTTACCTACCTACCTACCTGCGTACCTACTTTATATAGTTTTTGATCATATTGGCACAAAGTTCTCTTCCAAATTATAGCTACCCGTATAAAATGTTTAGCGGGTGTTAGCAACTTAATGTACAAAATGTTGTTGCATGAGATTATAGAAAAATGTGCCCGATATACATTGTGGTGTTCTTACAATGTAAAAGTATGTACTTTGTATATAATATTACAACCACTAAGCGAATGTTTTTATGCATAAAACTGCAAATTTTATGGAAGTAACCGACTTAATTTCACATCGGGTAAGCCAGGAACAAGTAAATAGGTTTAACGTATCGTATAAGATTATTCGGCTTTGCTTGGAAAAAATCCTCTTCCCGAAATGTGCACTAATAGTAAAGATGCAGTTCTTTAGAAGGTTTTCTTTTGCGGAATATCCATAATCTCCAAAAGAGCACTTTTAAATTGTTGCACTTTTCCAAAAAGCGCAATCTCTCAGAAAGAACATTTTCTCCGAAGGTATAATTACTTTCCCAGAAGGTATACACTTTTTCCAAAAAACAGTATTTACCTATTACGGCCGTGTCATCTCTTTATTGAATCGGTCCCTCATGGCTGAGCATCGTACTCAGTATCAGGGCTGCATCTGGAGCCGATAATCTACCCCTCACTGTCTCCTGGGGGGCTTCTACATAATTCGAAGTTCGTATCGTTCTGTCCCTCTCACTCTCGTTTTAAATAATATAAGCATCAGCGAGATAACACGATAAGAAGTTCGAATTTTACACTTGGTAGTGCATAGGGCCAGTCCAGTGCGTCTCATACGACCGTGTAGAAATTGCACACATACACTATAAGTAAGTATCCTAACAAAGTTTAAGCATAACAAAAATTCTTACCTTAAGCCTTAACCTTTGATTCTCCAGAGCAACAAAGCACACTGATTTAATAAACTCGGGCCTCGTTAAGAAATCAGAACTTTAAATATTTGATATAACGCCTTTCCGTAAATTGTGAGAAGCTTCCATAAACTTGAAAGCACTTTACATTCATTACGGTTTCTGGACGGAAGCTTTGGTAAATCGAATCTTTATTTAGTTATATTTACCAGATTGAGAGGACGAACTTCAGTTCGTTAGATTTTTCCGTGGGTATGAAATTTATAAGAAACTAGCGTTTACACGTAGCTTCGCACACGTATATCATTAGGTCCAGCAGCTGAATTGAAATTCCGGGATTTTTAAAATTCCGTGGAATTCCCGAAAATTAAATCATTGTTTCATTGACGTTACATTAAAAACGATCATGTACAAATTTCATGACTCTAAGCCCAGCGATTGTTGTTTCGAGGTTTTATCCCTATCCCGTGGGAATGTCGGAATAAAAAGTAAGCTATTTATTATTCCAGATGACCAGCTATCTACACACCAAATTTCATGACTCTAAGCAGAGCGGTTAATAATTCGAGATTTTATCCCTATCCCGTGGGAACATCGGGATAAAAATTAGCCTATGTGTTATTCCAGACGTCCGCTACATACATACCAAATTTCATGACTCTAAGCCCAACGTTGTTATTAAGAGATTTTATCCCTATCCCGCAGGAATATCGAAATAAAAAGTATCCTATGTTTTAAATCCAGCTTATAAACTAACTTTTCGCCAAATTTCATCCGAATCCGTCCAGCCATTTCAGCGTGAAGAAGTAACAAACATATTTACTCACTCACAAACTTTCACATTTATAATACTAAGTTGGATTTAGCTGTTGAGAATTTAGTTCAAAGCTTACGACGTGCAAGGTAGAGTCACCTCCACCAACATCTGCCACAACAATGCGTGCACAAATATCTGATACGACTCTATTTCTAGGGCCGGAAGGAAATGTCAGATATTTTTCCAGGCTTTGCTGTGGCAGATATTAATGCAGGTGACTGTATAGGTTAATTTTTATCCTAACATTTGCTCGGAATCGGAATTTATACCCTGTGCAATGGGGAATGGATGAAAATTTTAGAAACTTTTGAAACTTTTTTTATCAATAGGAATAACCTTTCTAATTAACAGAAAAAAATATCAGATTTTTAAGTGGCATCAATTAATTTCAAAAAAATGAAAGAGTTTTCTTTAGTCCGGTTGGTTACGAGTTGTTCCATAGTCCAGAATAAATATAAAATCCAGAATAGATATGAATAGATATGTGATGTAAGGAGAAATTCGAGTCTATATCACTGTCCAGTGGTGGTGTAGTGGTATAGCACGTGGCACGGAATGCCGAGGACCTGGGTTCGATTCCCAGCGCTGGTCTTATTTTTCTAGTTTTTCTATGCATCTAATTTCAGTTTGTATTGTCGATATGGGTTTTACGGGATGACCGTAAAAGTAACAAAAAATTTGGAATTGAAATAAAAAAAAAAGATTCCAAAAAACCAATCTTAATTAAAAAAGAATTTATGTGTCTTTGGCTAGATCGTTTTGACAGGTGACACTCTTTACCGGCTCGGGAAATACCGACCCTTTTTCATCTATACACCATAGAAGCTCATGTCAGTTTCTATGGCGTGTACATGAAAAACAGAAATATTTCAGCAAGCGGTGGGATAAGTTTGACTGAACACCCCTATAAAGGATGGACTGAGGGATGGACAAACAGCCAAGCATTAACAATACGGTTCTGTTAGGTATTATATAATCCGCTTCGGGAGAGATTTCTTTTGTGGCATACAAGGATAATATGTTTTAAAATTCATTCAGGCGCCTATTTACGTGACAATCGTCAGTGACATATGTCGAGTGACAACCAATTATTTATATTATATTAAATTATAATTAGGTATGCTGTGAAACTACATTTTTCCTAGTCGACAATTATTTATAGATTTGTTGGTAAATCTTGAAATGAGATAAATGGGCTGTTTCGCCATCCATTGATTAATTTTATTTGACGGATAAATGTGATGCCGTCTCTGAACAAAACAAACTGAGACGGCATCACATTTAGCCGGCAAATAAATTTAATCAGTGAATGGTGAAACAGGGGTTAAGCTGTTGTTAAGGTTTAGGTAGGTACGTTAAAATAGTAGTGTTTCGTGACGAAATGATTATCTATGAAAATAGTAGTTACACCTGTCAGTGTGTTGAAATAGGCCCAGATCCCATAACATTGATCAATGAATGGTGAAAAGACCCTTCTTTTACGAGAGATGTCGCGTGTAAATAATTAATTAGTATCTTACTTTTACATTGATTATAGAATATCATATTGTACTAATTATATTATATAACCAATACGTTATAGACAGAGTAACCAATCTAACTACATACAATTATCTTCAATAAAGCCATATCTTAACTACAGCGACAAAGCAAATTTGTACCTTATACAGTTGTAGTTAAAGTGTGAATCAAATGTTCGATACTAAACCAGATACGCCCTTTTGAATTCAAGTATGACACAACTTAATTTCTACACCTTCGATATCCTAGAGACAGATTGAGAGGGCGTAGCTGGCACTCGAAATAATGCCTTAACTCAACTATTCAAGGTACAATAGAGTAACCATACGAATTATAGTCCAGCAAATTAATTATGAGGTATTCAAAAATTAATATGACTGTGATAGGTTGGGAATTGACGGTAAGGCTGACTATACACTGCTTTATGATAATTAAAACTTGGATTGAAATACAAAAAACAACATACAATAAATTTGGAATTGAAACAAAAAGATTCCAAAAAAACAATCTTAATTTGATTGCTTAATAACGACATCTCTTGTCCGGGTGAGCGGTTAGTTCCAATGGGTGCTGAAAGTTTCTCGATGAGGGCTGCAGCATAGATGTCGCTAGTGTCGCTGCTTAAGTGACTAAATAAGAAAACAAACAAGCTGAGATATGTGGTGCATAGGAGAAATTCGTGTCTGTATCACTGTCCAGTGGTGGTGTAGTGGTATAGCACGTGGCACGGAATGCCGAGGACCTGGGTTCGATTCCCAGCACTGGTCTTATTTTTCTGGTTTTTCTATGCATCTATATTTCAGTTTGTATTTTCGATATGGGTTTTACGGATGACCGTAAAGTAACAAAAAATTGGAAAAAAAAAAATACAAAAAGATTCCAAAAAACCAAATTGAATTTGATTGCTTAATAACGCATTCTGTCCGGTGTAGCGTTAGTTACAATGGGGTGCTGAAAGTTTCTCGATGACCTGCAGCTAGATGCGCTAAGTGTCGGCTGCTTAAGTGACTAAATAAGAAAACAACAAGCTGATGGGTATGGGTTGGGTTTTACGGGATGACCGGTAAAAGTAACAAAAAATTTGGGAATGAAATAAAAAATACAAAAAGTTTCCAAAAAAACCAATCTTATTAAAACTTGGTAATATTACAAACCTAAAACTTTGTGTCATCATCATCATCAATCTCAGCCTATATATGTCCCACTCTGGGCACAGGGCCTCCTCTCAGAACAAGAGGGCTTGGGCCATAGTTCCCACGCGGGCCAGTGCGGATGGGAACTTCACACGCACCATTGAATTGCTTCGCAGTTTGTGCAGGTTTCCCACGATGTTTTCCTTCACCGCAAGCTCGTGGTAAACTTCAAATGTATTCCGCACGAATTTCGAAAACTCAGAGGTCGAGCCGGGGTTGAACCCACGACCCTCTGCTTGAGAGGCGATAGGTCAACCACTAGGCCACCACGGCTTAAACTTGTGTGTACCTAAGTACAACTTGTTGTTCAACTTACAACGTTACTACTAATTTGTCGCACTGCTAATTGACTTGGTATAGCTATATTTAATTTTTTTTTATACAATATAGGCTTGCGTTTGGCCACAATCACGCCTGATGAAACGCGAGGATGAGGCCACGATGGAGCACGCTTGCCTAGTAAATGCTCATTCACCCTAGAAAGCGGCAAATTGTAGTATTCAGGAAACACAGTCGCAGGCAGGGCATTCCACTCCTTTGCTGTGCGGTTGATGAAGGAATTTAATTGACTTAAATTTGATACAAAGTCAAAGTCAAAGTCAAAAATTCTTATTCAATTTAGGCTATAAAAAGCACTTATGAATGTCAAAAAAATCTACCACCGGT
>NC_133496.1:8652320-8660886 GCF_025370935.1 Choristoneura fumiferana | reverse complement strand
AGATATTCTTACATCAACGTAAAAATAAACTTCGTTACATCCACGACATTTTACGGAGGCGAGTTTAGGGGGAGGGACGATTCTCGCAGAAGTCCTGCTGCTACAGCTTAGAGGCGAAGGCGTGGATTCGTTACTACTGTCTTTATGTAAGGAATACTGATATTGTACAAGCAATAATAATAACCCGCGTAGGTAGATACTATCAAGAGTGTTAAATCCAGTCACTTATCAAAAGCCAGCGAAGTGATCAAGAGTGGGAAAGACGTGTGTGGAATGCAAATGGTCTATTAGTTATGCGCAAGAAATACTCTATTTAGAGCGGATGAAATGGCACTATGATACTGTAATTTCTCCTTCTAAATAGACGACCTCACTACTTACCTCTCACAAAGACTAGGAGGGCAGGGAGCAGTTCAGAGAGGTAATGCGGCCAGTGTCTTACGTCCACTTGCAGGCTTTTAATCTAGGTTACAAGACTGTTAGTTTAAGCTTAAATCGAGTTTTTAAAAGGCTACCAGACGTCCTTATAGGGTCGATGCCTATCAGTGGCGAAGCATCCATAGAACCCTATTCACCGGCTTCCCAATATTCAAAATAGAACGACAAGACATAGGTATGTACAGAATTTATGAAAGATGGTAACGATCTTTGCTGTGGCTTTACCACGAAAATACTGATGCACGCCACTGATGCGATGGCAGAAAATCTAACGGCGACTTTACTTTATAGTTTAAGTTTAGTTTAAATATTAAGTCGACCGGATAGGTAGTTAGTCTAGTGGTAGAGGCTGACTACAAAGCTTGAGGTCACAGGTTCGATCCCCGGTCGGGCAGATAGCTATTTTCGTGAAAATTCGAATGTTTGTGCTCGAGTCTTAGATGTATACAATATATATCTATTTAAGTACGTATTTATTACATATAAAACATCTAGTTTGCCCATTGCCTGTACCTAATACCCTACATACCTAACACAAGATTTGCTTCGTTGGGGATTGGGACTAGGTGAATTATTAATGTCAATAGTCCCATTTTTTTTTCACGCTAAACTGCTGAACGGATTTAATAAAAATATATACCCCGCGAAAGACATAGGATAGTTTCTATCCCGAAAAATTAAAATTTTCCCACGGAATAGCGGTAAAGGAATTCTCTGCAGACAAAGTTTCGCATAACGTTGGCGCCTGGTGCATGAGTTGTATAATATTACCAATATCGTATGTAGATTCAACTCAATAGCATATGGGACTTCACAATACCGCATATTGCTCTTGCATTATGCATTGCCTTTCAAACGGTTTCTAATGCCGAATCGACGACCTGTTTCATTGCCTTTGGTATGAACATTAATTATTCGGCTTTGATCTATTCGAGGAAGTCTAGTTTGCAGTTAAGTAGTGAATTTGCGGGAATCTGAACTAGTTCCAGAATTTGACTGGTGATGCTTGCTAAACATTAAACATTTAATCAGAATGAGGGCTAAAATAGGCAAAATATCGCTAGATCTTGCTTTCAATTGGCTAATAACTAAATGAGCCAATGAGGGCTATCGTTTTTGTCTCACTAGATGGCGCACTGTAGCGTGAGGTTTTAAGTATGGCTTTCAAAGTCTGTTATTACGGCGTGAAAACAAAGTTAAGAATTAAAATCATATTTAATACACCTTAAAACCGTACCATGAAAATATCGAGCATGTCACAGTGTGCATAGTCCCCGTTTTTTCGGAAAAAAGGGAGGACAAAGGTTCCGAAATACAAAACTGTCTCAAAACACAGACATTCATTGCCCCGGAACGCATATTTGCTATAATTAATTTCAGATATATCAAAATATTCACAATTTATTCTAATTATAAATAAACCCGCGTAGCTCACCCAAAAACTATGAGATTTGACATTTCGAAGACCTCACGCTACACTAGCGCCTCTAGCGGCGAATTTATACGCGATAGCCCTCATTGCAAGCAAGACCGTGATGTCAAATAAACCTCACGATACTAACGCCATCTAGCGATATTCGCCTGTCATTAAGCCCTCATTGGGTAGATTCTTGGCAAAAAAAAATAACATTCCATTTAGTCCGCCGGTTAGACCACAAATTATTGGATTCTTATTTTTTTCTTTTGTCAATGAGACAAAAAAGACACAGATGAAGCGCGACAAAGTTCGTGTAAACATGAAAGCGCGATTGTTTGTTTGTTTGTTTGTTTATACTCTTTATTGTACAAAAAGGAAAAACAAAAGGTTACATAAATGAAAGTAAAGTGTTAATGCGGACTTATCCCTGCAGGGATTGCCACGAAGATACAGTTTGTCTCATTCAAAATCAATGACCGAACGAATGACAGTACCACCATTTTTGCGGTCATCCTTGCATATTATTTGGATGTCATACCTACATATTTTTACAATACATCATCAGCCGAAAGATGTATAGTGTTGAACAAAGGACTCCTCCTTAGAATGTCACAAGTCACAACGAACGACAACTCGCCACTTACATCAACTGGTTTCCCGCTAGGTACTTTGCGTTGTCGTCTATCCAGTGGGAGGCATGCCAACCCTTCGTCGTCCGGTTCGTGGTCGCCCACCACTCACTTTTCTCTCACAACAGCTATCTGTTCTTTGAGTGATATGGCCCGCCCATTGCCTCTTCAACTTACATAATCTTCGCGTTACGTCGGTGAATTGCTTTGGTTTGAGTCGCCTTAAGAGTCAAATAGACCAGCTAATTTTAGCCTTTAAATTTTATATGAGGTACTTTATTGGAGATGCCGAAATGCAGTCAGGAAATTCCATCATGGACAGCTGGAAAGGGAGAACCCTGACTGACTCTTACTGGTTAAAAAACCCGGCTGCACATCCTCAACTCCCAGGAACTTATTAAGGGGAGCAGAGGGTTGGAGGTGTTAGGGGGATAAGAATAATAAGAACTGTACTTACGTGTACGAGATCTTCTCGTCAGGGTGGGAGAACTGCGGCGGCTGCCACGTCAGGGTGAGCCATGTGGCGGAGTGTGACGAGACGGACAACGAGTGCGGCGGCGACGGAATGCCGGAAAGTGACTGCTCAGCTGTGTACAACGTAGTAAAGTTAGTTTATTGTTGTTCAAAACTTATTTGTTACGGAAGAGCGAGGGGGGGGGGGTCTCCTGACACAGGTATTTTATACTTACTAGGAGATTCCAACCTTTGCACCGTAAACCATGTTCTTTAATATATATTCTTTCAGCTGTACAAGGAAACATTGCTGAATCAAATACAATTTTACAAAATATCCCGTATAAATAAAAATACAATAATTTTTGAAGTGAAAAATATTGTCGACCCTAGTAAGCTCTCATGTCATACAACAGAGGGGTAAGTAATAGTAATAAGGATATAGGTGAAAATTAACTTGCTAATCCGATAATCGTTTAACGAAGTTAACAAAATGCTTAATGGATTTACTTTCAAGTTATATCAAAAAAAATGTTACCGCTCTTGTTAACTTCCGTTAAATTGAACTTTCTTTAACTTTAGTCCGTTATATTACCACAAGTCATTTTATTACTCACGGTTCTCGCTGGTGATGTTTATGAGCAGCATGCTGCTGGGGAGCGAAGTGCCGTGCTCGTTCACGGCCACCACGAACACGTGGTACGTCCCGTTCATCTCTAGACCCTCGATATGGGCCATGGTCTCAGTCGTGTTCAGTTGCTGGGAAATAAGTTGAGTAGGTATTTCACTACGGGATCCCCTACATCCCTGTCAAATTTATTGGTTCACCACGATTTTTTTAGTTTTAATAGTCAAGAGAATTGTAATCTAAACTGTGTTTAAAATAACCCTCCTTCTTTGCAGTCTGGTAAAAAGTTTCTGCCGAGTTTCTCGGGGGGTATTCTTCTTGACAATGATGCTCTTTCAGTGACCGCTGGTGGTATAAAAAAGTGCCATGTCAAAGAGCCCGTTGCTGCCAACTTACAGAATAAACGCTTTGATTTTTATTTTTTTAATCCTTTCCAGCAGCGTTTTTCACAGTGTGGCTCGCGACCCCCTGGGGGGCCTTGATGCCTCTATAAGAGGGTCGCACAAAATTTCAGTACAAACAAACATACATAGAATAGGCTAACGTTAAAGCTGGTATAAACTAACATTATACAAAAACAGTGCTATTTTGAAAATATTACATTCATACGTGTCGAATTGTGTCCTCTTTTTTTGTGGGTTTTGCTCTTTTTTTAAACCTTAAATGTCCCAAATAATTGTTGTTCTTTCCAGTCGCATAGTTAGGTAACCAAAGGCCCTGGGTCAAAAACTACCTAAACTAGGGCCCCACCCCATCTAAACTATTTAAAATCGTTTATTCCGTATTCCAAATATTCCGAATGTGGGAGAAATTTTTACTACTCGTAGTTCAAGTCATAGTTTGTACCTAAGTCAGGTCCGAGGGGCCCTTGAGCTTGGGGGCCCCGGGACACTGCTCCGTCTAGCCCTCCGGTAGTTACGCCACTGACTCTTTCTTTCTTTTTTTAAAACTCTGACTACTCACATTATCCAACTGCAGCGTGTTATAATAATACGGCTGCGAGTTGTTCCCGACACGCTGCCAGTGCACCGTGTAGGAGGTGGCGTTGCTGCCATCCTGGGGGCGGACCAGTCGATGAAGCCCGTCCAGCTCTGCTTGTTTCCGAAGACACGATGGCGTGGACCTCGCGCGGCGGGCCGGGAGAGACCGGTGCCTGGCAAGGTTATTAAGATGTCCCGTTACATTTATCAGTAGGAGAAAAAGAAGTAAGGTAAGGTTAGGCAAAAATAGTAACGCCAGTCAAGCTAGCGCTGGCCTGGCCCGTGTTGGTTAGATGACGCCAACTGGATTCATTTATTGCCTTTTACCTGGATTATTCTCGGGGCACGCGGGCGGAGGTACTGGGTTGAAAAATAAGCCGACACTATTCCCGCCAGTGCATGCAGGCAGCGCTAAGCTTGTCTTGAAGAACGTTTATACTGACTCATATGCTTTTGGCAATTCTAGTTGCCTGTCAACGCTCTTATTTAGTTAATGAATAGAGTACAATTTAAAATCAAAGCATGTGAGTGGAAACATTAGGTATCAAGGGTTGAAAAATATATAATTAACTAGCTTTTGCCCGCGGTTTTCGCGTTAAATTTGGAGTAACATACTTTACTTTCTGCGATCCTTTTTTCGTGTTTAATTAATTTTTCGGAGGATTATGGAAATACCAATACAGACGATTTTCTTTTAGACAGATGGTGCAAAATTTGTAATACAAAATCGACTTACATTCGTAATTATTTATGATTCTTACCAACTTTGAAACCCTGCTTCGCTGATTCAGGTTGAAATTTTAGAAAACGTTAAAGTACATACTACGCGTTTCTTTTGCCCGCGACTTCATACACGATATAGGATTATAGTTACGGAAATAGAGTCATTAATTAAAAGTGAAAATACAAATCCCATTTATTCCCTATCCCGTGGGAATTTCGAAAAATCCTTTCTTAGTGCGCGTCTACACCTATTAAGGAATATAATTCCAAATTTCAAGTTTACCAATTATTTCAAGTTTAGACCCAGCGGTTGGGCTGTGCGTTGATCTATAAATGCGTATTGTAAGATAGTGGCGCAAAGTGAATATTTTCTTAAGAAATTCGGTGGGAATCGTGTTGTAACAACGAAGGAGTTTAATTTCGTTTAAAGGTAAAGAAAAATAAAATGGTTGAATTTTTCCGCATAATTGTTTTGAACTTTTCAGTTTCTTTATTAGCTATTGTTCTTTTTTTCTCTACATTATACCATACCTTCTTCAAAGCATTGCACAATGTTCCCGATGTACGGTACGCAGGTGTTGACGCCGCCCGTGTATGCGCCCGCGCACACGCCGCGGCAGTTGGCGGGCACGCCGCGCCGCTCGCAGCACGCCTCGTGATTGCGACCTGCACAATGATCATCAGTTGACTAAGTTATGTTTTTCTTGCTGACTATTATTTTTTGTTGACTGTAATTGAATTGTCATCTAAATATTTTCCGTAACAAATTTCAAGTCAATGCCATTGAAGAGTTCCCTCCTGCGGAGACGATCCTGGCCGGACCACCAGGATGTCACGACCAGATTATTGTCTTGTTACCAGATTTCCACAAATATGTAATATTTCAAATTAATGCGATCACTAGAAATAGGTCAAAACCTTCCAAGATTTGACACAAATAAATAAATGAATAAACAATCAGGGCAACCTTGTAAAAAATATTATATGCCAACACTAGTGGATTTTGTCGGCACGACTGCGTGACAGTGAATATTGTAAAAAAAAACTGTTATTTATTTATTTTTTATATTTTTATTTTATTCGACTGGATGGCAAACGAGCAAGTGGTCTCCTGATGGTAAGAGATCACCACCGCCCATAAACATCTGCAACACTAGGGGGATTGCAGATGCGTTGCCAACCTAGAGGCCTAAGATGGGATACCTCACGTGCCAGTAATTTCACCGGCTGTCTTACTCTCCACGCCGAAACACAACAGTGCAAGCACTGCTGCTTCACGGCAGGATTAGCGAGCAAGATGGTGTAGCAATCCGGGCGGACCTTGCACAAGGTCCTACCACCTGCAAACTGCCTGCTGCACTGTTTGCTATGTACCACAATCTACAATAAACCCTTTGACTTTGAAGAGAAGATGTAGCGCAGAATGATTTAACTTACCTCCCGCCCCACAACGCAGCAGCTTATGGAACTCCTGCGCACACAGCGGCGCAAGCGTCCTTAGGTCAGACATCTTAGCGTCGAAGGAGCACAGAGGCATGCAAACGCGGGCGACGGTCACTCTTTCGCAGCAGGCGGACACGTTGTAGTTGACGGCAACTTCTTCCTCTTCTTCTAGGACCTGAGAAGACGAAAGTAATGCAATAAAAGTAAAAACGAATAGGTTCTAAAGACATACATGTATTATAAGCCTTTATAAAAATAAACATGAATCAGTTAAATGTCTTGCTAAGCACAAAATATCAGAACGGCTAGACCAATATGTATGTAAAAAATAAAGTCTTTTATCTATATATTTATTAATAAAACATAGCACAGTACAAATCAACATAAAGGTAATTGAATATCGTAAAATACAAACTGAGACGTGTGTTCAGAAAAGCCAGAAAAAGAGACCAGCACCGGGAATCGAACCCAGGTCCTCAGCATTCCGTGCTGCGTGCCATACCCCTACACTACCACTGGACAAATCTTTTATTGAAGTCCGAGTTAGGATCTTATGACGAGAAAAAGTTGCACAGCACAGTTCCTGCGGGATATCGTTAAATTTTAAACACTAGATTTTTTAGATAATAATGACCCATGGAAGGTCGTCATTGTACTGTAATGTGACTGCAATAAATAATTTCACTGATTGATAGGTCCATACCTGACTCTGAGTCCTGAAGATGAGCCTGGGCGAAGCCTCCCCGACTCCATGCTCATTCACAGCTTCCACGAAGATCTCGTAGTCAGTATTCGACTCCAGGTCTTCCAGGATGTACGGAGAGTTTTGGATCTGATGAATACCAAAAAATTAGGATTTGTACTTTAAATCTACACTAAGATAGGCTCATAGAAAATATGTCACTGTTATTAATAACGTTCCGTTTTTGTATTAAGTGTACAGTACATGGCAGTGGTGTGGCGTTCTAACATCTTGATTCCCACCATTAATGACGGGTATAGAAAAGCAATACATACTGTGTGATGTAGCATTCGAAAACATGCTTCTACCTCCCTAACGATAATGTTCACTCGATTCAATTGGGTATGATTTGCGTTCCTGTTATACCTCAATAGGGACACAGAGCTCGCAGAAGAGTTCAACTGGGTAAGCATGACCTAATGCCATTATTTTTTAAAATTAATACTATAAATGCGAAAGTTTGTAAGTCTGTTTGTTTGTTACTTCATCACGTCTGAAACGCTGAACTGATTTAGATGAAATTCGGTATACAGATAGGTTGCGTCCCGGGAAGGACATAAGATTTTATCGCGGAAAATTGCATAGTTCCTGCGGGATAGTGAAAATCGAATTCTACGCGGACGGAGTCGCGGGTAACGGCTAGTTATTAAATATTGGTCAAGTCCAATACAACTTACGCTTTCAATTCGCTCCGTACCCTGTAACAGTTGACCACATGCCATACACCGTTTTCCAAAATGATAAATCGCTTTCGCTTCGGATTGTATGAAATTCCTCCTACCGTGAAAAGGATATAGCAGAACCGATAAATTAAACGATAAGGCCGGCAAACACGCGCAGACAGAAGGTAATTCTGTCACCTATCTAATTTATAGTTCCGCCGAGGGTGATCTCTAATGAATGTATAATGAATTAATCCCTTCGTCTATACAAATCGTTGCCTATATTTGAACTTGGTTTGGATTCGAGTAATATTAGAATTATATGTAGAGGATAATAGCTCGCTGGACGAGGACTAGGGAGTGTTGTGGGTTTGCTCCATATTAATAATGCGAGAGTTGGAGCAAATAAACGCTGGAATCAAAGGATTTACTTGTAGTAAGATAACGTGTG
>NC_133496.1:8545828-8652220 GCF_025370935.1 Choristoneura fumiferana | reverse complement strand
CATTCATTCGTGCCAGCTCTTGTGGATCGACCTAAACACCAAACTTTTCAACCCTTTGTCATACCTACTGTCAGTAAACATTTGAGCAACCCGATGGGAATCAAGTTGTTAGTACCGCTGATAGTATCAAGAAAGCGGACAAGGCCAGCATTATTTAACTTTGCCTATTAACCTACAATTCTGTGATCCCAGTGCTACCTACGTAGAATACTACACTGCGCGAACTCATATGTTTAATCAAGTTAGTGTGCACCTTATTACAAAGTGTATGTCCATGGCGGATTAAGGTGGGGCTACACCTATTCAGGAGTCATTGACACTTGGCAGCAGGATGCTAGTGCTCTGCTAGGTGTATGTGTATAGAGATTGTTTTGAAAATAATGAGTAAAGTATAAAGTAAAAATCTTTATTGCTAAAAGTGGGTTGGGTGCTGGGTGGGTAGAAATATGGTACTTAAATACAAAAAAGTGGAGTACTTAACCATTACTCTGTTTAAATTAGTACGCAATTTGAAAAATACTGTTGACTGCAAATTAAAACATTTTTCCTTATAATACTTTTTTTATGTATCATTGGTTTTAAACTAAAATGAACCATTTACGGCCTAAGCCCTTTCACTATGAGAGGAGGCTTACGACCTGCAGTGGAATGTATTATAGACGAGATGTGATGTTAAACAACAACTAGCTACTTGCGTGCACCGGTGGTTTCCTGCACCTCTCATTATGTCATCAGACATTCGCCTCATTATTAATATTAGCACTAGGTAGCAATGACTCAAATTACAAATCCTAGACTGTTGAGAACACATCCATAACGCCACTGATGGTGCGAAGATTCAAACTTCGGCTCGAACGCACCTCGAACTGTTTTCATAATAATAATATTATTATTAAATTTACCTCAAGGACACCCCAAAACAACAACAGTTTTAATTTTACTACAATTTTTACTAAAGAATGAACCCTAGATTAGGTACTTTCAACCTTTAAGAACCGAGGGCGCTAAAAACATGATTACACATAAGCTAAATTTAGTTTCAGTTGTACCTTTCCTGTTTAGGTTAGCTTGAAAAGATTCCTTTTAGGGATAAGTTCGCCTTGTACTCTTTTTGTTTTTTCTTTGTATTCTTTTTGTGTTTATGTACAATAAAGTATTTACATACATACATACATGATTACAGATAATGTAATTTCGTATTTTATAATGACAGAAGCTGTTTGCGCAGACATAGGCTGCTGTTACACATGCTAGTTACTAGCACGAAAACATGCTACTATTGAGCAAATGCTACCTACTAGCATGTGTGAATAGGACACGTGCTATTATTATTAAATAAGCATGCTTATTTAGCGGCATATTGGTATTTTAGGAACTAGCATGCTTATTAGCTGCTAGATTAGCATGCAGAGCATTGTGAGAATGTGTAAGGCGGCTTTTAGAATAGTGACCGTCGCTTACCATCGCAAACTGCTCGACTGGCGCTTAAAATAGTTAACGGGCCACATTTGGAATGAGCTAAAACCCCTGATTTAATATGCTCTTTGCGAACAGACTTAAGGGTGTATAGGTACAGCTAGAATTATAGTATTAGAATATAGTATCCCTATTCAGGCGCGGCGGTGTTGGGTGCAGGTATTGAGACCAAACCACGCGATTGAATTACACCGCAAAACTGGATCTAGCTCCGTATTCGATGCATGTCTAAGATTATAGAACACAGGTACATGTTTAAGTAGGACACCCTTGCAATATACCTACCCTCCTGACTCAGTGAGGTAGGAAGGGTATAATGAGTTAAAGAGATTTTGTTCTCTTGTCATTTATATGATGTTTTAATTTGCGAACTTGTTATGAAGTTATCTGCCGTGGTTGTACAACAGAAATGCCTGGCACAGTATGCCCAAACGAAACTTACTCCAAGGCCCACCTCCCCAAATTGGTATTTTTTCATTATTTCCTTAAACAAAATATGCCTTTAGCAAAATATTATATGTGAAGGAAGCCTCCTGGTTTTTTTGATGGTAGATACGGCATTTAAAACTACATACTTAATCAAATCTTGGAACTCGAATTTTACTGACTGCCAAGACATGCCATAAACACTGGCATACATGAACGATTCAAATCGTCACTACTTCGAAACAATCTCGTATCTCAAATATACACGTCAACAAGATTGACCCTTGAAATAATGTTCATAAAATTCACCCAGAAAAGTTATCGATTTTGAGATACGAGTTTTTTTAAAAGTAGTGACGTAGATAATGTTTTCTTCTATATCGTGTTGCTTAAAAATATTTGCTCAAGTAAATTTGTCGTCACTCTTTCTCAATATCCTCGCCCGCCTCTCAGTTATGTTTGTTTTGAGGGTTGTGGGGAGTCATTTTAATTACAATCTGTTGGTAGCAAATATCAATTTTGATTTAGCGTTTACATAACTCCGCCATTTTGTAACAAAACAGATACAATGTTAGGGGTCCTGTCATGGAAGCGGAGACTTGTTAGGATTCGAGAGCAGGCAGACATGTAACTTGAGAATCATTATTTAATGCAATAGAGAGTGATTTTTGGAGTTTACTCCTTAAAAATAATCCTCATAAATTTTAATTGTATTATAGTTTTATGAGATGTGAGATTAATATTAAGTCAAAAGTAGATTTCAATGAACCTTGCGCGGCTATACATTTGAAATCTTGTGACAACTTTTATCATCGTAAATTATAACATAAGACATGCGTTTACATATTTACACTTTTGGCCTATTGTATATTTAAACGACAGTCATACTTACTGAGTAAACTTGAATTCAATCGTGCGACGAAACTGACACAGATACACACTTTTTGAAAATGGCCAATGGGTCACATGCCATTCTTAACTATTCTATGACTGGGCAGAGACGCATGCTTGAATTATCCTAAAACTTCAACCTATTCGAAGGTACTCATTTACTTGATTGATCGTCCCTTTCTGCGAGTCATGCAAATCGCCCAATCCGTTTAATGTATGCGCCGGCACACGCTAGTCTTGCAGTTGTTGCTATCTGTGTTTGTTCAGTCGAGGTACTTTGAGTTCTCGAAAAGTTCTCACTTGATAAGGTCAAATAACTTTCAATGGTGACGATAGGTTAGCTATTCGTTAATTGATCGCTCGCGATATTTGTAGAAGTTCATTTTTAACACCTAAAAATTGTAACCCTGCTTCATTAGGTACACCTAATTTAACCAAAATATATATTTACTTATAAAATACTTAGCCTTGAGTACCTATAAAGCCTGCGGTCCCGGTTTCTATCCGGTAGGGGTAGATAAACGTCTGCGTACTCAGTATAATGAATACGAATGGTTGTATCTGAGATTTAAGTCCGTGCTTATCTTGTATGTTCATGTTTATCCGTTGGTACACGTAGTACAAGTTTTCTTATCTTGGGACCAGTTAATTGGTATAATCCTTTGAATTTTCGTGATTTTCACTCATCAATGACCATTAATTTGAATGTATGGGTATCTTATAATAAGAGGTATCTTATTATTGTAGAAACCCAAGGTTTCTTCAACTTTTCTTTGAATTTTACGATTTATTTTTAAATTATTTACTTATAAGTACGTCACTTGTGCTATTATGATTTTCTTTCATCTTTATTATATTTTGTGCGTGTGATTTAGGAGTGAGTTAAAACCGAGAACCCGTAGTAAAGCTATATTGACACATCGACCCTAAAAGGCTGATGAGTCTAGTTCTTGATTGATGAAATTGATTTCACTTCGCGGCTTTTGTATGATCGTGATTAAGGGAGTGAAATTGAGTGAATATGACGGGAAGTTACGTCGCTTTACATGATGTCAGCGTAACGTGCATGTATTCTGTAGATATGTGTCGAAGTATAGATAAAAAACTTAAGAAGATGACCTGTTGTATGTAGAAGTAACGTGTCTGTATAGATAAGTCGACGTTCCATATTCGAAAAATGACTTAAATCCATATCAATCCTGTGCACTACTACATACAACAGGGCATCTTGATTGTTATCATCTTATATTAAATTGATGATCGCCGACTGAAGCTAAAGATATGTGTGTCCGAAAGATGTATGTATATTTAATGACTTAAATCCCATATCAATCCTGTGCACTACTACATACAACAGGGCATCTTCTTAAGTTTTTTACCTATACTTATCATGATTGAAGCCGTGAAAACTGTGTCCAAAGAGATGTAATAACATCATTAAAGCAAGGAGAGGCTATTAAACGTCGATAATACGTTTCGAAAAGAAATTCAAATCATAACTCTCTTTCTCATGACTCTATATCATCTTAGTTCTATGCAACTGTTTACAGTAACATGACTCGCGAGTAAAAATGTTTTAATGTATAAAACTTTAACTTAATGTACCTACCTAATATTATTATTAGCTCAATAAAATATTGCAATAAACAATAAATACATTCTTTGAATCGCTTCAAGAGTCCCTCTTTGTATGAAATCGCTTTTATGAAACGTCAAAATTTTATTACGTCATTCTGTTTTGCTTCTTTTAGTAGACAATCAGGCTTTGCCCAAGCCTAGACGTCTGGCTTTCAACGTTTGAGAACATTCCAGGGATATTAAATCCAATGGCGTTATTTATTTTATTTTTATTTTATATTTGAACGCTTCGCAAACTCTAGCGTACGCAAATCCTTTTCGTTTGAACATTTTCGCGACACAATCGAGTTAGTCGAAAACATATCTATGTTTACATGCTTATAGATAAAAATAAAAGAAGACTTTTCTTGCACGCTGTGAAGAGAACATTAAAGTTATGGAACTTAATTTTTTTTTCTAATTCGGAACGCTAACCGTCTACGGGAAAGTTAAAGAATGTGCAACAAAGATCGAATGTGTCGAAAAACTAAACTAACGCGGCTATGTTGCAAAACTTAAATTTTAACTAATGTCACTTTTTGTATCTTTTGTTCGTGTGGTTTTGAGTTTGTTTTATGAAGTTAAAGCACTAATAATAATAAGCTAATAATTAAAACTTAATAAAATAATGTCCCTTAAACGTCATCCACGTTCATTAAAATCTTTGTCGCATGTCGCATGTAACTACTACCTTTAAGTTTTTTCGAATTTCTTTTTATTTCCAGTTCATTCCAACAATAATCAACCAGCCAGTGTTTATAAAACATGATTTAAATTTGGAATGTGAAGTGACATTTGATACATTCGGTAAATAATTGGCGGTGTACGAGTGTCGAATTCACATGTTGTGTCACGGTGCGCGGTGGGGTGCGGCTCACCTATGACGAACAACAATAACGGGGAGCACGGCAGCGCGGGCGGCGAGCCCGCCTCCGCCGACATGGATATGGACTCGCTTGAGGAAATGCTTCGTAAGGTAAGACATTGATGTATTGGAAGACCTAGAGCTGCATAATCAATTTTGACAAGTTTCAAAATTATTTTCAACTGGAACCAGGTTTCATAGGACATACAGTATGATTTTTGGCATCATTCAAAATTTAATGTGCGTGCTTCGGTATCAATAAAAAACCATGCTGAATTATTTTGGTTGCCCTTTTTAATTAAATGAATGTAAAAAAAAGAAACGGAAAATAATGAATACTAGCGGTAAAAATGATTCAAACGACAACGCTATAAGAAAGTAGGTACAGCCAGAAAAAGGGTATGTTAGAAAAATAACTTATGACACAATTAATTTAGATGCTTTTGTTTGCTTTGTCTAAATCATTCCATAATATGCTGCAATTTCTACAGTGCAGTACTCGTAGACAAATCAATTCATTGACAACAGTTGACACAGCATAAAATGATAACTAGCTTTTGGCACGCTCTAGTCACCTTACCAGCAATATAACTAATCGCAAACCATTGTTAATAAACAGCAAACCGTAGTTTAACCAACTGACTGACTATTAATCCGCTAATCAAACAGCTACAAATAGCAAAACGTATGTCACAATCAATCATCGAGGCTTAGAGCACTTCTAAACGGAGGCGTCATGTGTACATGTCGATTCAAAAAAAGGGAAATGCTTAGAGCAACTTAAAGATGGTTTTCAAAGGCCCCATTAGTTTGTCGAATTTTTGCAACAATGGCGCCTACTTTTAAATACCTACTCTGTTATTCATTTAGAAGATTAATACAACTGGCAGATGGTAAGGGCCTTGTGCAAGGTCCGCCCGGATTGCTACAACCCTCTTGCTCGCATATCCTGCCGTGAAGCAGCAGTGCTTGCACTGTTGTGTTGCGGCGTGGAGAGTAAGACAGCCGGTGAAATTACTGGCACGTGAGGTATCCCATCTTAGACCTCTAGGATGGCAACGTGCCTGCAATACCCCTGATGTTGCAGATGTTTACGGGCGGTGGTGATCTCTTACCATCAGGAGACCCACTTGCTCGTTTACCAGTCGAATAATAAAAAAAAACTCTATTCACAGACGAATCATCGAAATCAGCCTACTGCGCTTTTAGTAAAAGAGCACTACAAACGAACAAACAAACATATCTATGCGATATTGCGTATGTACGCGAATAGGGTAATAAACACAGTATTTTTTGCGTTGCGTAATTTTATAAAACTATCTGTCATTTTTGACAGAGACAAATGCATGCAAATATGTCATTAGATTGCATTGCATGCATATTTGTAATAGTTAGTTACTTCGCTAGGCACAAACAACAAAACTGTCAAATCTTGTCATTTACGCACGCAATCACATTCGCACATGTCTCGGCTATGACCGCTGGTCTTACACTCATTGATCTAACCGTTCGGTTTGATACTCTAAGAAGGCTTAAGTGGCGTGCTCTTTGCGCCGAATTAATTAAACTAGCATGTTTATCCATGTATTCATTACGTGCCCGCTCGCACGTTGCGGTTTGTGCTTGACGTACCGTTTCGCTGTGTTCGTTGAAGTAACCTGCTATGTAAATTAGTGAGGTCGGTAGAAATCAAGTTTAAATAAGCTGCATTTCTACTATGCTCCACTTCAGGAGGCTTTCCAAAAATTTGACAAGAACTTGCTTACATTAGGTACTTTTAGTTCAGATTTCAACGTTGTGCTACCCAAATTACTTACCTACACAGCCTCATAACACGCTTCGCTGCGTCCTGCTTACTGCTTCTTATGTAACATTAGACTCTACCTACCACTGTCCGACACTAAAATGTAGGTATACCTGCTTATCTAATATATTATGTGTAATGTGTCACAAATAAATGTTTCCTTTTTTTTAAAGAGCCCTCTGTGACCTAGGTACTTACAGAATAAACTTTTTAATTCGATTTTATTTTGATCGAAGAGGATACGGTATCACACGGCGTATCGTACGCCGTTAGGCTACAGCTGAATATGGACGTATCTTTTTACACGACAATGTTAGGTAGGCATACGTTATACTCGAAGTGAGAGTCCATATTAGAATGGGTGTGCTTGATACATACGCTTGATATCAGTACGGTAAAAACCTACCTTTAAACTACAGCAGTCAAGCGAGAAAACTAAACTAGCAGAATAACTCCAGCTGCTGTAAAACGTGGCACAGATTGCAAAGTTTAAAAGGTTTCAGAAATAGAAAAATAAAGTACGGAAGTAAAATCTAAGCAAAGTGCACATGAGATCCTTTGACGTTTCCCAGCTGCTATATTTTCTTAACAATTTTGTGCTAGTCTTGAGCGTGTATGTTAGCTTTATAAGTATGGGTATCCACCGAGGGCGTTCGCGCGCAACGTAATAAAATTCCAAAAGTTGCCCATTCCATATGTACAACACAATATAATATATCGTCACTACTTTAAAAAAAACTCTTATCTCGAAGTAGATAATTTTTCTGAGTGGACCTTATGAACATTACGTCAAGGTTCAATTTTGTTTGACATATTGATTTTAGATACGAGATTTTTCAAAGTAGTGACGATATTAATTCTGTAATGAATTTATGGTTTTTAAAAAGCACTCCCACTGATTTTATACATACACATATTCAGATAAATAATTATAAACTTTTATCACGTTTACATAGATGCCATTTAAGCGTGTGTCGCTACACATCGGTGTGCACCTAACTTTAGGCTAGAAATATTCGAGCCTTATGAACAGAATATCCCAGCTTTATGAAGTGCCAGGACTCGACGGATATATCGGCTCGTTCGATATTTCTCGTTAAAATGAAAAATGTCGCTCGGAAATGCAGAAATAATATCGCCGTGTGGAACGAGAAGGGCTTGTATTTTGCCAGGGTTCCGTAGTTTTACAGCATTTCGACAACCATGATTTTGTCCATAAAATTCGACTTCCTTTTTGCGAACTTTTGATATTGTCTCATGGTTAAAACCATTCATATAATAAAATCTTAAATGAATTATTATAGTTCTAATTTAAGAAAAAACATCATACACTCCCAACTCGCAATCCTCACTGCCCGCATTGAAACTTGAGCCCATGGCCTCTCATTCTGCTGGGAGATCTGTTTCAGATTGTCCTGTAATGAAACTTTAATGTAGGTCGAGATGATGACCATTCACTCATCGTTCCAATCAATATAGGATAGAAAATTACCCCCTTATTCATAAAACTTAACAAGCCTATGTTAACTAACAAATGCTTTGTCCCTTTCTAACAAATACAAATGTCGAAGTGACAGATAAGGACAAACGAATTTTAGCGGCATTTTAACTAAAATAGGTTTGATTGTCGTTTATGAATAAGGGGGTTAGTGTTTCAAGCTCAGCTAAATGCTGGACAATATACAGTGTGCTAGAAAATCAGATGCGGATATTTTAATGATCGATTATTTGCATCGTTGTTAATTAGTTTCAATTAAATTAAATAAAAAGAAATGTTAATGCAAGGATGATTATTTTTAAACGGAATGGTATTTTTGCATGAAACAAAAAAAAACATTACCACACAATACTTAAATAATTTATGTGTACAAATGATTCTTAGGTTATTAATTACATACCCTGAAAATATCCACACCCAATTTTCTAGCACCTTATTTAATAATTTAACTCATTCATTGTTTCGTCTCTTGTTATACAGGATAACAAGAATGGTCAGAGTACGAAACTTATTCCGTTCAATACAATATTATTTTTGTAAATATTAATTTGAATTCATTTTAAATATAATGATAACAGTTAGAAGTTGTTTTAAATGTTTACTGTGAATTAAAATTTTTAGTGTACTTACTTTTTTAGGTTAATAACATGTTCTAATCATTAGAATCTAATGGATCAATGTTATCTGAAATAGTTAATAAATATTCTGTTCCATTAAATGATATGATTTGCGACAAAATGCCGAAAGTGGATTACATTAAAGATAAACTTGTGCAGAACCCTTTGCATTTGCCTTATTATAACGTCACACACACTGTCTGACGCACTCGTTGTGATGATTTTGTTGCGATCGGTGCTCGAAATGGTTACATGAATTCTGCAGTATTTTTCATGGTGAAACTGCAAAGTTTAATAAATTCAGCATTCATCTCTAAAGATAATGTACCTAGTCGAGGAAACTGAATCACGGACCAGGGACCTTTTCATAATCAATTACGTTATGGTTTCTTAGGTAGATGTATGGAAAGTCAACATGACATTAGTAGCAGGGTCCACGCTGGGACGTGATTCAGTTTCCTTGACTGTACAAACTGTTTTGAATTCGATATATTTCAGCAGGTTCGACTGAACACCTCGTTCAAGGTTCAAACCCGGATTGGAGTCCTCCACCCTCTGCTTGAAAGAGCGCAGGTAAAACCACTAGGCCTCCATGGCTCTAAAAAATATTTTCCTTCATTATTTCATTTACAAAAAATACCGTATAAATTCAAATGCCGCAGTAAACCGACTGTTTACATTTCACCACCGTTTAAATTACACCCATATGAAATTAGAATAACGTTTCCCTCAATACTGAATTTATTCATTTCATCACATCCGGTTATATCCGGTTAAAACGAGTAAAAATTAACCGGGTCATAAAATTTAATACCCGTCACGATGACAGCCGAATTACTTCTGACCGGAGTCGCAATTTATGTTTGTTTGTAAACGAGGGCTTCGATGGGTTCATTAGTTTTTACTGCTGTCACTCTCGACTATTTCAGCTGAGGTAATGGAAACAAATATGCGTATGCTGTTACTGTTACTGGTGTATGTATGTACCTATGTAAAATCTTTATTGTACAAAATAAGTAAACAAACACAATTGCCAAACGTTGAGATTTATGTACAAAGAGAACTTCCTATAGATGGATATCATAAAATATTTATTTTGGTCTAGCTGTTGCCCGCGGTTTCTTCCATAAAACCTTCTCCTAACAATAACGCACAAACCTGCGAAATTCAATTAGTGTGAAGTCCAATCCGCACTGTTCCCGCGTGAACTATGGCCCAGCCTCTTGTTCTGAAGGAGCCTGTGCCTTATCAGTACGTATATAGGCTGGATTACAATAACGAACGCAACAGAAAAATATTAGTAAATAGTTCGATTTGCGCTTATAACACATTTTACGATAATTTTTCGCTTATGTCTAACTATTCTGATCTCGAATAAAAACACCGATGTTATTTTGCTTAATTAGCTCAAATGTCGAAACGTTTGCTCTCAATTAATTTCAAAACGTTGTTTTTGCAAAAGAAAAACATCCAAACGCGAAAATGCTTGTAACGACTGCGGCCATTTAAAAATAATTAGGGAAACATATTCATACACGAGAATCAATTTAGAGTAAACGAACGAGGGATGATCATTAAAATACCCGTACGATTATTCGTGCCGTATGCAGTTTTAATTAATTTCGATTAAAAACGCTCATTGTAGTCTCATTAATATTAAATGATCTTTAGCGCACCATTTAAGTTGTATTCCTGTTTGTTTATGAACAGTCGAACACATTGATTCATGACATGACCCAGAATGAAATCTTTGTGCTACTAATGTCATGTTGACATCTCATATTTTTGTCAAGGAAATCGTAGAGTAATTGACTATGAAAAGGTTCCACCCTGGGTCATGATTCAATTTGTTCGACTGTACAGCGTCTGCTGAGCGTGTGCGTCTGCACACGGTCGTCTGATCGGATAGCCGAGTGGTTTATAGAACCTGACTATGAAGCTTGAGGTCACGGGTTTGATCCCCGTCGGGGCAGATATTGTATGAATAATTATTAATTTATTATGAATGTTTGTTCTCGAGTCTTGGGTATCTTATATGTATTTGTCTTATAAACAAGTATGTTTATCCGGTTTACTAATGTTTCGGCGAATAACGTTTGGCAACCTGTTTCATTTCGCAACTTTTCATTTCCCAACTGTTTAATATTTCTGAAACTGTAAATATTCAGGACTTTTATAAACTAACTTGTTGACGACGCGCTCACACGGACCTACCCTTTTTTATTTAATGTTATTTTTTCCAAATTTGAGGGTGAAGTTTCTTCATTCACTGTTAGAGGTCGATTGCTATGACCTGTCAGTCTGCACGCATCTCGCGACTAGATCGCATGTCTTTTCTGTATCAAATTAGTGTTACAAGGTTCTATTTGTACTCATTAATACTGTGCATATTAAAATAAACAGCGTGTTCGTTTTGACAAGGTGTGTTTTTACTGAAGAGAACCCAGTTGCCTACAAAGTTGGTCTTCGAACCGCATCTACATGTTTAACACACCTCAAGCTATGGTAAAAACACGCAGTACAACGCGAAAGGAGCTACTGAGGATGGAAGAAGGACAAGAAGTCAGTACTTGTGACGGCAAAAACGCACACACGAGCCAACACTGCGAAGTAGCGGACAAGATGGCGGCTCATAGTTCGGAACCGAAGGGTAGCTTATTAAAATCTGAACCGGTTGTGCAGCCACGCCCCGAGCGCTCTTTGTCGGTAGCTAAATCCAGAAGATCCTCAACAACTTCTACAGAAGCGCGCAGAATAAGATTGCTGTTTGAAGCAGAACAACAAAAGGCAGCCATTAAGATGCAACTTATTGATAAAAGGCTAGCCGCAGACCTAGCCGACCTAGAAGATGAAAGATACAGTTCACACGAAAGCATTGAAGTTACACGGCGAAATGTTGAGCAATGGATGGAGGAAAATGCGGAAGGCCCCGTCACGGAACCACCACAGTCACATCTGGAACCGCCACAACCGCAGCCGCAGCCAGCCCCCGGATATGGTATGAGCACGGGCAACCTGCACAAGGCGGACGCTGACGCGTCAGATAGAACTATCCAGATGCTTGCATCGGCGGTCCAGAACCTCACGACTTCTTCTGGTCATCACAAGCCGAACGCTAATTTGTTAAGCCGTATCTGTACACCAAGAGACTTACCTGAATACCACGGTGATCCTCTCGATTGGCTGCAGTTCAAACAAGCGTACGAAGAATCGACAGACGTCTGTAACTTTAGCCCTAAGGAAAACTTATGGAGACTACGTAAGTGCCTGCGCGGACCTGCAAAAGAAGCGGTGTCAGCTTTGCTCATTAGTGCTTCATCGCCCGATAAAATAATGGCAACGCTTCAACTGCGCTTCGGAGATCCAGACTGCATATTAAATAGGCTCGTGGTAGATATCAAGAAACTCCAGCCTATCTCACATGATTACCAGAAAGAGATCGTCATTTTCTCCGTGAAAGTACAGAATTTTGTTGAAGCAGTAAAAGTGGTGGGGGCGCGAGGAATATATTCAAGGTATGAGCATTGTGCCATTACTCTTATCTAAACTTCCCACCTTACTCTTGTCGAAGTGGTCAGACTACAGCTTTCCATTAATTAACAGTGGAATTAATAAGTCGCGTCTAGATATTTTATCCGACTTCTTAAATATGGAAGCTATGAAAATTGCTACCACTGCTAATATACACCACACGCTGAGTTACCGCTCCGATCAACATAAATACAAGCATCACGATACCAATAACCGGCCGCAAGTTGTATTACTACAAACCGAAGAACCAGTCAGCGGCGACAATAATAAATGCAACTTTTGTCGTAAATCGCAATGCCGCAAACTATCTGAATGTAAACAATTCAAGAAGGCGTTACGTAAGGTTCGGTGGCAGTACGTAAAACGCAACGGTATTTGCTTCAAATGTTTAGATTCACGTCATGAAAGAGAAACATGTCCTGCTCCGGTGTGCGACAAGGAAGAGTGCGGCCGAGCGCACCACAGAATGCTGCACTATAATGTAAACAATAACAGTCAGGGAGGCAGCCCGGGCCAGGCGGCGGCGCGCGAGCGCGACTCGCAGTCAGCTGATGCGCCCGCCCCGGAGGTTGTAACGCATGTCAACCTATCTTGTAATCGAGTGCTGCTTAAAGTTGTGCCGGTTCGCATCCACACTGCCGACGGCGCCGTGATACATAGCAGTGCCTTGTTGGACGACGGATCTACTGTGACTTTAATCAGCGCCGCGCTGGCCGAGCGCGCTGGGCTGCGCGGCCGCCGGGAATCAATGCGCGTGTGCGGGCCGTGGAGTGAAAATGAAATAGTTTGTGATAGCACGGTACTGGAGTTACGACTTTCTGATATAGACGATAAGGTTCATTCTATAAAAGCGCGAAGTGTTAACGATTTAAGCCTACCCGAGCAAAACATGTCAGTAATCGATTGTAATAAATATAATTATCTTAGGAATATTAAACGCAACTTATGTAATTCTGTAGGTAAACCAGAGATGTTAATAGGTCAAGATAATTATCACTTAATGTTACCTTTGCAAATTCTAACTGGTAAACCGTGTGAGCCGTCTGCAACACTTACGCCCCTAGGTTGGTGCATTCATGGTAACGTGGTCGTACGCGGGACGTCGGGGGCCGCACGTGCCGCGCTGTGTATAGCGAGCGCGGGCGCCGCGGGTGCTGCGCTGAGTACAGCCGGCGCGGGCGCCGACACGGGTGCCGCGATTGGGCCGCTCGCTATGAGCGCGGGCGCCAACGCGGGCCGCCGCGGGTGCCGCGCTGAGTACAGCCGGCGCGGGCGCCGCGATGCATGGCCGCTCGCTATGAGCGCGCGGCGCCAACGCGGGCGCGGGCGCGGGTGCCGCGCTGAGTACAGCCGGCGCGGGCGCCGACACGGGTGCCGGCGCGGGCGCCGCGATGCAGTGGCCGCTCGCTATGAGCGCGGCGCGCGGGCGCCGCGCCGCGCTGAGTACAGCCGGCGCGGGTGCAGTGGGAGACGCGCGCGCTTCGCGACCTGCACGAAGAGGTGCGGCGCGCGTTCGCCCTGGACGCCGCCGGCGTCACAAGTAGGCCCCGGCAGAACGCGGACGACGCCCGAGCGGTTGAGCAGCTGGAACGTTCGGCCGAGCTGGTCGACGGCAGGTGGCGGGTCGGCTTGCCGTGGAAGGACCCTGAGTGCGCGATGCCCGACACCATGCCTGACGCTCTTAAACGATTAAGAGGGATCGAACGCAAAATGGCACGCGATAAGCAATATGCTGACAGGTACGTAGAAAGGGTACATCATTTATTTGAAAACGATTTTGCCAGGGAATTGGAAGATACGCGGCGCACGCAAAGGACGTGGTATTTGTCACATTTTGGCGTCGACAACCCAAACAAAAAAAAGTTGCGCCTGGTGTTCGATGCGGCGGATAGCACTAATGGTACGTGTTTAAATGACTATCTGCTCAAAGGGCCGGATCTGCTCACCTCTCTGTGGGGTATCATGCTACGCTTCAGGGTAAACAGAGTAGCAGTCACAGGGGACATAAAAGATATGTTCTTAAGGATTCAGATTCGGCCACAGGACCAGGACGCGCTGAGATTTTTATGGCGGAACAATCCTACGGAACCCGTCAAAACGTATGTAATGACATCCCTTATTTTTGGTGCCAAATGCTCACCCTTTGTCGCACAGTTCATAAAGAACAAAAACGCTCGGCGCTATGAGTCATCGTCGCCGGCCGCAGTCAGCGCCATTTGCGACTCGCATTACGCCGACGACTACATCCAGAGTCTGCCGGACGAGGCCGCCGCCATCGATATGGTCAAAGAAGTCACTGAAATTCACAGGGCTGGGGGATTTGAAATTCGTAACTGGACGAGCAATAGCTTATCAGTGGTAAACAGCGTGCCAAAAGAGACCCTAGGAGCGGCTGCCGTAAAATTCAAAATCGATCAACAGCTTGAAGGCGAGCGCACGCTCGGCTTGATCTGGTTCCCGGCGACCGACGAGCTAGGTTTCGACGTTTCGTTCAAGCGCATTCCGGACGACGTTATTCAAGGTACTCGGAGACCTACAAAACGTCTCATGCTCCGTGTCGTTATGTCTGTATTTGACGTGTTTGGTTTTCTGTCGCCCTTTACTATACAGGGCCGAATTATGTTGCAGGATACATGGCGCTTGAATATAGGTTGGGACGATTTTCTTCCGGACGTCATTCATAAAAAATGGTGTAGGTGGCTCGATTTGCTTAAAGTTGTAGGTACAATTCGTTTGCCGAGATGGTATGCGGCGAGCAGGGACGGCGCTGCAGGAGTGAGCGAGATGGAGCATCAACCGGTCGGCGGCGTAGCGGGCCGGCCGCCGCTCTCACCTGCTACGCGCTGCTACGACTCCATAACAGGGGACGGCGCTACGCGCGCTACGAAACCTCAGGCATCTGTAGCGGGCGATTCAAGTTATAATAATTTACAATTACATTTATTTAGTGATGCTTCGCTGCAAGCTATGTCTGCGGTTGCGTATTTACGCTGGAATAATAAGGGTAAAATATTAATGGCCTTTGTAGCCAGCAAGGCGCGGGCGGCACCGCTCAAGGCCACGACCGTGCCGCGCCTCGAGCTGCAGGCGGCCGTGCTGGCAGCGCGGCTGGCGGACGCGGTCGGCAGGGAGCTCAAGCTACCTATAGCTCGGCGTTACTTCTGGTGCGATTCGAGTACGGTGCTTCACTGGCTGAATAATAACACGCGTAGCTACAAGACGTTCGAGGCTAACCGACTCGGTGAAATAGACGATCTCACTAACTTGGCGGACTGGCGGTACGTACCGACCGCTTTGAACGTAGCTGACATAGCTACTAGAGACGCGTTTAAGCACGATTCCCTTTTAAAGGAGTGGCTTAATGGGCCCTCATTCCTGTACGACGACGAGTCTCGCTGGCCGCTCAACATTTTGGAACCTGAAAACAAAGAGACTTTTAAAGAATGCATAAATGTTGTGCTAAACTTACCTGCAGAGCAGCCGGTCCCGGACCCCGAACGCTTCTCCTCCTGGTTGCGATACCTTCGATCTGCTGCGGCGGTCCTGAAATTTATAAATATCTGTAGAGGTATCCGTGCCGACGAGTGCGCTCTGATGGAGCGGGCGGAGCTGTTGGTGCTGCGGCAGGCGCAGGCAGAGTCGTTCGGCGGCGATATAGCAACGCTCCGGGCTGGTAAGTGTTTACCGCGCGAAAGTAGGCTACTAACGCTGTCGCCTTACCTGGACGATGACGGCGTGCTGCGCGTGGGCGGCCGCATCGATGCCGCGCTTGACGTACCGCTGGAGACGAGAAGGCCGGTTATTCTTGACGGAAAGCATCCGACGGCACGGCTTTTAGTTAAGCACTACCACATCAAAGCTGCTCACGGCAACCAGGAGGCGGTCGTGAACGACGTCAAGCAGAGGTACTGGGTGATACGATTGCGACCCACCGTGAAGAACGTCGTGTCTCGCTGCATGTTTTGCCGCTTGCGAAAGGCAAAACCCGAGCCGCCTCGCATGGGCGACCTGCCTGCCGCGCGCGTGGCGCATCACCAACGACCCTTCACGCATTGTGGGGTCGATCTTTTCGGCCCTATGGAAGTCGTGGTGGGCCGGCGCAGGGAGAAACGTTACGGCGTTCTGTTTACGTGCTTAACCGTCCGTGCGATACATATAGAACTCGTGCATTCGCTCACCACGGACTCGATGATAATGGCGCTACGTCGTATGGCGTCGCGACGAGGTTGGCCGCGACATATTTATTCCGATAACGGAACAAACCTAAGAGGCTCGGACACGGAGCTTAAAAGGGCAGTCGAGGACATAGACGATGAGGCGCTGAAAGCGGAGGCGGTGAACAACGGGGCGCATTGGAGCTTCATACCCCCTGCAAGCCCCCATTGGGGGGGGGCGTGGGAGCGCCTTATTAGAAGCGTAAAGACCTCATTGAGGGTCATACTCAAGGAGCGAGCCCCTCGGGACGAAGTTCTGGCCACTCTTCTTGCGGAAGTGGAAGGTATGGTAAACGGGCGCCCCCTAACACACGTGTCGGTGGAGCCGGGATCGTCTGAGGCCTTGACTCCTAACCATTTCCTTTTAGGTTCATCGGCAGTCTTGCCGACGTTGGGGTCATTCGATGACTCCGACCTGTTTCTCAGGAAACAGTGGCGGAAGGCCCAACGGCTCGCCGACATGTACTGGCGACGTTGGGTAAGGAATACCTTCCGCAACTGTTGCCTAGGAGCAAGTGGCAGCGGGAGCGCAGAGGGCTGCGTGTGGGCGACCTGGTGCTGGTGGCGGACCCGGCCGCGCCGCGCAACGCGTGGCCGCGCGGGCTGGTGCAGCGCGTGACGCCGGGCCGCGACGGCCGCGTGCGCCTGGTAGAGGTGCGTACGGCGGGCGGCGTGCTGCGCCGCTCCGCACAGCGCGTCGCCCCCGTCCCTATGGGTGATGAGTGCTGACCAGCACTGGGGAGGGGAATGTTGACGACGCGCTCACACGGACCTACCCTTTTTTATTTAATGTTATTTTTTCCAAATTTGAGGGTGAAGTTTCTTCATTCACTGTTAGAGGTCGATTGCTATGACCTGTCAGTCTGCACGCATCTCGCGACTAGATCGCATGTCTTTTCTGTATCAAATTAGTGTTACAAGGTTCTATTTGTACTCATTAATACTGTGCATATTAAAATAAACAGCGTGTTCGTTTTGACAAGGTGTGTTTTTACTGAAGAGAACCCAGTTGCCTACACTACTTTTCTTATAATATGTAAGGTATTCACTTTTCTTATAATATTATAAGAAAATTGAATCAATAACTGCAGGCAGGTCCCGTCTTGAACTAAACAAGATATTATGAACCACATGTTCTAAGAAAAGTACGTTACTAACAGACCATAGCTAAAAAATCCTTGAGTCTGAAGCTGAATAATGCCATAATTAGGCAGACGAATACCGCAGCATGCATGCCGGATTGGTGCGATGATAAACGAGTGTTAAACGCACCGTGAAATGTGAAATGAGCTTACTCGGGTATAATTACACTGTCTGAGACTGCGGTAGGTTAAAAAATGGCGTGGGTTTAATACGTACGTACATATATTACCATTGAACATAGAAACACAAAACTATAACAGTAGACACAGAATAGCAAAAAATGAATTTCTTTTTAACTTGATTTAAGACAGGAAATCTTTACAAATATAGGAAAGCAATTAAATTATGCGTAATTTTATGCAACTTACCTTGTCTTGGAGTGGTTTTTTTTTTTTTTTTTTATTCGACTGGATGGCAAACGAGCAAGTGGGTCTCCTGATGGTAAGAGATCACCACCGCCCATAAACATCTGAAACACCAGGGGTATCGCAGACGCGTTGCCAACCTAGAGGCCTAAGATGGGATACCTCAAGTGCCAGTAATTTCACCGGCTGTCTTACTCTCCACGCCGAAACACAACATGGTGATAATGTAAATAAAGTCTCACGTAGGTCTGTAGACACCACAAGTCCAGTGTGGGTTGGGAACTTAATACACTTCATTGAAATTAAATATGATTTTGTTGAAATATCAGTGTGCATCACTCAGCATTCGTTCATTCATCATTCTCAAGTACAATAATAATATACAAGTCAATAAAAACACAATGTAACAAACCAACAAAATTTGTTACCAATAAATCCAAAAGTCAGAAAGCATTCAAGTCAGAAACAACCCGCACTCCACCCGTATCAGTTACCAAATATAACATTTCTCACCCTCACACTTCGGGCATACAAATGCTGTCCACACCAGGCCTTCGCACACCGTATCAAGATTTCCCAGAGACCACCCAAACGGGGTGACTTGAACCTTTTTCCTTCCCCCTAAAGTCAAAATTTCAAATGCAAATGGATAGAGTCTGAAAATTACTAGTCGATATGTGCAAATATATGTACATATTTATCCGTATCGTCTGCTATCGTCGTATATGTCTGCTAGTAAAATGAATGTGAAAAAAAAACAGATGTACTCCATCATGTTTCGTGGTAATAAATTACCATGATTTTATTTTGTGTGCTCAAGCGTGTGAACATTTTGCTTAGAAAGACATTGGGTTAGAAAGATAGACCTATTTCTTTGGAGAGGTAATGTATCACTGGTAAAGTTGTCAAACATTCGAGGTTTGGAGTTTTATCTTTCTAGGCTCTAATTTCAAACTTAGAAATTACTACACTCGAAGACTTTTGAGTTCCAGGTCGAGTAGAGCTTAAGTCATCTGTATGATTTATATAAAAACTAAAACTCAATACTGCTATTTGGACACTCGCTCGCTCGCTTCTCACTTGCAAGTTATATTTATGTTTTGTGATTGTCATTGTCCATCCCGCTGTTTTAGCGTGAAGGAGTAACAAACATAATACACACACACATATTTATATTATTAGTAGGAAAGCTAAATGTAGCGGCTAAGCTAAGAAACTTAGCTCCTGAATATCCATCTTCTACTTCATTTGTGAAACGTCGAATGTTCAGGAATCTTCTCCATAACCAAGTTTTCCAAATAACCATGTACCAAAGAGCAAGCATCAGAAATGTAGAGGGTTTCATAATATGAGTCTCGAAATCTGGAATGTTCGCAAAGTTTAAAGGGAAGTGCAACGGAACTTTGGACTTAACAATTTTTATAGTTAAGCATTAAAAGAATTTGTCGTAAGTATAACTTTTAACGACGACAGTCTGCTACTGACATAATAATACATATACTGACATAATATTTCAAGCGAAATAAAGTTATTTGTATTTATTTTGTATTTGTATAAACTGTGTAGTCAAATAAAAGTTCAAAAAGGAAAAAGTTTTTTGAAGTCCAGTACATAATGTTTCTTCATTTTCAATCCGCCCGTGAAAAATTTTAACAGAACCTAAAGAGAAAGTATACTTTACATAATACTGAAGAAATTATTATTTTTTCAACGAAATGAAGTTGTTTATATTTTAAAAAGGAGCATCCATTTGATTTTTTTTCTTTTTTAGTCTTTTTACGTTCAATTTCAATAAGTTAACATTTTATGGTTTTCTTTTCATTTAATTTAGCATGTTTATTACAGAGATTTGATCCTTATAATTAATCCTATTGATTGATGCTATAAAAGTGTAGGCTGTTTTTGTATTTTAGCCTGTTGGATCCCCGGGTGGAGCTAGTAATTCAGTTTTTTTTTCTACCTAATATTACTATCTATACTCAGCGGCACAAAATTTGGCCTACTCCACATACAAAATTACCTATTATTAAATACATTTGAGGGCCAGATTTTTTGCCACTCAGTATATCTTTAGTATTTAGAGTACTCCTACAGATCCTAAATTCTTTTCCTCATCATCTTTGAAGTGTTTGAATTGAACAGTTTCGGTTTGTTGAAACTGAATCCACACTTTTGTTTTACACAATCAACATAAACCAAGTTGCTCACACGTAGTGCTTGGTGTCTATTTAATTTGTCGTGTCTGCACTACATAAATGATGTTGGCGTAATCTTCACATCGATCCCGCTTGTATTAATAGCCTTACATCCATACCGGCTGGCTGCCCATCGCCCCAACTACGCCGGGGAGTGAGTTAGTGGGTTTAATATTAGGAATGCGTATTAGATTCTGCACCATTAGTACTTTGAGTAGGCTGTCTTTAAACTTTTTAGAAAACGCAGGAAAATAAATATTTGATCCCGTTTAATCCCGATATTCCCACGGGATTGGGAAAAATCCCAAAAATTTAATTTAATTTTAAACATTAGGTATTTTTAATTTTCGGATTTATAAAAATCGGATTTATGAAGAATCGGAATAGTCATATTAGGAGTTTTAAAACATTCGGAATTATAAAAATCGGTATTTTGATGTTCGTGACTCTGACTTCCGGAATTTCGTTTTTCGTATTTATCTAGTGTACCCGTGTCACCCGCACGTCGTAAGTGCTATGAAATGCCTGTCTAGGTATCGTGAAATCAAAAGAAGCTTGACAAAATTTAGGCGTATCTTCTTAATATTGGTATAGTTAAATTTAAATTTAATTAACAAAGGCTTCTTGAATTTTAGGTACTTAAACCTCTCGGGTGTAAGGATTAAAATATCTAACGTGGTAAGATTTGTGATTTATGTTTTATAAAGGTAATTTAAGGCTTACTATGACATTTTACCAGTCATGTACAAGTAACATTTAAGTTTAGTATTATACGTTGACGTGGATGTCATAATCTAAAGTGAACCAATAAAACTAGTAGGCTTGAGTGACTCGCCATAACTTCTCACAGTAAATATTATAGTTTATCGTATGAAATTGCTCATCTTTAAGTGTACTTCATCATAACTTAGATATGACCTAAATAGTAAGGTAACTTGGTCTTCTACGCAGAGCAACTGTGCCAGTGTCACAGATATTTGATATTTTGCACGTATAAATTTACCTAGGAAGATGATCTTAGGTAAAGGCTGACCAGGAATATTAAAAACCTGACGCGAGAGCAGCACTTTTACGTTTTATATTGCAACATTCTTTACACTTACTATAACAACTCTTGAAAGGAGAAATTGACTAAAAGTAAAATATTTTACTGATTCCAAATAATATGTATATAACTCACTATCTTAAAAAAATGTCGCTTAGTCAATTTCTCCTTTCAAGCGCCGAACGATACCTACCAGTCATATTGACCGCAGTGACGGTGATGTTATTTAAAAGAATATTTTCTAATCCCTCAGACTTTTCCTATGACAAATACATGACATTAAAGTGTTTTTATTAATATTATTATGTAATTTATAATGTAATGAAATGTGACTTTGATTTAATTAATTTGAATTTATTTGTTTTGACATAGATAGACAGTTTAATTTAATTGGATGTGATGTGTTAATTTCAAATGAAACAGAAGTTAATTTATTAGGCAGTGTACATAAATGTCATGGAAATCAATGTAATTTGATTGAATGTTTGATTACATTGATATACATTGTGAATTATTTTCCTTCCAAGGCTATGGATAATCTTCGACATTTTAACGCACAAAACACAAAATATGCCTTTAAAATACCACGCGCAAACAACGTTAAACTTTGACAGCAATAGACTGATGACATTCGAATTAAGCGTTACCAGTGCAAGAAATTAGTTCTATTGGTTTTCCGCAATATGGCGATGTTTTTTATAATTCTGGTCAGCCTATAGAAGAGGTGATTTCTTCTACGCTAGTAAAGCTGCGCGTAACAGTTAGTATTAGGTATAAGTTTTCTGCCAATTTATTCGTTTTATTTTCACGACTAATCCACTCGGCTGATTTTGGTAACATTTGAAATGTGTACACATTAAGCCCAAAAAAAAAAAGACCATTTTATAATGGAAAAATAATCGTGTAGGACAGTAATTACTCTTAGCATACTAATATAATTCTAAAACTAACTTTGCCAGTAATTTGAAACAGTCACTCTCATCAGAATATTGGATATTATATTACACTCTTTCGTAGTAAAAATGTTATAAAAACATACGCGCACATGAAAAACGAATTTCATAAAGGCAAGAGAGTATATCAGCACCACGTCTTCGTGTAAAGGCAATAGAAATAAAAATTTCAGCATAACGGCGCACGTAGCGTTACGTACGAGAACGATAGAAGTAATCTAACTTGAAGACCCCTGTCAAATCTGTATGTTGCTTTTTATGTCCGAGTTAGTGTTCGTATTTTGCAGCTTTATGGTGAGGTGGAATACTTAATATTATAGAGTTGTTTGTGTTGTTGTTTTTGAATGAAGAAAACATCGTCAAGCGCAGCGTAGGATATCCACCAACGAGAGGGACGGATCTGCAGGGCTACTATGAAACTCGAAACTCGAAGTTCGTATCGTACCGTCCCTCTCGCTCTCGTATAAGTATAAGTGTGAGAGGAACCGCACGACACGAACTTCGAGTTTCGAGTTTCGTAGTAGCCCAGCTGCTTAAAGCCGCAGTTTGCGGTGGATGCAGGCCACTACCAACTGAAGCAACTGGAGCCCTATGGGGGAGGCCTATGTGGAACAATGGACGTCCTACAGCTAATATTATGACCATGATAATAATAGAGTTTATTTAAAATTAATTTGGAATATTATAACTAGTTTAGCTTAATTTGATTGAGCAAGAATGCTGCGGTGTATACTTTCATTGGAATTTTAAGACTTAGGAACTAGTCATAAAATTACAACCCACCAGCTTAAAGACATTATTTATTTATTTATTTAGGTCTGCCAACAGGTACCATACCATAAAGCATGCATATGCATAGATATAACAATTGGAAGAGTATTTACCCAATTACACAGCATGCAGTTTAAACGTAAGCAAATCGCTTATTAACGATGACTTATACTTAACTTATTATATTCTACTTATGTGTGTGTATGTTAGGAACTTAGGAAACAATATAATAGCATATTACCTTAATTTTAAACAATAGGTACTGACTAATTAAAAAAAATAAACACCAAGCATTCGAAAGAGAAAAAGAAGTAAAACTATGTTTTTGTTGTTTTTTCAATCGTTCAAAGGTATTAAAAGCTTAAAGATATTTTTGGATGCAGCAGTGAACTATTTGGGAGTTATGACATCTCCCTGCCCCACTCCCCACTGCAGTTGCATTTTCATAATTTATTCGTCGTTAAATATGGTTAAAAGTAAAATCGGGATGATGAACAAATATTTGAGGTGACTTAAATACAAAGTTGTTAGGTAATAACGATTAACGGTACGTATATACTTTCTAAAAAAAAATTGAAATCAGTGAGTTTTAAAACCAATTTAATTTAACTTCTTTTGATGCAATAAAAAACTTTATCGACGTGCTTAATCTAAATAATCAAAACAAACTTAAGTTTCCTTAAGCCACAAAACAAGTTCAATAATGAAAATCTCGTCAAATGTTGAACAAACACGATTTTATGCTAAAAATGTTAAAAAAACTTTTTTTTCTGTATTTAAGTAACATGATATTGAACAGAATAATGTATTATTGATATTGAAACGGAGGCACGCTGAAGCGGAGATTGAGGGAATTTAGGTGCCTGTCTAGTAGGATGGAAACAACAAGTGTACCTGTCACAGACGAAAGCGGAGCAGCAAAATATACGTCGTAGGGAGGCTTTTGCTTTTTGAACTATCTCACGTTCAACCTTTATGTTAGGTAGTTAGGTATGATTTTTTTCCGAAATTAACAAACGTACGAACTTTGCATGTTAAATAAAAGCATTTCAAAAATAATACAAACTCAAAAAGACTTGAGCTTATTTCAAAATACTTGGTATGAATCTTATAATGACTTCTAGAAGACAGGGCAGTTGTTAAGGCGAGAATTAGCTCCCAGTGATATCTTGCGTATGTTTCCCAGCGTACACTGTGTCTACCTATTTGTCTTATATTTGGATGGAAATATCATTAGAATTAAAATCTGACTGTGTCGTTTAGACATCAATGTGTAAATAATACCGAAAACAAAAGCACCAATTGAATGGACCATTAACAAGTATTGGGCAAATAAATAAAGAAAATGGGTAAATTTAATATAATAGTTATAGCATACGTATAAATATTATTAAGTAGGCAGTAACAGAACTAATTAATTTAGAACTTTAATTTTTTCCGAAGTATTATTAATGATTTAAAGATTAGCGTAGGTAGCTACACCAGTTCATATAATTAAAATGCAAAGAATCTAAAATAAAAAAACAATTTCAAATCAAGGACACAATTCAATAAAATAAAAATCAAAATATAAAACCTACTACTCTACCTACCTACTTACCTGCGTACCTACTTTATATAGTTTTTGATCATATTGGCACAAAGTTCTCTTCCAAATTATAGCTACCCGTATAAAATGTTTAGCGGGTGTTAGCAACTTAATGTACAAAATGTTGTTGCATGAGATTATAGAAAAATGTGCCCGATATACATTGTGGTGTTCTTACAATGTAAAAGTATGTACTTTGTATATAAAATTACAACCACTAAGCGAATGTTTTTATGCATAAAACTGCAAATTTTATGGAAGTAACCGACTTAATTTCACATCGGGTAAGCCAGGAACAAGTTAATAGGTTTAACGTATCGTATAAGATTATTCGGCTTTGCTTGGAAAAAATCCTCTTCCCGAAATGTGCACTAATAGTAAAGATGCAGTTCTTTAGAAGGATTTCTTTTGCGGAATATCCATAATCTCCAAAAGAGCACTTTTAAATTGTTGCACTTTTCCAAAAAGCGCAATCTCTCAGAAAGAACATGTTCTCCGAAGGTATAATTACTTTCCCAGAAGGTATACACTTTTTTTTATTTACCTATTACGGCCGTGTCATCTCTTTATTGAATCGGTCCCTCATGGCTGAGCATCGTACTCAGTATCAGGGCTGCATCTGGAGCCGATAATCTCCCCCCACTGTCTCCTGGTGGGCTTCTACATAATTCGAAGTTCGTATCGTTCTGTCCCTCTCACTCTCGTTTTAAATAATATAAGCGTCAGCGAGATAACACGATACGAAGTTCGAATTTTACACTTGGTAGTGCATAGGGCCAGTCCAGTGCGTCTCATACGACCGTGTAGAAATTGCACACATACACTATAAGTAAGTATCCTAACAAAGTTTAAGCATAACAAAAATTCTTACCTTACGCCTTAACCTTTGATTCTCCAGAGCAACAAAGCACACTGATTTAATAAACTCGGGCCTCGTTAAGAAATCAGAACTTTAAATATTTGATATAACGCCTTTCCGTAAATTGTGAGAAGCTTCCATAAACTTGAAAGCACTTTACATTCATTACGGTTTCTGGACGGAAGCTTTGGTAAATCGAATCTTTATTTAGTTATATTTACCAGATTGAGAGGACGAACTTCAGTTCGTTAGATTTTTCCGTGGGTATGAAATTTATAAGAAACTAGCGTTTACCCGTAGCTTCGCACACGTATATCATTAGGTCCAGCAGCTGAATTGAAATTCCGGGATTTTTAAAATTCCCGTGGGAATTCCCGAAAATTAAATCGTTGTTTTCATTGACGTTACATTAAAAACGATCATGTACAAATTTCATGACTCTAAGCCCAGCGATTGTTGTTTCGAGGTTTTATCCCTATCCCGTGGGAATGTCGGAATAAAAAGTAAGCTATTTATTATTCCAGATGACCAGCTATCTACACACCAAATTTCATGACTCTAAGCAGAGCGGTTAATAATTCGAGATTTTATCCCTATCCCGTGGGAACATCGGGATAAAAATTAGCCTATGTGTTATTCCAGACGTCCCGCTACATACATACCAAATTTCATGACTCTAAGCCCAACGTTTGTTATTAAGAGATTTTATCCCTATCCCGTAGGAATATCGAAATAAAAAGTATCCTATGTTTTAAATCCAGGTTATAAACTAACTTTTCGCCAAATTTCATCCGAATCCGTCCAGCCATTTCAGCGTGAAGAAGTAACAAACATACTTACTCACTCACAAACTTTCACATTTATAATACTAAGTTGGATTTAGCTGTTGAGAATTTAGTTCAAAGCTTACGACGTGCAAGGTAGAGTCACCTCCACCAACATCTGCCACAACAATGCGTGCACAAATATCTGATACGACTCTATTTCTAGGGCCGGAAGGAAATGTCAGATATTTTTCCAGGCTTTGCTGTGGCAGATATTAATGCAGGTGACTGTATAGGTTAATTTTTATCCTAACATTTGCTCGGAATCGGAATTTATACCCTGTGCAATGGGGAATGGATGAAAATTTTAGAAACTCTTGAAACTTTTTTTATCAATAGGAATAACCTTTCTTATTAACAGAAAAACATATCAGATTTTTAAGTGGCATCAATTATTTTTTTTTAAAATGAAAGAGTTTTTTTAGTCCGGTTTGTTACGAGTTGTTCCATAGTCCAGAATAAATATAAAATCCAGAATAGATATGAATAGATATGTGATGTAAGGAGAAATTCGAGTCTATATCACTGTCCAGTGGTGGTGTAGTGGTATAGCACGTGGCACGGAATGCCGAGGACCTGGGTTCGATTCCCAGCACTGGTCTTATTTTTCTAGTTTTTCTATGCATCTAATTTCAGTTTGTATTGTCGATATGGGTTTAACGGGATGACCGTAAAAGTAACAAAAAAATTTGGAATTGAAATAAAAAAAAAAGATTCCAAAAAACCAATCTTAATTAAAAAAGAATTTATGTGTCTTTGGCTAGATCGTTTTGACAGGTGACACTCTTTACAGGCTCGGGAAATACCGACCCGGATTCGATTTGTAGCATTCGAACATGGCGGATGTAGACGATATTTAATTTTGGTATTTCTGCTTCTTTGGCTAATTGAAGTATAATTTTGATAGTGTTTTATGCGACGATTAACCTTAGCAGTGAACAGTGATCACAAAATTCTATATTGCTCTCGTGTCTGACATTTTTTAATGCGCAAGTGGTCTCCGCGTGGTTTCTGGAATTTTGCTATCAAGTTGCAAAAACTACAATCACCGTACAACATGCATAAGAAGAATATATTTATCTTTAATTTAACTGACATTGGCCCAAGCCTTATGGCCGCCATTAAGAGGAATAAATAAATAAATACCGACCCTTTTTTTCATCTATACACCCATTGAAGCTCATGTCAGTTTCTATGGGCGTGTACATGAAAAACAGCAATATTTCAGCAAGCGGTGGGATAAGTTTCACTGAACACCCCTATAAAGGATGGACTGAGGGATGGACAAACAGCCAAGCGTTAACAATACGGTTCTGTTAGGTATTATATAATCCGCTTCGGGAGAGATTTCTTTTGTGGCATACAAGGATAATATGTTTTAAAATTCATTCAGGCGCCTATTTACGTGACAATCGTCAGTGACATATGTCGAGTGACAACCAATTATTTTTATATTATATTCAATTATAATTAGGTATGCTGTGAAACTACATTTTTCCTAGTCGACAATTATTTATAGATTTGTTGGTAAATCTTGAAATGAGATAAATGGGCTGTTTCGCCATCCATTGATTAATTTTATTTGACGGATAAATGTGATGCCGTCTCTGAACAAAACAAACACATTTAGCCGGCAAATAAATTTAATCAGTGAATGGTGAAACAGGGGGTTAAGCTGTTGTTAAGGTTTAGGTAGGTACGTTAAAATAGTAGTGTTTCGTGACGAAATGATTATCTATGAAAATAGTAGTTACACCTGTCAGTGTTGTGAAATAGGGCCCAGATCCCATAACATTGATCAATGAATGGTGAAAAGACCCTTCTTTTACGAGAGATGTCGCGTGTAAATAATTAATTAGTATCTTACTTTTACATTGATTATAGAATATCATATTGTACTAATTATATTATATAACCAATACGTTATAGACAGAGTAACCAATCTAACTACATACAATTATCTTCAATAAAGCCCTATCTTAACTACAGCGACAAAGCAAATTTGTACCTTATACAGTTGTAGTTAAAGTGTGAATCAAATGTTCGATACTAAACCAGATACGCCCTTTTTGAATTCAAGTATGACACAACTTAATTTCGCCTACACCTTCGATATCCTAGAGACAGATTGAGAGGGCGTAGCTGGCACTCGAAATAATGCCTTAACTCAACTATTCAAGGTACAATAGAGTAACCATACGCAAATCCAGCAAATTATTTATGAGGTATTCAAAAATTAATATGATTGTGATAGGTTGGGAATTGACGGTAAGGCTGATTATACACTGCTTTATGATAATTAAAAAAAACAACATACAAAAAATTTGGAATTGAAACAAAAAGATTCCAAAAAACCAATCTTAATTTGATTGCTTAATAACGACATCTCTTGTCCGGGTGAGCGGTTAGTTCCAATGGGGTGCTGAAAGTTTCTCGATGAGGGCTGCAGCATAGATGTCGCTAGTGTCGCTGCTTAAGTGACTAAATAAGAAAACAAACAAGCTGAGATATGTGGTGCATAGGAGAAATTCATGTCTGTATCACTGTCCAGTGGTGGTGTAGTGGTATATCCCGTGGCACGGAATGCCGAGGACCTGGGTTCGATTCCCAGCACTGGTCTTATTTTTCTGGTTTTTCTATGCATCTATAGATATTTCAGTTTGTATTATCGATATGGGTTTTACGGGATGACCGTAAAAGTAACAAAAAATTTGGAATTGAAATAAAAAATACAAAAAGATTCCAAAAAACCAATCTTAATTAAAACTTGGTAATAATATTACAAACCTAAAACTTTGTGTACCTAAGTACAACTTGTTGTTCAACTTACAACGTTACCTACTAATTTGTCACACTGCTATTGATATTGGTATTGCTATATTTAATATTTTTTATACAATATAGGCTTGCGTGCCGTGGTGGCCTAGTGGTTTGACCTATCGCCTCTCAAACAGAGGGTCGTGGGTTCAAACCCCGGCTCGCACCTCTGAGTTTTTCGAAATTCATGTGCGGAATTACATTTGAAATTTACCACGAGCTTTGCGGTGAAGGAAAACATCGTGAGGAAACCTGCACAAACCTGCAAAGCAATTCAATGGTACGTGTGAAGTTCCCAATCTGCACTGGGCCCGCGTGGGAACTATGGCCCAAGCCCTCTTGTTCTGAGAGGAGGCCTGTGCCCAGCAGTGGGACGTATATAGGCTGAGATGATGATGATGATGATAGGCTTGCGTTTGGCCATAATCACGCCTGATGAAACGCGAGGATGAGGCCACGATGGAGCACGCTTGCCTAGTAAATGCTCATTCACCCTAGAAAGCGGCCAAATTGTAGTATTCAGGAAACACAGTCGCAGGCAGGGCATTCCACTCCTTTGCTGTGCGGTTGATGAAGGAATTTAATTGACTTAAATCTGATACAAAGTCAAAGTCAAAGTCAAAATATCTTTATTCAATTTAGGCTATAACAAGCACTTATGAATGTCAAAAAAAATCTACCACCGGTTCGGAAAAACCTCTGCTGAGAAGAATCCGGCAAGAAACTCAACGAGGTATATATATTTTACACATATTAATACACATATTACACATATTAATTGAATGATAATGTGATTCTTAGTTCAATATTTGGGTAAATAAAGTGACAATACTAGCAACACTGAAAACAAGAGACATGGAGTCAGGATAGCAGGGGATGGAGGCTTTACACTGGTGAACGGGGTCATTGCGAAGAGAGCACGAGAAGAGACAACACAACAAATGTGACAAACAAACAAATACATACACGTCAAAACTCACAGCTGAAAATAAGGAAGGGATAAAAAAATATTGCACTATATTCAGTAGGTACGTAGGCAATATCATAAGATAAACAAGTAAATAAAAATAACTACGTAATTTTCTATGAGTAGGTATTTCTATTTTTCTTCTTAACGCATGTAATTTTTACTGTTTGGCTATTAATCTATCTTTTCTTGACTAGGTTAGCTAGACGAGATCCTTTATTAGGGATGAGCTCGCATTCGTACTTTTTTCCGGGTACCTAAATTTTTAAAAGAAATTTGCAATAAATAGTTTACATACATACAAAGCAAACGAACAATTGTAAGAGTTTAATAACATAAATTACATTTGAAATTTACCACGAGCTTTGCGGTGAAGGAAAACATCGTGAGGAAACCTGCACAAACCTGCGAAGCAATTCAATGGTGTGTGTGAAGTTCCCCATCCGCACTGGGCCCGCGTGGGAACTATGGCCCAAGCCTTCTTGTTCTGAGAGGAGGCCTGTGCCCAGCAGTGGGACGTAAAGTACAATTCAATAGAATCTGTCAATTTTCTACATATTTAAGACACCCTATCGTGGGCACACTTGATTATATATGTCCCTGTTGTTGCAATTATCATCTAAAAGGAATCAAAAAAGAATAATAGTCACATCACAAAGCCTTAGGCAGCCCGGTGTTTATATTAGTAGGCTGGAAGTGTCCACAGGATTGTCAGATTCTATTGAATTGGAGTTTATATAGGCTGGGATGATGATGAATAACATAAGACTTATTAAAAAAAGTCATTTTATTAGATATTGTTGGGAACATTGAAATAGATATCACTGCTCATGACGTCACGCGTGGTAGGTAAATTTACAGCAATTGATCCCACGTAATGGAGCGGAGCTAAGGGTTTGAACCAATTAACGTTTAAGCCCGCGCCGGATTGGTATTGCTCGAAGTAATGAGAAAATGTGGTGTACATGATGGTAAGTGATATATTAGATTAGTTTAATGTACCTATGGTTAGGGTATAATAATATATCTTATTAAATAGGTCGATAAACTTTTTACAACATTGACAGTTTTTGATTATTTTACGGGAACTATATTTTCTGTCACTTATATTTATATTTGTCTCTAAACTGCGATACCCTAATTATTATATCTATCCCTAAGAAATATATTGGTCATCAAATTAATCAAATCTGTTTCTAAGCATGAGTCATCAGATTAATGTAAACCTGTATCCTAAATTATAGTTTGATCATCAAAATTCGATCACCAAAATAATAGATCTGTCACCTAATAAATAGATCAGTTCCTTAATGCTTCTACCTATTCTACTAAGGCAGGTCTGGTTAGGTATGACAACGAGCGAAGCGAGGAGGAGTGTTAGGTCGAACTGCGACCCACAGTGCGCGAGCGGGCCGCAGCAGCGGCCGGTGAATTGTCAGAACCGAACATTTTTTGCTAATACTTGTATGATGAATATAAATGTTTGTAGTAGGTACTTCAGCCTTGGATGTTTGTATGTATTTAAGTATATATGTATGAATGTTTCTTCCCTCCCCCCCTCTAAACCGGTAGGTGGAAAAAATTGAAAAAAATCATAATGGTAGTAAGTATATTATCAAACTTTCAAGGAAAACTATAACGGCTAAGTTTGCTTGAGAATTATTAGTAGTTTAAGAGTAATTAGCAGCCTAAGGTATAAAATGTATCTAAACTTGGAATATTCCGTATAAAATACGCAATCCTTAGAAAAATATTACTTATTTTTTTCGTAATGGCTACGGAAACCTATTTTGGGCGTATCCGACACGCTCTTGACCGGTTTTTAATCTAAATAATTGTTATAGTTTCTTTTTACACTATATTATGTTAATTATTGTATTGGTAGTCTCCCTATACGTTCCATGAGCGCATTATTAAGAGAAGTTTCCCTGCCGGCTGCGCGGCCGCGTTAGGTATTCGTTTGGGATATTGCTGTCTTTATCGCTCGTGATATAGGCGCTCGCAGCCGTCCTCCCATGCCTTCCGCAACGACGGCCGTAATTGATATCGAGATAGCTGTAGGCTTTTCAAGATTTGGGCGGTTGAATTTTGGGTTTCGTTGTCCTCATATTATACGAAAAGTATAGCACAGAAATCAATGATATTTTACAATCAAGATATTCATTATATATTCTATGCCTGTCGTTTTTCGATTTTTGTAAAAATGCTTTATTAGTCTGTAATTCTCGTGCTAAGTTGACATCTTTTTTTTGTCGACTTTTGAGCTCCTGTAATTCTGATATTACACATTTATATGAAAATCTGAAAAACCACAGGCATAGATAATTACGTCTAATCCATACTTACAAAATTTCATCTATTTCTGTTGCCTAGTTTTCAAATGAGACCAGGACTACGTTTGTATGAAGATTGGAACGAAGAGACTTCTCTTAATAGTTTTTCATAGTCGACAATTAGGAAACGCTGCAGTCCACTGTGTCATCGGCCCTGTAGTCCCTTTTTAAAACACCCTACCCTCGACAACAGACAGAGGCGTCTTTACCTATAGTGCAGGGTGTGCGTTGCACACGGGCGCAGCGGTGTTAGGGGCGCCGGCCGCGGCACTTTGTACCTATTCCAGTTTGACCGTGCGCTTCCTAGATGGCGCTAAAGTAATAATTGCACACGGGCGCTACATGGGCTAAAGACGCCGCTGACAACAGATAGGTCAGGTTTTATTTATTTTACAATCAGACAAGGCACGACTAGTCTGTTAGTATTATCAAATTGTTCTCATGCTAATTCAGCGACTATAGTACACGCATGGATTGCAGCAAAAACACTGAAATCTTTACACGCCCCGCGTACCAATTGTACTAAAATATCATTTGCTTTAGTATTCGAAAAGCCATTTACTAAGTTTACTATAGAATTTATGGCACTTTTATGGTAGTAGTGGCACTTTTAATGGTATCTTTACGATCTCTGTCCACCCTTAGCCTGGTCTATAAAGGATTTTTTATTGCATAATGTCTCAGGAAAGCGAGGAAGAATTGAATCTACTCTGTCGTGGTTACAATTAAATGACAGATTTAGAAAGCGAATAAATTGTGCCTATTAGGTTAATCAAATCAACCGACCTGATACATATATGGCCTTCTTTCCGGTTTCTGTTTATTAGATTTATATCTATGTACTTATTGCTTTCCTTTATTATTCGACTAAATTGTTTTTTTTATTTATTTCTATATATATATTTTGTATAGAGTTTTTCAAAATTCATGTGTGAAAATACATTTGAAATTTTTCACGACTTTTACGGTGAAGGAAAACTTCGTGAGGAAACTTGCACAACCTGAGAAGTAATTCAATGGTGTGGTGTGTGTGAAGTTCCCAGTCCGTACTGGGCCCGCGTGAACTAAGGCTCAAGCTGGCTCATTCCGAGAGGAGGCCTGTGGTCAGCAGTTGAACGTAGGTATATGGGCTGGGATGATGATGATTATAATAATATAGGGTTTACTTACATACATTCATAATCCATTCTATTTTATTTACTTAATTATTGTTAAATCGACTTTATAAATGACATAAAAATCAAAATTAATAAAATAATAATAAATAACACTAAAAAAACAATTATACAATAAAAAAACAAAATATCAAAAAACTAAAAAAAATGCAAAATATCAAAAAAATCTAAAAAAAAGAATAAATTATATAATAAAATAAAATTTTCATAATCAATAGTAAATTAAATTAACTAACCCAACCTGCAGCATGCTTTAACTATAAATGAGATATTTCGAAAATTTATAACGATATGCGGTTCCTGGGTCAAATTGTTTATGACGATTCTGTTATGACAATATTTCATTTTATGACTTCTACCTAACAAATGAAAAAAAATGTGGTACCATTGTGTCTTTTTTAACCCTCGACGCAAAGAGAGAGGTGTTATAAGTTTGACCGCTATGTGTGTCTGTCTGTCTATCTGTCTGTCTGTCTGTGTGTCTGTCTGTGGTACCGTAGCTCTTAAACTGGTGGACCGATTTGAATGCGGTTTTTTTTTTAATTTAAAATCAGGTTTTCTAGCGTTGGTTCTTAGACATGTTTCATCAAAATCGGTTTAGTCGTTTTTGAGATATTGAACTTTGAATTGACAAAGTCGGAGGTTTTCCAACTTTTTGTTGGTTAGGTTATTAGGTATAAAACCCAAAATAATATTTATATTTGTTTTTCGAGACTTGAGCAGTGAACACTAATTTCCGGCACTTAAAGCCCAGTTCGCAGTAAACCTTTATGGGCGACCTCACGCACAATTTTATGGCCTATCACGTGGCACTAATGACTACTATGCTTTGAACAATCCACAACGGTTTGTTCTTATTACGATTTGTGTTCTTAATTATATGTGAGCCAATTGTGGATAAGATAGATAGGTTAGTTATTTGGGCCATTGTTTGCAATACACATATAATATAATAATAATATACAGCTTTAAATCAGCCCGTGTTAAATTTCTAACAAAAACCAATTATTATAACCCACGAACTATAAAGAAAAATTTTTTTTAGCAAAAAAGTTAAACCGACTCCAAAAAATAAAAAAAAATAAAAAAATGGAACCAACTACAAAACCCTTGAAAATATTTTTCTAAGTACATACTAGCTCGAAGTCGGTGACTCAGCACGAGCCAGCAATACTGTAGTCGGCCGCATTCGGCGAGCGACAGCTGCCGCCGCCTTAATATGGCCGCCGCAGTAGACGGACAGACCAAGGACGACGTTCGTTCGCCGAAGTAGTTTGAAACAAATTCGGCGACCGCATTAGGTGAACGACGCAGTGTAATTGCCGCTTTAGTTTGAGGCGTGTCATATCGAAAATCCGAAAATCTGATATATCACAATTTGGTCTGGTTGCCAAATAAGGTAAGTATACATTTTCCGGTAAAAACAACGTCTGGTTCGTTTAAAAATAAAAATATCGTTAATAAAATCAACACAATACGTTATAATCTTGTAAAACTTTCAATTCAATTTAATTTAACTTAATGTGACAACACTGGAATCACTGACAACCTCAAAAATATCAAGAAACACAGCTACTTAGGTAAGTTTTTTTTTCATTCGCATTTTTTTTTGTAATGATTTGTGGTCTACAATAAAGAATATATGTATAGTATTGTATTTTTTTAATTTATTTCAAACAAATGGGGAAACATTTTCTCCTACTAAACAGACATCGAGATTCTAATCTCTCCCAAAAGTTCTCGGCGTTGAAAATTATAAGTACCATTTTTGTAACAAACACTTAGACAAACTAATTCATAATTTTTGAAGCAAACATGTCGTCTCCCCGAATACCAGAACTACACACTCTACCCACCCGCTCATCAACGAAAGTCGCACCAAAAACACATTAGTAACCAACATTCAAACTTTAAAGGCAACTATTCAAAATATTTTTTTGAAACATGTCCCCCCAATAACCAAACCGACGCAGTACCCCCAAAATGTTCAAACGGCGGCATGAATGGCACGCTGAATGGCCGGAGCGCCGCGACCAGTCTTCTGGAAAATCCTTCCATTCCAATGGATTTTCTCACCCGCCCGAAGCTTTGAACTTATTTTCCGCTCTGCTATTTTCTTGCTCTGGCAAACGTTTTTCTTTAACGCACCTTTGTCGGTCAATTCGGAATATTGACTAACATGCCGTGTCGTGCCTTAATAGAATAAGTCGACGGATTGCTCCGAAATAGGGCCCTAATAGCACGGGATCGGATTGCAAGTTTGCCTACGTTATCGAATATCAATGGGGACAAGGGTCCTCAAATTTTTCACCGAAAACATGTTTACCGAAAATTCATTTCCCAACTGTTCCAAATGGACAAACGGTTTTTTTACTATAATAGGTATAACTATAGTATTTCAGGACTGTTATTAAACAAATATATGTAAATCCTGAATAGTATACAGTTTCAGAAAAAAAGTCGTTCATCCAAAAGTTTTATAATTTGAAAAATATCGTTTCTACTTAGTATATGTAGCAAGCCCATAACCACCCCAACGCTACGTAAAAAAACATGCTTGCCTAATTTCCATTGGCCGGGTTGATATCTTTAAAATTACGTCCTATGTTCACCTGATCGATAAAAGGGCTGACCCAGTGGACTTTTTTTCTCTATTTAAACACTGGTTAAATAGAGAAAAAAAGTCTGCTACAATGCCAATGGTGGTCCCTTAACCTCCTAACGCCCAGAGTCCTTTATAAAGGACTTATTGTAATTTGAACTTTAAACTCTATCATAAATGACATAAAGTTTGATGTTCACATATTAAAAATTTGACTGCCATTATTTACGCCGCGAATCATCATATTAAAACTTAAATGTTCCAAGGTTCCAATATAAAAATCTACCTCGATGCAATAGTCCGGAAACGCCTGGTTAAAAATAATCTAGATGATAAAATAGATCAACGCGGCCAATGGAAAATGAAGACTTGGTTTCTGTTTAGGGAAGCCTATACTTTTTCCCAGGTACACTATGACATAGGTAAGCTAGCTTGCAATCAGATTCCGTACTAGAAGCGGTCTTTTTCAAAGCTCCGTGTTTCCAACGTAATATTAGCTCTATAGTAGGTATATTTAGCTTTGTATAGACTGTGACTCAGATTTTAATTTGTGAACCTCTAGTTATACAATCGACAAAAAGATTGGTCGACTCGTTTGGCCTATGACCTCTCAAGCACAGGGTCGTCGGTTCGAACCGAGCTCGCACTTTTTGAGTTTTTTGCTATTTATGAGCAAAATATTTCACATTCACCACGAGCTTTACGGTGTAGGAAACCTGTGCGTCGAAGTTTCCAATCTGCACTGTGCCCGCATGGGAATTACAGCCTAAGCCGTCTCATTCTGAGACGAGACCTCTGTTTGGCAGTGACACCCATTAAAGTCGGAGATCTGTGAGTTGGCAATCGAAAACGTTGAAAATTTATTGCACTTAATTTAGTCTACTAAAGGAAGGAAAATTTATTTCTTATCGCCTTTCTATAAAATAACACGCAGTAAAAATCTTATAGAAAATATTGCAGGTGTTTCCTCCTGCGGGAAACTTTAAACAAGTGCTAATAACAGGTCTTCAAAACAAGGCTTAGGAAACTTTAGAAGTATCTATTACTTACCTTAATTTTGCGATGTAGGGATAAAAAGGTCGGTAGTGAATCCCTTCGTTAGGAAAAACGTTTGTCCATTTTTTCCCATAATCTCATTAAAATTAAGTCTCATTATTTTGTTTCAGATTTAATTTTTCGAGGTTTACCTTTGTTTAACATCCAAAAATACATTGTAATTTCACGAGGATTATGATAACGAAACTTGGTTCCTGCAAACAAACACAAGGGAAAGTAGTACTTTTAAAAAATAAACTTGAACCAAAACAACTAATCACTTTGCGTGCAAGCAATGCGTGCAAGCAGATTAAGCGCTCGGCGGTTTGACGCACATCAATTTTGCATCACATAATCTTACTACCAAACATTGTCTTAGGCGGTGAGTGCAGCGGCAAGCGCATACATTATCTGATACAAAATTGATGTGCGTCAAACGCATTGCGTTTAACGCAGCGTTTATTGCATAAAACAACCGAACGCTTTAGCTCGTTGAAGTGGCAATGGGCAGGCCGCATAACACGGAGAACAGATGGCCATTGGGACCGAAAAGTTCTCGAACGAAGACCGCGGATCGGCAAGCGGAGCGTAGGACGTCCACCAACAGATGGATAGATTACCAGTGGCCGTATTGTCTAACCCTCATATACCGTGTGACAAAGAAGTGGTGAAAAAGATCTTTCCAAGTATGTTAGACTATAATGCCTTTGGTTAAAGGCGCAGGTGGACGCCAGTAACTGTAATTAGAGCTCTATAGGGAAGCCTGTCCAACAAGTGGACGTCCTACGGCTGATAAAATTATGATAATTTCTGTTCATCTGTCTGCCTGAAATATTTCTGAATTATTTTACAACACCTATATTGATACAATGTGAGTATTGAATACAAAAGTACCTGCACATAAACCCGTAGACACATCCCTCAGTTTCATGAAAAGCCAGAGGAATCTGTCTAGAATTGTAAAAAAATGAGACAAATCTTCTATCAAAACTTCGTAAAACTGTCACCAAACCAACTTTGTATATTTTTGTCGTTGCAAAAATATTGTGACGGACGTCGAAAACAGCAGGGCTACTCCGAAACTCGAAGTTCGTGTCATGCGGTCCCTCTGACACTTATACTATTTAATACGAGAGCGAGAGGGACCACACGACACGAACTTCGAATTTCGAGTTTCGGAGTAGCCCTGCAGCAGCGGATTTCGTTAAATATTTAATTTAAAATTCTGATGAAAAAAAGTCTGATGGTTTGCTGAAACCGGGCCTCGCTCAGTTTTCAGGCCAGATTAGCTCGTAATCAACGATTTCAGAGGTAATTGGTACTTCATGAAAACAAACTTAAACAATTTAGAGACCGGTAGAATGAATACTGGCCTATTAAACATTTAGTGAAAGAAGCAATTTAACAAGAATAATTTAAAATAGGCGGCAATTTATTCAGGGATTGTTTTATGTGCAGATTTATGCCCAAGTTAAAGTAAGCTAAGGTTATTTTTATGGAAAACAGTTTGTGCTATAATTGAACGTGTCGTTCTAGTTATGAAAGTCAACCCGTGCAGAGTTTTCAGCGTTGTGTGCAGTGGTTTGTTTAGGGTGTTGTTTGCGTCCTTGTTTTGCACATACATAATATTATATTATTATTATGAGTTTAGAGTTGTATTAATATTAATTACCTTGATATACATATATTACTCAAACATGACAACGTGAGTGTCACGAGGTTGTGGCAGCCACGGAAGAATAAAAACAAGTGGATGTGCTATGTAGATGCAGCGTGCGCGCCACAAGTAAGCGGAGGTACGTTTACTCGATGCCAGTCGTGTTCAACATTGCGTAGAATAAAATCACGTTTAGTAGTATCGCGACATTATTTGTTTTACAGTAATTATGCCGTATTGCTCGATTCTGGAATGTAAAAATGATAGCGGAAAAAAAACTTACTAAATGGAGGATTACCTACGTCATCGAGTAAGCGTACCGCCCCGCTTACTTGTGCAAAGCACACTGCACCTACATAGCACTTCCACTTGTTTTTATTCTTCCGTGGTGGGAGCGGAGTAGCCAGCTAATCATTTCCTTTAAGATTGACTATAACTTGGGTCCAATTGCATAAAAAATTGCTAATACTAAGGTAAACGTCCGTATGCTCAACACGCCAATGCCCAATGTAAGTGACACCCTGCTGTCAATATCACAAGACTAGAGAGTCAAAGTGTCAAAACTTGAGTCTATAAAACTAATAATCTAAAACCTTAATCATCACTAATGTCATAATTAAACCGGTTATTACGCTAATTTTGATGAGAATATTGTGAAATTCTAGGTTGGAATATTACTTGCCACTTAAGTAAGGCTAAACGGAGTTTACAAGAATGTTCGTTACTTACCAATTAATAAGTACCGATATAACTCAAGATCCATTAGGTCCATCACTTAACGAGTCTCTGGTGTTACGTTACATTAATTGATTATAACAATCTGATAGGATAAATTTATTTCGTAGTTATTTATGTTCAAATATTTTACGCCAGTCATATTCAGGCTACAACTGAAATATACTTCCATATATTTAGTCCGCGCAACTTTTTTTGAGTAAAACGCAACGGTACATAAGTGTCACCCGCACCATGCGAGAATGAAAGTACTGTAATATTATAAAGATTGAAGATACCAACTATTGGAGCAGTGACAAGCCCTCGTACGTTTACCTTATTTACTTGTATTTTGTTATGCAATCGCACCCTGCTATCAAGAGCTAGTTCTATTTTTACAAGTTCTTATATATTACGAATAACTTCACTTGTACCTATATTGACTGTATAGTCAAATTCAAAAATGTCTGTTTACCTATTATTCGTACCATTCAAAAATATGGTCAAGGCCTTATTATGCCGGAATAAGAGTTACTTCACAATGTTTTAGACCATCGCGGTCAATATACTAATTTTATGAATTAAATTCGGGTTTTGTTCCGGGTACTTACCTTGATTTTAGAGAAGCTCGATATTTCGGCGCTATTGAGTGCACCATGACTAAGATAAGAGACGATGAGACTGTACGGAAATATCGAGCTTCTCTAAGATTAAGGTACCATCAGCCAAATATGTGGTCTACCACCCTAAAGTTGATAATCGTTTGCATGTCACAAAACAATAATGCCAAAAGACGTGTCTGTCAACTTGAAAGTTCGACTTTAGTGACATATTCATTTGATAGGAACTTGTTTAAAAATTGATAGACCACTTATTTGGCTGATGGTACATACGCGAAACAAAACCCGAATTTAAATAAAATTAAGAGTTGCTTATCCTTAAAAAGTTGGATACGTTAAGATTTTTACACTTAACTTATTTTGGTATAATATCTAAGAGCCAAAGCACGCAATTAGCCCCTATCTCGGCTTTTTTCTTCCCCCATTCATCCTACGCTTGCCCGTTGATTTGAAAAGCTTTTAATTTGCCCTTTCTCAGTACATCATTAATTTGGTCAATGTTTGCGAGGGACACTCTCGCCTGATTTATTTCGCTGGTCTTACTCGTCTTGGAAAAATGCGATTTTTAAAATATACAAGGTGATTTGGTAGCCGTCAGTAACGACCAACCGTATAGCCTAATTGATAATAGATCGTTCACAATCAAATTTAAGAAAAACCCTCTCACTTTTAATTGCAGAATGACTATGTCTTTAGTAATTAAAAACTTTTTGTTTGCCACATATAAAACAAAATCGTTAATCTCACAGGTGAAATGGTACGGTAATACAGTAGTCCTAACTGAATCCGGTAGGGTTGGTCCTTCTCACGTCTGGGGGTTTTCAGAAAAAAATGTACCCGTTTTGCATTAATTATCCTTAATTTTCCATACAAAATGTATTAGTCGATTTTGTGACGGTCTATACAACATGTATGGTTAACTGCGTCACATAACTGACAATTAGAAGTGGGACACTATTTTTATTGCTTAAATCGATTAGTGCTCGTGATTCTGAGTTTCTACTCTTGGGTTATATCTATAACCCAAAATTTGTTAGGTTAAATAGTAGATTGATAACCAAGGGTGCAAAGTGACCCATTTCACCCGAGAAATAGTTAGAGGGCTTACTCGAGCTAGACACTCTACTTTTCATTTCGACTATGAGGAAAGTAAAATACTACAAAAAAATGAGAATAATAATAAATTTAATTTACTTATATCCAACCTCCAACGGTAACTTTTCGACTGAACACTTGCCACGAAGAAGTTTGACATTTATTACTTATTTATATATATATTCTATCTGTTTCTTTCACATTTCACGAATGACTTCCATCTGTTTCTTAACCTAACTAAAGTGCCTAATAAAGATCAAATTTCTTGTTTCAAACGGATGTTCGGCGTTCACCCTCCAGTGTTGTATATAAGCTCCTTGGTCACGACGTGCATCTAGATGGCCATGCCGAAACGTAATTTTCCATACTGCTATCTACCCATGAAAATTAAACTTTCCGAATAGGAGAGATGAAAAAAAAAGAACAGGGTACAATTTTTTCTGAAAATGCCCGTCTACCGAATCTCCCTGTATTATTTCGTAGGTATGTACATAGTTTCTACTGTTTTACTTTCATATTAGCTAGCACCGCCTTTCATGGATACCTACGGTATCGGTGCGTTGGTCTGACCAGATTCGCACCGCTCTTGACTCTACAGTTCGTAACGCCCTCCACACCGCCAGAGACAGAAATAGATTGAAAAAGTTCGTGCTAGAGAAAGTGATTCAGAAGGGTGGTCTCGACCCTCATTACTGAGGAATGCGACACAAGAAGGAGGACACGGTATGTTTGGGTATACAGTTGCATTGTCAACTTTGCACCAAGTGCAAAAAGTGACCCACTCGCCTTTTAAAGGCACACATGTTGTAGCAAGACAGGAAAACCTGAGCTGCCAGACCATTCCAAATTTAGATTTTTTTCTACTTATTCCTTACAGCAAATTATTAAGGACAGGATGGTTTCTCAAATTTTAATGTCTATTAGATACAATAATATCACAGAATCCAAGTGTAATGAAATAGGCCCATAGTATAGAACATTTTAGAATTTTGTTTTAACCTCTGTACGTTGAAAAAGGTGTGTTTTACAATGAAATGCGATATTAAAACGACTACCAAGTTCCATTTTAATTATTGGAACTAATTTTTAATTAGCATTGCCTTTGCATAAGAGGATTATTTTTTTCTTCTCTTTATAGTCGTACTTTGTTGCTTTTATAGGTAATGAAGAGTCGAAGAATATTAATTTCAACTTGAATGAAATTAATCAACGTTAATAAAACTTACTTTGTATATAGGTGGCAAACCTGCGAAGCAATTCAATGGTGTGTGTAAGTTCCCAATCCGCACTGGCCCGCGTGGAAACTATGGCCCAAGCCCTCTTGTTCTGATAAGAGGCCTGTGCCCAGCAGTGGGACGTATATAGGCTGGGATGATTTTTGTATAAAGGTGTAGATGCGGAATTAATTGTTTTTACTAAAATTATCACAATTACTGCGAATATGAAAAGGTATTGAGTGTGTAAATTTGTCATTCCTTGCCATATACTTATTGATGTTACTTAAGTGCATTTTTTTCAGCTGCTTATACTGCTAGGCTTAGGCTGCGTTCCCACCAGAATAGCTGCGAAAATGTGGCACAAGGAATCTTCATTTATCTATCCTTTCTCAGCGCAGCTCTAGTGAAAACAGCTCGGCGGAGCAAGGGATAGGTAAATGAAGCGTTTCTATTGGTTCATGACAAACACATCCCGTGTAATGCATTGCAACGCATCTCTGGTGGAAACACAGCTTTATAAGTTTTTTTTTTTATACGACTGGATGGCAAACGAGCAAGTGGGTCTCCTGATGGTAAGAGATCACCACCGGCCATAAACATCTGCAACACCAGTATTGCAGACGCGTTGCCAACCTAGAGGCCTAAGATGGGATACCTCACGTGCCAGTAATTTCACCGGCTGTCTTACTCTCCACGCCGAAACACAACAATGCAAGCACTGCTGCTTCACGGCAGGATTAGCGAGCAAGATGGTGGTAGCAATCCGGGCGGACCTTGCACAAGGTCCTACCACCTGCAAAAATAAGTGCTTTCCGAGTGTGTGGATTGTACTTAAAATATTGAATGTCGTTGGTGAGTATTATGTCAGTGGCGAAAACATTGTCATGTGCGCTGCGCTTAAAAGCGAAAGCTGAGTAGCTAAAGAAACGTAATACAAACTGGCATTTGTAATATTGTTATATTGTTATGGTGTGCACATAGATAGAGTCTAGCACAACAAGACGCTGCTTGTGACGCAACTTTTACAACACACAAAATGTAAAACCGAGTTAATGTTTCACGCGCTATAAAGTTAGTTTCCTTGCAACAAAACCCGCAACAAAATTGATTCTTACGTCATCTTTGGCAAATGACTTTCCAACCTTGACCATTTCATTTCTTACTGCTTTTATGAATTATGATTTTAGTATTTAGGTCGACAGGTATGCGAACAAAAGGCTGGTGATGTCATGTCGATGTTTGTTGTCTATTCAAATATCATCGCTAAACGGGCTCAGTAACTTAAGGTTATATTTATTTTTAACTAGTTTTTAGGGTGGCGCATCGTTCATCCACCATTACCTCTCATATTTCTTTTTAGATTTTTTTTACCGTTCAACGACAAAACTTATTAGTTGTTTTCTTGTTGTGCCGACTTTTAGCAAATTAATTTATTCTTTCTTTTTCTTTCAATGGACAGAGCCATATTTATTTAATAAAACAACAACAACTAGCCCCCGGGAAAAAGGGCTTCCCACGTGTAAACTATTAGATCATCATCATTTATCATTATCACCTGTATTAGTCTTGTAAAGACCCGTGCCGACGCAAAACATCCCAACAATGATACTTAAAAATCCAGCCGGTATTACATTAAATAACTGCTTTATTACCTACAGTAATAGCAGCAGACGCCGCGGAAATGAAAGAAAATTCTTTATGCATCGCTAGCTCGAAATATGAATTTTATTTTAATGATCCTAGCTGCAGCCAAATGCAGCGGGTGCATTGCATAATGCCGGTACGGGCTGACTTAATGTGGATAGGTATGAATATTGCAATCAGACTGCATCTATTCTAGATTCATTCATATTGAGTATGGACTTTATGTAAAATAGAATGGACTAATTCATATGAGTTTGTGAAAATATGAAATTGAAATAATAACGCAGAAAATTCGTAAAGTTTTATTTTTGAGCGCGCTAATACCAATGAGGGTTTAAACAGAGCTGAAATATCGCTAGATGGCGTAAGTATCGTGAGGGCCGTTTGACGTTTGCTTGCGATTGGCTCACTTAGTTATTTAACCAATCACGAGCAAACGTCAAACGGAGCTCACGATACTAACGCCATCTAGCAATATTTCACATCTGTAAAAGCCCTCATTGGCGTGCATTGAGTGGGTTCCAGGGTAGGCAGTTGATAGATTGCGTCGCAGCAGCACGCCACCAGCACTAGCCTTGCCTACTCAATGCACGCCATTACCAAATCTACCTACTTATTTCATTTATTCCAGTTGAATCACTGACTTTAGTAGGTTGACCCTATTTTTAACTCCGATTTTTTATTTTTTGAAGATTTTTTTAAACTCGTAATAACACTCCTGTAGGGATACAGATGTTTTTCCATTGCCACGGACGTCCGTAGCATGACCTGGCTGATTAAACTATAAAATTATACCCAACTCCCATTGGTTGCGCAAACTAACTCATAACTCGGCAAACACAATTGTTGTACAACTCGGAGATATCATTATCTCTCCAGTTCAGGATTATGCAGGGCGGGGTTGTAGACTAAAGTTAATAGAAGCGAAACTCGACTGTCGCACACAAACTCATAGAACGGTCTTTCGTTTAAATACATACACTTGAAAAGAAAGAAAGAGAGAAAACATCTATTCGTGGCCAACGCGATCTGCTGAAGCATAGACCCCTTTATCCTTTTGGGCAGGAATCAAAAACGTAAAAAAAAGAAATTACGAGAACGTTGGACAAAATTATGCTACATTCAACTATTAGTTTAGCTGCCGACAGTTTTAATTCGTAGCTTCAAGCTTTAAAAATGATCCCGTTTCAATGAGAAAAACTGGTTAAAAACCATTTTCATGCAAAAAAACCGGTTTACATTTCTAGTTGAGTTAATTCGCTCCTGAGTGCAACAAACGTGATGATTCTTTTTCTTTGTCGGTTTCGTTTGCGGTTTTATACTTGGTTTGGATAGGTATTTAACTAAATGTAAACAAAACAACGTGAAATTGGTGTCTTATCTAAACATTTACATTTCTGTATTGAAATACACTAGTCTCGTGTGATATCTAAAAACGTAAACAAAAATAAGCAATATATTTGTAAATTGAAGAGAAAATAGAAATAGAAATAAGCTTTATTGTATAACTATAGAGCACAAGGTCTTAGCTGCGGGTCTGATCTATGGAGATAGATTGTGAACATGGCACGCTATCGACTTGCTCAAACGATGCCACAGTACACAACAGCAACTAATCTGTAGGCGCCACACACTGGAATTGAACGCATATTGCGTATTCGTACGCAATTGCTTTAAATTCAAATTCAAATCATTTATTCAGTAAATAGGCCGCAATGGGCACTTTTACACGACATTTTTTAAACTACCAGCGCTTTCGGAAAGACCATCATTGCCAAGAAGAATGCGCCGCAAGAAATTTGGCAGAAAGTCATTTTTTCATAATAATATAATTACAAATAAAATACTTAAAAACTATATTAGGTATACAATTAAAGAAAAAAAAAACAAAAAATAATAATAATAAAAATACAGGGATGTATGGGGTCCCTTAGTTACAATACTAAACACTAACTATATCTAAACTATATCTACGTTCAGTGGAAGTGTAGAATGCTTCCACCGTCATAAATTTTAATATAATAATAACAATAATTTAGTTCTGAAATATACATTTCAGGTCAAGTAACCATTAAGCTTTTGGATTTCGAAGGCAAGTTCACGTCTGCCGCCCCCAAAGCTAGCTCACACGCACTCATGTCATGCTCTGAAAGCAGAGCGGTACCGAGGGCATGGTATTGCTTCCGTTCCCATAAGCTCTATGGGATCGTCTTGGGAACTTCGGCGTCGTGAGCCTGTGACTAGAATTTAAACTAAAAATATAAAAGTTTAAAATCCATAAACTTAACAATCATCATCCCAGCCTATATACGTCCCACTGCTGGGCACAGGCCTCCTCTCAGAACAAGAGGGCTTGGGCCGTAGTTCCCACGCGGACCCAGTGCGGATTGGGAACTTCACACGCACCAACGATGTTTTCCTTCACCGCAAAGCTCCTGGTAAATTTCAAATGTAATTCCGCACATGAATTTCGAAAAAAAACTCAGAGGTGCGAGCCGGGGTTTGAACCCACGACCCTCTGCTTGAGAGGCGATAGGTCAAACCACTAGGCCACCACGGCTTAACAATATACAGCCTTAAACATAGCAGGGGGATGTATAAAGTCCCTGAGTTAATAATGAAATTATTATACAGCAAGGGGATGTATAAAGTCCCTATGTTAATAATAAAATTCCTAATCTAAATAATTCAGAGATGTGTATTCTCTAAATGTCAAAGTAAACTAATTAAATTATACAATCTTCAGAGGTGTAAAAAGCCTCCAAGGTCAAAAACTAATAATAATTATTAAAATAAAGAAATGGAGATGTATAAGGTCTCCAAATGTCAAACTAATAAATATTTTTAAATTAAATTCTGCAACGTGGACATCGGTAACAGAACCAGAAACTAGACACGAAATGCGCCGGGACACTGCCAAGTCACACTTCACAACACTATACAATACAAATACACCGACATAAACACACACACACGTGTGTGTACACACACACACGCGCGCGCGCGCGCACACACACAAACACGAGTACATCACATCACACATCAACATCCCAATTTTCATCGGCTAAAGGCAGCTGTATGAGTCTCTAAGCGAACCTCGTTCGTGGATTCGTTATTGCGCTCGGTGGGTAATACCTCAACCAGTTTGGTCTTAGCCACTGACATGACCAAACAAATTAGCTTATTGAAGTGGCGATGGGCAGGCCATATCGCACGGAGAACAGATGGCTGTAAGGGTCGAAAAGTTGTCAAATGAAGACTCCTCGGATCGTCAAGCGCAGCGTACGACGTCCATCAACGATATAGATGGATGCCCTGGTTAAAGCAGCCAGGCTCACGGTGGACGCAGGCCGCTTCCAACCGAAGCAACTGGAGGTCTATGGAGGAGGGTGTGCGGGGTCAGGTGTCTTTTTTGGTCGCGCGTTCAGACATGTTCAAATCGACCAATATCAAGACACGCGGCTTCGTGTAAGTAATGCTTACGAACAAAATTAAATGTATCACGCGAACATATGAGTGGCGTAGCTCTGACTCGACGGTTGAGGTTTGTTTAGAGCAGTGATGGGCAAACTTTCTTCCTGGGGGGCCAGAAAGTTACAAATATTTTAGAGAAGGGTCAGGGTTACACCGTTCTATTTTATCCTTTTTTATGTTTTTGCCAAATAATGAAATTACATTATGATCGCGGGCCATATAAGTAGGTACTATTCATTTCGAAGGAACGTCGGCGGGCCGGATTAAATCCCTCCGTGGGCCGGAGTTGGCCTGCGAGCTGTACTTTGCCCATCACTGGTTTAGATAACCACAGTTCTTGCACACATAGCGAGGGAAAGCAGAAGAATTCATTTGTGTTGTAATCATTTCGTTATTCCTGGATTGTTTACTTGTTTATACTGTGACGAGGTGGTTTGTGGCACGCCTATTTATTTACTGTACTAAATATACCTAGCCTTTCAGAGCCCCTCGCTTAGGCAGGTGCTTCTTTCAATAAAACATTCATTTGCATAAAATGTATAAGGTTGAGTTTTATTTCGATGCAATGGTATTACAGTTCTTGTTTGTGGAGAAATATGTGTCAATTTGGACCGCTCAAAACGGCCTTTTTAAATTAGTAAGTACAAGAAGTCTGTGCTATTAGTACATTACTGCAGAGGCCATGAAGTAAGGGATTGATGGACGAGTTCGGGGTAGACGGCCGAGTCGTAGACGAGGCCGGATAGAACGAGTCCAGCAATCCCTGTTCTGGCCGAGGCTTGTATAGTGCTTTTCTCAAATAATGTGAGGAAATATTTCATCCATCCATCCATCCGTCCGTCCGTCCGTCCGTCCGTCCGTCCGTCCGTCCGTCCGTCCGTCCGTCCGTCCGTCCGTCCGTCCGTCCGTCCGTCCTTCCGTCCGTCCATCCATCCGTCCATCCATCCGTCCGTCCATCCATCCGTCCGTCCATCCATCCGTCCGTCCATCCATCCGTCCGTCCATCCATCCGTCCGTCCATCCATCCATCCGTCCGTCCATCCATTCGTCCGTCCATCCATCCGTCCGTCCATCCATCCATCCGTCCGTCCATCCATCCGTCCGTCCATCCGTCCATCCATCCATCCGTCCGTCCGTCCATCCGTCCGTCCGTCCGTCCGTCCATCCATCCGTCCATGGATCCATCCATCCGTCCGTCCGTCCGTCCGTCCGTCCGTCCGTCCGTCCGTCCGTCCATCCATCCATCCATCCATCCATCCATCCATCCATCCAACCATCCGTCCGTCCGTCCATCCATCCATCCATCCGTCCGTCCATCCATCCGTCCGTCCATCCATCCGTCCGTCCATCCATCCGTCCGTCCATCCATCCATCCATCCGTCCGTCCATCCATCCGTCCGTCCATCCATCCATCCATCCGTCCGTCCGTCCATCCATCCATCCATCCATCCGTCCGTCCATCCATCCGTCCGTCCATCCATCCGTCCGTCCATCCATCCATCCGTCCGTCCATCCATCCATCCGTCCGTCCATCCATCCATCCATCCATCCATCCATCCATCCATACATCCATATATCACATCGCATCGCATCGCATCGCATTGCATCGCAGTATCGCAAATGCTTACAGAGTAGTGGTGGTTGGCTGTTTGTAATTTTTCCGTTGTCAGTTTAATGTTAGTAAGCAAATTTAAAAAGTTAGAGCAGGGGACAATAATGGATTTTCATACATACTTCATGGCCTAGGCCAAGAAGTTATGTAGGGAGGTGGTAGGCAGCCACAAATGAGAAACTTCATGTCTCCATTTCGTGACATTAACGCATACATTTCCGAGCATGTTTGAGAAATTATATTTTCAGAGCGTTATCAAAGTTTACACACGACTGTAGGAAAAGAGTTGCAAATTATCATCGGTAGTGACATGATAAAATTATTATAATGTTTTAAGCTTTCGCGACTCTCTCTCAACTAATATATCTAAGAGCGTAACCCACAAGAGAGAGAAAACTATTTTACTTCTACCCTTCCAGAGTCCAGAGTGCATAATAAGCTCTTAGCTAGAAACAAAAACTTATGTTTTAGCCCGTTAATTCGAGCATTTTAACAGCCTCATTGTTTACGAATTGGCTGTAGATTTTGATGTCGTTTACGATTATTTGTTAGAGCCCCTGTATTTCTACCAAATACCTAAATCAAAAACTGTTTCAGTATTCGGCCATTTTTGCAGAAAAGTGTGCGAAAAATGAGACGGGTAAAAACGCTAAAAGTAAAAGTAAAAATTTCGATGATTAGTACCTATATATCGTGTAACGTTCAATATAAAAATAAGTCTTAACTTCGTTATTATTTAATATGCTCGCAGCAAATATTGTAATTTGGAATTCGCCGGAAAGAATTGAGCGGGCAGCAAACTTCGCGAACTTCGCGGATTCCATTTTGTAAATACTTGTTGAAATCGGCGAACCCTGACGAACCCAAGTTTCTGGGTTCTTAATCTTAACTCTATCAGCAATTTTTTAACCCCTCGTAACGGAATTGCTATTCCTTTGGTATTACGAATGTCAATGGGTAGCGCGTTTTAGGTGCCTTGCTTGTCTAAAAAACCTGTCAAGTGCGTGTTAGACTCACGCACCGAGGGTTCCGTATAAATATATAGGTATCTATGAATATCCTGTGTAAGTATCGCTGCTCCTAAGCAAAATATGAGCACTGCGGGGTCCTTGTAAGTAGATTGCTTTTTGATATACATAAAAATATATCATTCGATTTTTCTTCATGATCGTGCTTTGAACAACCTTGAAACCAAATTCCAAGTTTCTAAGACAACTGGAGGTATACTTAGTAATCCCAAAATCTCAACCCCTTCAGTGTCCTGACATGAAATTTTTCACAGATTTCTTTCATTAAATATAAATAAAAATGACTATGTAGTTTGGGGGAATATTAAGATCAGCAGATCGAACGGTTTACGTGAAAGCCTCGGTAAAAGGCTAGGAACAAATAATAAAACAACAATTATATTTGTAATGTCATGTGAACTCTATTTCATTGAATATTGCTAATTAGTTAGATAACAACTTTTGAACGGTTTTTAAAAATATTTACAGACATTAATGAGAAGGAAGGCCTTTGCCCAGCAGTGGGACACACACAAAGCTAATTATTTATTTATTTATCGTATGGCTTTTCTCTACTTAAACTAAATTAAAAAAACTAGATTTAATAATTAAATAGATAACAACTTTAGAAAGGTTTTTTGAAAATGGTAGATTAAAACGATTATAACCTATATATTTAAAATGGGCTAATTATTAGCTTTCATTTGATACCCCACTCGATAGGTTTCAATAAAAATCATTTTTTTAAAACTTACTATTTGGCGCCAAAATCTGCCGTTTTGATTTTTTTTAAATTTAATATACCCAGTGTCACTCGCGTCATCAAGGCGAATCCAATGACGTATCATTTATCAAAATCGGTTCAGCCGTTGAGTAGTTACAAGAGAACAGGAATAAACATACATACATACATCCCTTCTTCGCAGTCGGGTAAAAATAAGGGACCACCGCATTATCCTAAAATTAACAACTTTAAAATTATTATCCCGTTGGTTGCCCGTATGCCTGCCGGCCGCCGAGGTACTTACAGTTTGTTTTGTTTTAATTAAAAGTATACATCATCCTAATTAAATAAAACCCAAAACTGGGGTAAACAGGAAACGGGCCGTCCAGAAGTCACTAAGTGCCTAGGTCGTGATAAGTCGGAACTCTTCAAAAATACTCCTGTGTTATAAGTACTTGTAGAACACTCTCTGCCATGCCACACGTCAATCAATTTTAATGGGTATTTAACTTTTTTATTAGGTACTTAAATGTAAATAGGGTGATAGCACCAGTCATGGACACAAGAACCAATAATGGATTATTTTCTTCGTCAGTCCTAATTCTAAGCAACATACTCTACTTTTTGAAACTAATATAACACTAATGTTCAGGTAACTGATGATCTTAAGTATACAGCGTGTATTTTGGATACTACCTCAAACTTTAAGGTAGTTAGCGAAGGCCCTAATAATCACAGTTTATTATGTTTTAGTCTACGAATAAATAATAACTCAGAACGAATTCCACACAAAAAGTGGCCATACCTAAAACCAAAATGACTTATGAATCAAATACGAATCAACTTCAAGGTTGCAAATAGACGTTCTTGTTGATTGGTTAAGATTCAGAAAAGTTAAGGTTTTAGTAAAAAAAAATACATTATTTTCTTTACAAAATTAATTAGCACGCAATGTATCACCATAAAATAATAAGTCAATTTTTTTTACTAAAACCTACGAACAAATAATAAGTCAGGAATTGTAACTGCGCTATAGCACGCAAACCGTGTCACAAGCGTGTCCTGCGCTAATGTGCACATGTGCGTCATTGGCATTGCCTTACAACGAGTAAAAGCAGCCAGACTTTATGGGCACCATGCCCAATGTTAGCGAACTGAGTAATACCTGTAATGGTTTTGAAGCTTAAATTGACTTACATAGTTTTAGATCTATTTTTTTTTGATAATGATTTTACTGTTGGTGTTTTCCACCGCTACAGCTTCGCCCTGACTATGGATATTGTTTTTTTAATAATGTATTTGTTACTTATTGTACATATTGTGTGTTAATAAATACGTATTTGACTTGAAATAAAAAACAAACTTTTAATTTGTAAAACTGGTCAAAACTAGACCAGCCCACTTGTGGCGCTATAGTTTTGATTATAACCAAGGGTCTGGCTTCGATTTCCGGCGAGATAAGAGGTTTGGGTCCGAACTCAATGACGTATTGTCACCCTCAGTGTGTAATGTTTCCGGCAACCTCACAGAGGGGTAATTCTCCTGAGAATACATTATATCTACAGAATGATTGCAAACACATTATTATTAAGCCAGCCTTAACAACTAAAGTTCGGAGTTTCACTATTGACATAATTTTGTTCTAGAATGGTAGTCTTTGTAATTTCATAATTTGTTGTTCCTTGTTGTGACAATGATGTATTATTATATTAAATAAAATTCACGTGCCAGCGTCCTAACTTCCTAATGATATAACTTCACTTTCACACTTAAAGTTCTGAATCAAAAGTTAAATTTGGTAAGTAGTTTGCGATCTTGAGAAGGACAAGATTTTTTTGTAAACAGTAAATTTCAGTAAGCATAAGCTACCGTTTTTATAGGAACGTTAAAAAAGTATGATAAAATAATATCTAAAAACACAATTTCCCTAAAAAAAAAAAACTTTAAATAAAGGTAGAGATTAAAAAGACACTCCTAATAGTCTAGGAATCCGTAAGGTAACTAAAAACAGCCGGACCCATTATCGAAAATTACGTTTGAATATTACGATGAACTTTTTGAAAAATAAAATGCGAGGAAACATGCACACAGCAGTGACGTAATTCAGTTTATATCATTCTGACAGGTTTATCTAGCAGTATCATACAAGTGTTTCACATAAATATTTTCTCCAAGCGAAAATATTGGGTAATCTTTTGCACGGCTGCTTAGAATTGGTTAGGTTAAAGGTTGCAAGCCCGGCGCTCCTTCGTGAATATTTAAAACCATATTTATGTCTGCAAGTAGCTTGGCGGCGAGATTAAAGTGGAGATGTCTTAAAAATCATACAATTTCAGCCATAAACTAAAACTAGAGTAATAGCGTCATTTTAATTTTAAACGAAAATCATCAAAGCTTAGAAATACTTTGTCATCAAATTGAATGAAACTAACCATAATATTTTATCAAAATGTTGGTCTATAGTGGCAATCTATGTTTAATTACAGTATTCTATAAAATATAAATAATCATAAACCCTAATAATGATTACTCACTTCACTACACATCGCTTGAACATTAAATCGAACGTGTTAATTGCTTTTAACTTGGTTACAAATCGGATCACGTTTTCGCTTAATTAATTTTATTTCAGTTGAAATTTAGGAGCTTTTGAAACCCACTATTATTATTACTTGTCTGTTTTAAAATTAACTAAGGCATTCCTTTAAGGGATAAGTTCGCCTTTGTACCATCAGCCAAATAAGTGGTCTATCATTTTTTGAACAAATTCCTATCAAATAAACAGGTAGTCACTAAAGTGACTAAAGTCGAACTTTCAAAATGACAGACACGTCTATTGGCATAATTGTTTTATGACATGCAAACGATTATCAACTTTAGGGTGGTAGACCACCATATTTGGCTGATGGTACATCTTACTCTTAATATCTGTTAATTTCATGTGTAATAAAGAGTACATAATAAAAAAAATCGTGACACTATTTTTTTCGACATTTTATTAGAGTTATTGATCGTGATTTGATCATCAAAACATCCCCAATTTACGTATAGGGAAGGTACTAATCCTAATTTTTTCTTAAAAAAATATATTTAATTACTTTTCTGTGTAATTAAGATACTCAAGTAAAAGACTTCAGCTTTTTAGCACTACCTAATAGTCTCTAACCTAAACCACGGACAGGCGGACTTATAAGGGTCCCCTGTGGGACGATGGAACTCTAAAAAACGGATTAAAAAGACTTTTTACAAAACGTGAGTGAGTGCGACAGCTATGCTTAAGTGACTAAATAAGAAACAAACAAGCTGAGATATGTGGTGCATAGGAGAAATTTGTGTCTGTACTCCTGTCCAGTGGTAGTGTAGGGGTATAGCACGCAGCACGGAATGCTGAGGACCTGGGTTCGATTCCCAGCGCTGGTCTCTTTTTCTGGTTTTTCTATGCATCTAAGTTTATATTTTCGATATGGATTTTACGGGATGACCGTAAAAGTAACAAAATTTGGAGTTGAAATACAAAAAGACTCCAAAAACCACTCTTGAGTGAGACCGAAGATGCTATCAGGGTAGGAAGAATTCCTCATGACTAATACTTGGGAAGCAGCAGCTTAGCTTACAGTTAGTATAAAATGTATACGTGACAATAGAGTAGAAAATTACAATTCAGATTCCTTTACAATCGACTATTTCGTTAATATCGTATGAATTATTCATTTCGCTTTTATGAGTCGCATTTGAGAAGAGTACTGGGTGTCGCTACCATTTAGTACCGTTTAAGAGCGTGTCAGTACTTAATCACGAAAAACTTTTTCACGAAAACTTTTTCACGAACGACTTTATCACGAAAAAACTTTATCACGAATGAACTTTATCACGAAAAGACCATATCACGAAAACTATTTCACGAAAACTTTTTCACGAACGTCTTTATCACGAAAACTAAATCACGAATAGACTATATCACGAATAGACTTTATCACGAAAAAACTTTATCACGAAAACTATATCACGAATAGACTTTATCACGAATAGACTTTATCACGAAAAATATTTGAAACTTCTTCACGCTGAAACGGCTGGAGGGATTTGGATGAAATTTGGCAAAAAGTTAGTTTATAATCTGGATTAAAACATAGGATACTTTTTATTCCGATATTCCCACGGGATAGGGATAAAATTTCGAAATAACAACCGCTGGGCTCAGAGTCATGAAATTTGGTATGAAGGTAGCTGGATGTCTAGAATAACACATACGCTAGTATTTATCCGGACAATCCCACGGGATAGATTTGTTACTAATGGATCCCATACATCTCTGTATTATTATTATTATTTTGTAATTTTTACTTTAATTGAATACTGTAGTTTTTAAGTATTTTGCGGTTTTCACAAGTTTCTTGCGGCGCCTTCTTCTTGGCAATGATGGTCTTTCTGAAAGCGCTGCTTGATTTGTACGAGCGAGCGAAGCGAGCGAGCAAGACGGTTCGGAGCAGAAGCGACTCGGATAGGTTAGGTTCAGAAGGCTAAGGCGGGAGCGAAGCGGAGCGTAGCTCCCGCCTTAGCCTTCGATGTTAGGTTTTTTTTATAGCAGCCCGGATAATAAAGGAAATAGATACATTAGTAACAGAAAAAAGCAATTTTAATCAATAATCGCAATTTAAGTTGTCAATAACACTATTTAGTATGGATTATGTATTTAGATATTATATGTAAGTATTACATAAAGAAAACGGATGAACTAAAACAATTACCTACTTTTGCTCACCTGCAACCTTTATGATAGCTACGTTTATGCAAGAAATGTGTGTTCATGCAGTTCCTCCAACTTCACACTGTAAGAACACACACAAATCACACAAATCCATCTAACTCAAGCAGAGCTCATCTTCAAATTCAAATTAATTTATTTGCGAAACAGCAATTCATAGCTAAATATAGAACAAAAATTGGTCAAGTGCGAGTCGATTTTTCTAGTGTTAAAAACAATAGGCAAGCATAGTGATGACAGTGCGGTTTTGACGAGCGCTTTATTAAAGTTGGCTTCATTGAGGTTTGTGGTTCATAAATTTGGCACAAAACCGAAATTGTACTATCGAAACTTTTATAAAACATCATTAAAAACGCAAACCTAAAAGTAGGTAAATATTCAAATGACATAGCTAGCCGTTGCTAGGCGACTCGGCCGCCGACAGACAGACAGCGGAGTCTCAGTAATAGGGTCCCCGTTGGCACCCTTTAGGTACGGAACCCTAAAAAAGAAGAAGGCAATAGGAAAACTGCAATGATGTCTCAAAAACCGTTGTTTTCACTTAAAAAAAAATAATAGAAAAATGCGTGTTTTTGCAGGCGGATGGAAAGATCAGCAAAGTAGGTAGGCTTTACAAGTTAACGAGTAAGTCTTCTAATACGTTTTTTCTACTCGTGTAGGTACTTTAATCCGCACATTATAATTTCACAAACAAAATAACCAAGGCGCTTTTTAGGGCTCATTTAAAAGTCTATTGTCTCTGGTACTGGCTACTAATTATGCGCTAATTCACTGAATTTTTAAACTAATTTCAAACTAATTTTAACTCACCTACCTATACAATACAATTACTCTTTATTGTACACCAGAAATAGTAAGCTATACAGAAAACAGGTACAATGAGAGAAAAAAGTAATAGGCAGTCTTATCGCTTAAGAGCGGTCTCTTCATGGCAACCTTATTTCAGAATATTAAAACGCAACAAAAATACACCTACACATACATATATCGTACAATATAATACACGTCTAAAATGAATATAGACGTGAGATAAACAGCCACATATAATTTCATATTAATATTATAAATGTGAAAGTGTGTGTGTTTGTATGTTTGATGATTGAAGATTTTATCCCTATCCCGTGGGAATATCGGGATAAAAAGTAACTTATTCCAGAGGTCCAGCTACCTACATAGTAAATTTCAGGGCTCTACGCCCAGCGGTTGTTATTTTGGGATTTTATCCCTAGGTATCCCGTGGGAAAATCGGGTCAAAAAGTTATCTATGTTTTATTCCAGAGGTCCAGCTACCTACATACCAAATTTCATGGCTCTAAGCCCAGTGGTTGTTTTTTCGAGATTTTATTCCTGGGTATCCCGTGGGAATATCGGGTCAAAAGTTATCTACGTGTTATTCCAGACGTCCAACTATCTACATACCAAATTTCATGTATCTAAGCCTAGCGGTTGTTATTTCAAAATTTTATCCCTATCCCGTGGGAATATCGGAGTAAAAAATAACCTATGTGTTATTCTAGAGGTCCAGCTACCTACATACCAAATTTCATGGCTCTAAGCCCAGTGGTTGTTATTTCGAGATTTTATCCCTGGGTATCCCGTGGGAATATCGGGTCAAAAAGTTATCTACGTGTTATTCCAGACGTCCAACTATCTACATACTAAATTTCATGTATCTAAGCCTAGCGGTTGTTATTTCAAAATTTTATCCCTATCCCGTGGGAATGTCGGGATAAAAAGTATCCTATGTTTTAATCCAGATTATAAACTAACTTTTTGCCAAATTTCATCCAAATCCCTCCAGCCGTTTCAGCGTGAAGAAGTTTCAAACATTTTTCGTGATAAAGTCTATTCGTGGTAAAGTCTTTTCGTGATGTAGTCTGTTCGTGATTAAGTTTTCGTGGTAAAGTTTTTTCGTGATATAGTCTGTTCGTGGTAAAGTCTTTTCGTGATATAGTCTGTTCGTGATTAAGTTTTCGTGATAAAGTCTTTAGTGGTAAAGTTTTCGTGAAAAAGTCTTTAGTGGTAAAGTCTATTCGTGATAAAGTTTTTCGTGATAAAGTTTTCGTGATAAAGTCGTTCGTGAAAAAGTTTTTCGTGAAATAATACTAGCGCCGTTTAAGAGCACTTACGGTTTTATTCTACCTTTACTACGACTTTACGGCGTTGTTACAATCTTTTTGAGTGTTGGAACGTGTAATAAGATAGTGCATGCAGATAAGTTAGGTTTGTCTAAAATTGTACCTATCCGTTTATTACAAAGCTTTATTTCAAAGTCAAAATCCATATACACTAATATTATAAATGCGAAAGTGTGTTTGTATGTTTGCGTGTTTGTCCGTCTTTCACGCCGTAACGGAGCGACGGATCGACGTGATTTTTGGCATAGAGATAGTTTATGGGCCCGAGAGTGACATAGGCTACTTTTTATCCCGAAAAAATGCACAGTTCCCGAGGGAACTGCGCGCGATAACCGAATACCACGCGGGCGGAGCCGCGGGAAAAAGCTAGTATATTTATAAGTTATAAACACCAAACTTCAATTCAATCGGTTCAGTAGTTGCGAAGAAAATTGGAGTTGTCTATTTTTGTACAATAAGTATATAGTAAATCGAACACTATTTTGAGTTAAAATAATGCTGGTGCTCAACAGAGGCATAGGTACAGATAAAATTTATGAAAAAAACCATTGGTGTAGCGGAACCACATCAAACTAACGTCATCAACCATAATAGCTTCAATAATAATAGTAGTTAATGATTATATCATGGACAGGGATATTTGGAAATAATTCCGATCCACATTGGCGATCCCTTACTTCAAATAGCGAACCTATACTGTGTTAAAAATAAAGTTGTGTTAAATACTTGTGATGAATAGATATCATTTAATAATATTGTAAAAAATATATATCTCGTTGAGTTTCTTGCCCGATTCTTCTCAACAGAAGTTTTTCCGAACCGGTGGTAGATTTTTTTTGACATTCATAAGTACTTAAATTGTTTATAGCCTAAATTGAATACAGATATTTTGACTTTGACTTTGAATAATCATTTAAAAATAAAAGACTGCTTTTCTGAAAATAATATTGAAATTGGTTTCTAATTATTTACTTTTCTATATCAGAGAATAATAATAAAAACCTTGGTATTTTTTTTTGACAATTTCAATTTGGCTGTGACAGAACAATGTGGGTGGACGACGGTAGTGGTAAGGGTGCAGTTTTTATTTGAGGCACGAAACACTAAAAGAATTATGTCTAAATGCCGAGAGAGCGAAGCTTAAAAAAAAGAATTAAGTACAAAAAAGAACCTCCAAATAACTTTGCCGCAGCCAGCCAGTAATAATTTTCTCTCACACGGGTTTTTATAAGAACATGCTTGATCTCACTATATAATGTACAAATCACCTATTTCCCCCATATCCATCACAGCACGCCTGCCGTAAGCCCCAATATGTGAACACGGCATTGAGTTTGCGAGTCGCTTTGTAAACAGCTTAAGAACTTTTTCTTCCGTCATTCTCAGTCGTGTGTAAGACGCTTTATTTTTTGCCTCATTATTTTGCCTTTTACGGGTTCCGAGCTACGATAAAGCACCTTTTACTGCATCTTGCTTCCGTACGAAGCGTATGAGTGCAAAACTTTATTTTTTACCTATGCATTATCTAGGAATTTTGCGGAAGATGACCGTCTAGTTTTCTTCTGTTGTACTTAGTAGGTGCAGTGAGGCCAAATAATAATATCTGAGCTAGTTAGGTTAGAATTTCCTAGTACCTACCAGAGAAGCAATGAGGGCTATCGAGTATGAATTCGCCACTAGAGGCGCTAGTGTAGCGTGAGGTCTCCGAAACGTCAAATCTCATAGTTTTTGGGTGAGCTACGCGGGTTTATTTATAATTAGAATAATTTTGTGAATATTTTGCAATATCTGAAATTAATTATGGCAAATATGCGTTCCGGGGCAATGAATGTCTGTGTTTTGAGACAGTTTTGTCTTTCTTTAAGGTGTATTATATAAGATTTTAATCTAAACTTTGTTTTCACGCCCGTAATAACGGACTTTGAAAGCAATACTTACAAACCTCACGCAACAGTGCGCCATCTAGTGAGACAAAAAACGATAATCAAAACACAGACATTCATTGCCCCGGAACGCATATTTGCCATAATTCATTTCAGATATTGCAAAATATTCACAAAATTATTAAACCCGCGTAGCTCACCCAAAAACTATGAGATTTGACATTTCGGAGACCTCACGCTACACTAGCGCCTCTAGCGGCGAATTCATACGCGATAGCCCTCATTGCACTAAGCTTATCATTGAACAGTCTAGCCAGACCCAAAAACTATTACCAACATACAAAATAAAACTCATAATAAGCCTAACACCATCTCCAATAGTAGGTACATATCTTGCAGGTCCACCGCAAACGGTCAGCGCTAACGACCCCTTGGGGAGTTGCTGGTACAATCAGAATTTAGCTTCGAAGAGGGTAACGAGAATCAATGGACTCTTAAACAATTTATTGGCTCTTAGAGAAGACGAGACGGCTGGGACTGACCCTAGTAGCGGCGAAGGTGCTTATAAACATTGGAACACGTCTCTATTGTGAAGGGAGTTCGTTGTTCAATATTTTTTTGAGCTTGTTGGTCGTTCCATTATATTAATTTCTTTTAACAACAAAATGAGCGAAATTACATTTGAAATTTACCATGAGCTTTCGGTGAATGAAATCATCGTGATAAAACCTACACCTACTTGCGAAGATATTATATGGGTGTGTGAAGTTCCCAATCTACATGTGCCCATATTATTATACTACTGTGACCACATTATTATTATAGCCCGAAATTCTACACTGTGCGTAGCCTGACCTGACAGATACACTTATTTGGCCGGTTTTTCTTTTAAACGACCAAATATAACGAATAAAAATCACCAAATACGCAAAGGGACCCTTATAAGTTAGGGCCAGTGGTGATAAACCTTTTTGACTACCGTTCAGTATAAAACAGACAATCAAATTTTTAATTACGTTATTACAAGGGACAGAGGTCGTATTCCGGGGGCCAAATTCAGTGGTCGCAAACGGCTAACATCGTAATTTCTGCGTGATAAACTTTACGATTGCGAATAATTTTTATTAAGCCATTTTGGAGAATCGTAATTGATGTTAATTAAATATGGACCAAAGGTTACGTTCCTGTTGAACGCTCCATTCAGTTCGAAAGCCTATGAATTTAACGAAGTTAGTGATGAAACGAAAAGTCAGCGAAAACATTTTACTTCTTTGAAATTGTTGTTGATTTTATTGTTAAGTTTTTTTAAACGTTATGCTTCAATTTTCTGCAAATAATACGTTTCAGAATTACGCATATAATAATTCAGCCTTTATGCGTGCAATATTAGGTTAATTAAAATTTTGGGATTTCACAATAAGTAAGCTAAAATTTCCACTAAATAATTGGGAATCCTCAAAAACTAAATCATCGTTTTATCTAGGAATAATTATATTTATTAAATAAAAAGAACCAAAGAATTTATTTGAAATATTACAATGTTACCATTTTTTTGATTTATTCATAATCATAAAGTGGTCAAAAGAAGCGAACAAAAACCATATCTGGTTTATCTGTCGCTAAGTCGCTTAATATTATTTCACGTACCTACCCATATCCACCCCTCATAGAGGCACAAGACCACCACAGCATCTCATGCTAACTTAATCGCATGGAAACCGAAGTAGGCCATCTACTAGATAGATAATAGGCACCTTACGAGTAGTTATTTATGGAACATTGTTTTTTTTGATCATCGGTAAAAACAATGCTTTTAATAACCAATATCTCCGTACTAGACTCTGGACCAGTATCGCAGAGACCACCAGGGCTACTACGAAACTCGAAACTCGAAACGAAAGAGAGAGGGACGGTACGATGCGAACTTCGAGTTTCGAGTTTCGTAGTAGCCCTGCAGAGACAATTTACAATTAACAGCAGTTACTTAAGTAATTGAAATACTAAGTTTACACAATAGTGGTTGCAAGTTCATTTATTTATTGTAGGTACACGTATTTTTGCATTTACTGTATTTACATTTCTTATTTTTTGCATTTACTCCTAACTAAATATATACTTAGTTTAGATACAACATTATCGTTTAAAATTGCATTGCTTGATACTGCAGCAATGGACAAATCTAGCTGCTAATGATATCAACTAGTGACAAAGTAGAAAAGTCTCTAAAAAAAAAATAGAACATACTATGTAACTCAGCCAAAATAGAACAACTACAGGTATAATAAAATTAAAGACAGATGCTAATACAGATGTTTGAATATGGTTATTTATAACCAGCGCGCAGGTACAAACTAAACGAATCCTAATTCCCGTACCAAATCCATCTCCATATTTCCTAAATATGGAGATATCCATTTGAATTTTCTGCTTCGAATTCCCCTCGCAAAATCCTAAATATACGTATAATACAGGATGTATTAAAAACGCTTCGCACATTATGTCCACACTCTCGTGACAAATTGCTTAGACTCCTCAATTTTCGGGGTAAAAAACGTATGGGGAAATACGCGAATTTGCAAAGAAATGTGGTTTCTTTATGCTATGCGGGTAATGGTGTGTTTGGTAGAAAATTTTCGGGGGATTTTGTGCTAAGCGTCTTGAGTTACGTAACTTTTGAAAGTCTTTACTTCAGCTGATGCGACTTGCCAAAATTGTGCGGGATTTTATAGTCTTACGTGTGAATAATACTTTGTACCGCATATTTTGAGGATGCTTCCATAGTTTGAAGCTTTTGCGTAACTTTTTTTAATTTCAGTTAAACTCAGCGATTTTTTTTTGTTTTAGACTATCAAAAACGTAACAAAACCCGAATTTAAATCATAAGATTTTTTTTGTTTGTATTTAATAAAATAAATATTAAAAAGAAAATAGGGATTTTTTTGTCAATTTTATCGGTAAAGTTTACATATACGCAAAATGGATTCCTATGTATATTTTTTATTTACTATATTTGTGGTGAGTACATAGTTAAGTGATCGATTTATAACCTAATTAGTCTCGTATATGTACCTATTATAGTATGGCATTTTATTAAAAAAAAAAACAATAATTGACACAAGTATATACCAAACTGAAATGTACCTATATAGAGACTTATAACTGAAACTGAATCACATGCTGGAAGCATTTCCTTGCTGTATAGCAATACTGATACGTTTTGCGAGGAAGTTGCCAGCTCTTTGGTCTCCCGTGATATCCCAGACGATTAAATAATTCTTTAAAAAGAATTTGAGAGTTGAAGACCTCACGGACTAAATGTCTCAACCCTGAATGGTACAAAATTATATTCGGAGCCGAAACCTCTATATTTGTTTGACTTTAGTTTTTTTTTCTTAATTATCTAGTAATTATTTGATAGAACGCTAAAGGACGGCCGGCTCTTCAAGGTATTTATTTTCGACAGCAATTATTATGCACTGTCATCACTAAAACCTAATGCTAATGTCACAATGACATGTGTATCAAGGAAACCCAAAATCAGTTTTTATTGTATGGGCAAAACGGGTTTACCGGTTTTTCTGCGTACAATAAAAACGATTTCTAATGCTCTATTACTCAACTCGCCTCTTCCTTTCGGAAATAACCAGATGTTTTGTAAGCGGTGTTGGTTTGATATTTTCTTCACAACTCCATATAACTCAGCGCACAGTGTGTTTTTGTCTGTGTCTGGCAAAGGCAAATGTCAGCGTGATAGATAAAGATAAACTACTGTTCAGTTAGCATAAACTTAACAAGCATTTATAAATTATAAACCAAGTAATAAGTCAACGTATTATATACTAGTGATTAGTTATTGGATACATTATTTTAATGGAATGTATACTTCTCTGGGAGGCCTTTTACATTCCTGTCGGAAAATTATTACTCTCATAGATATTGACGCCTTAATTTTTTTCCAAATCTGCCAAATTTTATTAAAAAATAACGTATCGTTTTTGATTTCAATTGTTTCATAATGTATCTTTCGTTAGCTCAATTTGGTCTACTTTGTTTTTTGGGAAATAACTATAATGTCAAGGCTGAAATTCCAGTAAATTAGCAAGTTTAAAAAAAAATACATACAATTTAATATCATTATTACAAGACAATATTTAACTTAAAAAATAGCACCAGTATAAAAATCACTGAAAAAAAATCCTTAATTAAGTAGCTTTTTAATGGCGCTACAAAGTTTACAAAAATAATTAGGTTATTAAAATAATTGACATGTTATTATTATTGAAAAATAGATAGAATAATTTATTACCTTTGAAAAAATACATTAAACACTTAAAAAAATTTAAAAGGGTCGTCAAATGTAAACAAATAAAAAAACGCCCGCAAAAATAAAAAAAACGCCGACAAAAAAGACAACTAACCCTTTATAAGGCATAGGCATCCAGAGATGATACAATAAATCTATTTATATGTCTAGATGCGTTTTTTTATTGCTTTTCAGAAAATTAAAAAAAATTAAAAAACATGGTGGTAAAAATATTCCCTCTGCCCGTGGCGAGCATGTAATGCATGATTTTTTTTTGGTCGCGTGTTACAGACAATCTTCCGAATGAGTAAAAGTAGAAGAATACTCTTTGATCTGGACATCGTTCATGGATTGGAAGAGATTTTTGGCCTCCCCGATGATCCCGATGTGTCGGATAATAATTTAGAATCAGACGAAGATGAGGTACAGTACAGTACCGCGAAACTTCAAAAGATTCTTGAAAACTATAATGAGCCCAATTGACTGACAGCCCTATGGCACCGACACTAAATCCACTTAGTAGGCCCAATACTTCATGAAATTCAGCCTAGTAGTTTCACGCCTGTGCAGCTTCCACCCAGTACCCCAATCATCCCAAAGTGATAGTCTTAGGTGGGCAACAAGAATTGAAGTTTTCCAGGCCAAAAATCTCTTCAAATCCATGAACTATCTCCAAATCGTTGAGTAGTCTTCTATCTTTACTCATTCTGAAGATTGTCTGTAACACGAAACCAAAAAAAACATGCATTACATCCTCGCCACGGGCAGAGGGAATATATTTACCACCGTAAAAGAAGCACATAAAAAAGAAATGGCAAATGCAAAATTAAAAATTAAACTGAAAACATATGAAATGAACATTATGAAATAGCAATAAAAACAAATTACCCTTTGACGGATCTGAAATTTGAAGATGCAAAAAGATTTATCAACAGGTGTCGAAATTCACTTGTTTTTACACTGATTACAGTCACAGACTAAAAAAAATGTATGAGGACCGATCCCAAGTCCTTGATAAGAAATGTTTAGGGGGTTTTCACAAGTAATGTTGCCATAGAAAAAAACCGATCGCTCCATTACTTTGAGAAAAAAAGGGCAAATCTATGGTGGGAAAAATATTACCTCTGCCTTATAAAGGGCTAAAAAGTAAAAAATAATTATGCACTACCTAGTATACCTAGCTGTTGCCCGCGACTTCATCTGCGAAGAATTCGTTTATCACTATCCCGCGGGGACTATGCTGGTTTCCCGCAAAATTAGCCTAAGTTAATTTAGTATAAGTACCTAGTAATTAATGAACTAAAATAATTTCCTTGCTCACCCGCGAACTTACGATAGCTAAGCTTATGCAAAATATGCGTGTTCATGCAGTTCCCCCACCTCCACACTTACTTACTTTACTTTTAGTTTATTGATATGGACCTCTGCAAAGTAACGCCTGATTCAATAAATTACCTATTTTTTTTTATCTAAGCGTCGTCGGTGTTGGGGGACCGCTAAGGTTAACAGGAAACTAAAGTATTCTAAAATTACATTAGGTGATTGGTATCACCCAGCATAAGTCACAATGTACTCGACTTCAACATTACTAAGGAAATGTAGCTTAATCTGCTACAATTTTTCACGATGCGGATATCCTTCCTCAAATGCAAAACCCAACGTGCAGATTAGATCCATGTTCCACTTTTCCCTACTTTTTACTCGTATCTATGAAAAGAAATTGCGTAATATTATGTACACATCATATCATGCAAACCATTAGACAGACATTAGTCAGTTGTCATCTAAATAAGACGGGCGATTTATCACAGTCAAGATTTCAATTTATATAAATCTGATCAACTACTTTAACTTTCTTATTGATATTGATATCGATGGTGACAGAATAAGTTGAATACAATTCTCGATTCGTCAATTAAACAAATTGATATCCAGATGACAGCATTTACTTTGCGAACGAAATGAAACTTTATTGATAGCTGAATGCTTATTGTTTTTTTAAATCCGACTAGCAGAGAGTGGATTCGAACCCCGATTAGCATCTCTTGAGTCTTTTTGACTTTTGTATGCGAAGGGAAGGGAGGGGAAGTTAGAAATTTAACCATGAGCATTTTGGTGTAAAAAATCTTTGCGAGAAATTTTACACTCAAGCAATTCAATGGTGTGTATGGTCAAAGTTCGCGACCTTAATTCGGCCCGCGTGGGAACTACAGCCCAAGGTACTATTAATAGTTATTCTGTGGCCCAAGCCCTTTCATTGTGAGAGGATGCTTCCCAACCGAAGAATGTATATGTAATGGGTAGGCCTGATTTTATGATAATGGTGACAATTGATTGTCGTAATGCGTTTAAAAATTAAAATGAAAAAAATAATAATGAAAAAGTTTTAATAACAACATAGCTACTAGAACAAATTTTGGCCTCCTTTTAAGCAAAACAATGCTTGTGTCAGGGGACCCCGCTCTTCCACAAGTTTACCACATACTTATTAACTTCATTAAAATTATTACTATATCCGCAATTTTATTATTACAGTAACTATTCAAATAATATTATGACTTCGCGATAATTTCTAAAAAAGTATTCCACGTAACTGGCGGAAGTAGCTACATATTTAATAATTCCAGTAAAATGCCGATAAGCAGTATATATAAATAATACAGTACATCAAAAGACAGCGTTCCTTGTTATATTATTTTGTCAAGGATTTTCCGTTTTAGCAAATTACATTTCAATTTATCTACTAAAATTGACACATCTGTAAATTCGTTCCATTACTTTGTTTGAGTTATCCTTTTCAGTCCAGGTAAAAATGCTTTTGTATGTCTGTCCGGCTGTCTGTTCTCTTGTACAGGCAAAATTTCTGTACTGATTCTTCTTAAATTTTGTGACCAGGTTTGATAATTAGACACATTGGCCTCAACGGCCATCAGGTTTTCGAAAACATCAGTAACGTAATGCGCTGGCTCAGCGACCTAAAGTGGATTTTGGTCTCAGGCACCAGTTTCATACATTCTCTATCTGTATGGTATGGTAGCCACCTGCAGGGCCAACAAGTATTTTTTTTATATAATTACCTCATATAAACCACATGGATAGGTAATTATAAAGAATAAAAATGACTTATTTTACTTTACTACGGTTGCTGTCGTATATCTGTGTACTATCTCAGCTTTGCGTTTATTCAGGACGCCACTGAATAGGCCAGGATCGATAGGCGTTATTGAAAAACCTTTGATACAGCCCTCGTGGAATTTAAATCGGCCGCAAGTTCCGCGGGGACGAGATCCAATTTGCAAGATTGATAACAGGTACAAATCAACATGACTTGGCAAGCACTTATAAAATTCGGTACTACCGTAAATAAATATACATAATTTTACGGAAATAAATCTTTCCCATTTAAGCGTTAGATTAGAATATATTTTTACATGAGACGTGCAGCGATTGCGCTGGTAATGCTCTAACTTATTCCACTTCCACTTTTCCATGCATCTAGTATAAAATAGTAGATTGTACAACAAGAGCATAAAACGTGTCATTTTACCCAAGACGTTCATATATAAGTAATTAAATATTTTTTATTATTATGTATGTTTATGGCCAAAGCAAGCCTATACTGTTAAAAAAAATGTTACTTTTTCATAAAATTAGTAATGACCGCGATACTCTAAAATATTGTGTACTTATATATAATTATATTTTTTTAGCTTTATTGATTTATTTTAATTGACTTTAATTTTTTTATAACTTAAAAATGATTAAAAAAATGGGTAGTTTTTTTTTGTTTGTGGATGTTGACACCTAATTACCTTGGTCTTAGACGAAAATTTTATTTTATGCACTAGAGCATAAAAAGTAATTTTATGTCGCCTAGATCCAGCATAAACACGAACTTTACGAGCGTGAGAAGTGAAAAATTATTTTGAAATCGGTCAAGGTGATCTTGAGTAATCGGGGAATAGGTACATTAAAAATACGAAGTCAAAAATTTTCCCAGCAAAAGAGTTACTTATGTCGTTTTGTTGAAAAGTGCAGTTTTTCGGCTATACTTACGGTAGGTAACTAAAAAACTCAAAACAACAAAACATTTCTCATCGCGATCTATCGTTTGAGTACTTTATGAGTGAACGCGTAACAAAAAACCATTACCCACATTCGCATTTATAGCATTAGTTAGGACAATCCACAGATTACCCCCTTTACGAGTATAAGGGGGTAATCTGTGGGACAATCTATTGCCTGACTTCGTCAGCAAACATTTTGTTTGTCCCTATCTTGGGAGAACTATCTATGTAATTTGCCAGGATTAAAAAATAATATTTATCTGTTCTTGTTGTAAATTACTTGTGGGCTATATTTCGACTAAATCGTTCCACTCGCATTTAGCGTGATTGAATACCTAACAAACATTCAAACTTTCTAGTAACACTTAAACTTGGTAGGTACATAATAACTCTGTTCTTCTATCTGTCTGTCTGTCATAGAGTCACGGGCAACAGCTAGTCAATAATATTTAAAATCCTCGGTTTCATATGGGTCCAAGTCATCCCGCTTTCCCATTTACACAATAACACACACACACACACACACACACACACACATACACACATAAATGTTACTATTAAATTTGATACTTTTGTTGTTAATTTTTTTGTTTTTTATTTATTCCATAAGAGTTAAAATTATAAGGTCTGACTGGGGAGAAGCGGGATCTCCTGGCACAGGTTTCTTTGTAAACTTAATAGGAGATCTCACATGTTAGTTATATATGTATAAGATGTCTTAATTAACAACAATAAATTTTCATTTTCATTTTCTATCCCACGGAACTCAATATGTAGCAATTAAGCCCAAAGTTGTATGTAGACTTTCGGCAGACATGACAATGCTGCATGAAATCATTCGAAAAAACTGCTATGACGACCAGATGGCTAAGTGGTTAGTGAACCTGACTACTAAGTTTGAGGTTCCGGGTTCGATTCCTGGCCGGGCAGATATTTCTACGAACAATACGAATGTTTGTTCTCGGGTCTTGGATGTTTAATATGTATTTAAGTATGCATTTATCTGTATCAGTATGTTTATCCGTTGCCTAGTATCCGTAGAACAAGCTTTGCTTAGTTTGGGACTTGGTCAATTGGTGTCAAGTGTCCCATGATATTATTATTTATTTATTTATAATCTTAATAATGATTTCAAATTACCTATAATGTTTTTTTTCTCCGCAGACATGTAAGGTTGCCACAAAATGGCGTCGTTACGCATCACCTGGCACACCCAACTGGAGAGCTTCCTCATAAAGGCTGACACGAAGACCTGAAGCAGCATGCACCCGGGGTGCGGACTGGCATAAGATGGAGTTCGTCTCTTTATTACCTACCAATGTAAGACTCTTAAACTACCGATATATTTACCCATAGTTCAAGCAAAGTATGTATCTATTGGGAATTAGTAAGTCAAACACCGGGTCATTTAGGTACTTTAGATTGTCTTATGACTTTTTATCTTGAAATAATCCCAGTTAAGGGATGAGTAGGTACAGCATGGAGAACGGATGACCGCTAAGGCCAGAAAGTTCTCGAATGGAGATCGCGAAACGGCAAGCGCAGCGTAGGACGTCCACCAACGAGATGGACGGAGGACATGGTTAAAGCAGCTGATTTAAGGTGGATGCAAGCCGCTTCCAACCGAGGCAACTATAGAAGTCTATGAGATCCATATCCAACAGTGGAGGTCGTACAGCTGATCTGATGATGATAATGATGAATTTATTGTTCCACGCAGGTAGTGTTTGAGTTCAACGAGACCGCAGTAGACTTCAATGATGGAGAGGACCCAGACGCTGTTACACTGCTATCGGTGCTGCTTGTCGGTCAGTATAATACAACTGGCAACAGATTTTTGTAACCTTAATTGTCCTAATATGAATTCGTATAACAGATAAATCTGTTATTAATTTGGCATAACATAATTTTGCATAACAGTGAACTTGCATAATTATAAAGAAGCATACACTTATTTTGCATAATAATGAAACCGCGTAATTGAAATATGCATAACATTACTAACTATAACTCAAACTATTATAAAATGAATACGCATAATTTAATAAAGTGAGTGAATTAGGTGTAGCGGTATAGCACGCAGCACGGAATGCTGAGGACCTGGGTTTGATTCCCAGCTCTGGTCTCTTTTTCTGATTTTTCTGTGCATCTATGTTTCAGTTTGTATTTTCGATATGGATTTTACGGGATGACCGTAAAAGTAACAAAAATTTGGAGTTGAAATAAAAAATGCAAAAAGACTCCAAAAACCAGTTTTAATGAATTAGCTTGTTTAGGGCAAAACTGACTAGATTAGGTTAGGTAAGGTTTGCTCCCGCCTTAGCCTTCGATGTTAGTTTTTTTTTATAATAGGTAATCCAATAATAGATATTTTCACATAGTAGTCCACTTCTCACATCTAATTGAATTCAGTAAATAAAACGGTAATCATTTTACTTGTAGTAATATTTTTTTACTTAATATAACACTTTATCGTATTGTTGGACGAATAAAATTTTCAATTTAATTAAAATAATTGTTTTATGTTTATACTCTTTTATACTTATGCAAAGCAATGTTATGCTTATTAAATTTATACCAACTTACCGTCATGAAAATCCACATTATGCGTATTCAGTTATTCGAATTAATAATTTTATTATGCAAAATAACTTTATGCCAGTTTCAGTTAGGACAAATAATTTATGCGAATTAATATAGACCCAATTTTTGTGCTTCTTTGAAGAAGCAGAACTATAGTAGTCGCGTGGAATCAATCGCATTATACCCTATTCAAAATAACGAGTCAGTTAGGCTGCGTTTCTACCAAAAAAGTGCGAGGATGTGTTGAGAGAAATGTGTTTTTCATGAGCCAATAGCAACGCTTCATTTACTTATCCCTGAATAGCACATCTCTGGTGGAAACGGACTCTTAAACTCAAAGATAGTTTTTCACTTCACTACCTTGTTCTTGTCATTTTTTACTAGAACTTCTAAAGTGTAAAGATATCTTTGACTTCGACATCTACTTGGGAATACGGCCGAGTTGCTAAATAACTTAAACGCAGTTATTATTGGCCCCGCGTGGGAACTACTGCCCAAGCCCTCTCATTCTGAGGGGAGGCCTGTGCCCTGCAGTGGGTCGTATATGGGCTGGGATGATGATGATGAGTTATTATTGGCAACTGGTAGCGCGGGTGGGTGCTCTTCATTTACGTTTTTTTTTATCATGGGACACTTGACACCATTTGACGTAGTCCCAAACTAAGCATAGCTTGTACAGTCACGATCGTTAATTTGGGACCCCTAAAGATCGAGTAAGTATCTGTCATTTTGTATGACAATTCAAATTACTTTTTCACAAAATGGGTCCAAAATTAACTATCGTGACCGTACTATGGATACTAGGCAACGGATAAACATACTTATACATATCTTAAATAAAGATACTTAAATCACTTCACTACCTTGTTCTTTGTCGTGTTTTTATTAGAACTTTTAAAGTGAAATAGTTATCTTTCAGAGGATCGACATCTACATATTAATTTATCAAAGTTGCCCAAGTTGCTTTTACGCAGTTATTATTGGGTCCGTTTGGGAACTCTATCCAACGCCCTCTGATTTTCAGGCGAGGCCTTATGCCTCTCAAGTACATCAGTATATGGCGCTGGGAGTGAAAGATGCATGATTATTACGAGACAGCTATACTGGTAACGCGGGATGTGTGCTAGCCTTCATGTTACGTTATTTTTTGGAATAGTCTATGGGAGAGAGATGACACCAATTGACGTACTCGTTTCTGGAACATAGATTAGTATCAGTCAGCTGGATATTTAATTTGTGGATTCCCTATATAGAGGTCGAAGAAGTTTCTGCGATTTTGTATGACAGAATCAAAGCGACTTGTAAGTGAGTTTTTGGTGCGAAATTACTGTGAACTGTACTATGTTTGTAAAGTTAAGTAACAGGAAAATAAATCCTACTCTTATACATCGGTGTTAAATGCTTTACAATACGAATACGAACGTAACAATTAAACATCCAAAACCCGAGAACAAACATTCGTATTATTCATACAAATATCTGCCCCGGCCGGGAACTAGACCTGGGACCTCAAGCTTCGTAGTAAAGTTCTCTAACCACTTGGCCATCCGGTCTTCCAAACCGGTCGTCGTTTGTATGAAGAACATCCTCGGCCTATATATATCACGTCCCACGGCAGGGCACGCCTTCTCTCAAAATGAGAGGGCTTAGGCCATGCTTCCCAAGTGGTTCACGCAAGCCAAATATGGATCGAGAACTTCGCACACACCATTTATTTCCTTTGGCGGTGTGTCTAGGTTAAATTTCAAATTTAAGTATGAAGAATACGTGCGGTGATTTAGCGGTTGGGATTTCATGATTATCATCTGCTGTATTTCTGTTTATGCTCGTTATATAGATATAATTTCTTAGTGTGGCAATAATCGTCTATTATTATTATTATTTGTCATGGGTAAATCCTGTGGAAATATGTAAACAAAAAAGCTTAAAAGTTATTTCCTAAATATTTTTTAATGTGTAAAATACCAAACTCAAGTATATTTACTCGCAAACTTTTGTATTTATAATACTAACTAATACCTAGTTAATACTAGAAAACCCAAAAATCAACTGTTGCCTAAGTCGGGACGTCAGCCCTAATCTCCAAATGGCACAATAGAATACCGCGGGTTCGGGACACAACAAATATCCGAAATGAAAACCTTTTCCATCCCACCAAATTATTTTACGAACGACAATGCCATCCAGTTATTCAATTTATTTCCAACAAAATTGTAGACCAAATAAACAAACGGAATCTGGATCCTAAAATCATAATTAGATTATGAAAGTTTTATTTCCAACTAGTCTTTAAGGTCTGCTCTAGAAGTTGAATTGATATTTCCGCATGTTACTTAGTAAATTCTCCTGAGATTTTCCAAAGATTTTATCGTGGTCGTCACATTTGTTGGATAGAGAACACCAGCGAAAATTTTACATCTCTACTCTCTAGATTTCCATAAAGACAGTCCACCAACGAGATACACGGATGACCTGGTTCAAGCCGTCGGTTCACGGTTGATGCAGGCCGCTTTCGACCGAAGCAACTGCATGTCTATGGGGGAAGCCTATGTCCAACAGTGGACGTCCTACGGCTGACATGATGATAATGATGATATTTTGGAATTTTATACGCGTGCCGACATCCCTATCTCATGGGAATATTACCAAATTCCACCCAAATTCTGCACGTTTGCGTTGCGTTTGCGTGTGCTGCGTGTTTGTGTTCAAACAACTAAAATTAGACGAAGATGCACGATGGAATTTTTAGAAACTCTCAAGGGAATTTATTAAAACTTTATAACTACAGTAGAACTAAAAGACCTAATAGAACTACCAAAAGATAAAAGAGCAAAAATAGAACCGAGGATTATTAAAGGCTATAGTCAATAGGCCATGACCAATGAGTTAACATCTTCAGCCTCATCTGCACTTACCATCAGGTAGACACAGGCCAATCGCTGTTTAGTTACAAATTTCAAAACCACCCACGCGTAAAGGTTTGTAAGATTACTAAACATTTGTTCTTCCAACAGGCATATTCCTCTCCCTCCTGATATTCCTGAGCGTCGCCGGCAACATACTGGTCTGCATAGCTATCTACACCGACCGCGGGTTGCGGCGGATAGGGAACCTGTTTCTGGCGTCACTGGCTATCGCTGATATGCTGGTGGCCTCGGCTGTCATGACCTTCGCTGGAGTCAACGATCTGTTGGGGTAAGACCATGTGTCCTTGTTATTTAATTTTTGTTTAGTTACGGTTATGCAATGTTGAAAATGAATGCGAAATATTTCAACTAGTATTTTGATAAGTTGGAATAAACAGCCTGCCTCGACTTTTCATCAAATCATGTTTATTGACACTGTACCTCTTACCGTCGAAAAACTGAAATGTTTATCAGGCTGGAATCTTTTAGCTGCAGATGTTGTGTCAATGTTCAAGAAATTATCGTAAAATCTACTGTGAAAAGGTTCTACCCTAGTGCGAAATTCAGATTGCCCGGCTGAACGCAGTTGTTTTTATGACAATGACAAATGTTCCTAATTCCTACAGATACTGGGTCTTTGGCGAACAGTTCTGTGACACATGGGTGGCGTGCGATGTCATGTGTTCTACGGCCTCCATCCTCAATCTTTGTGCCATCTCGCTGGACCGATACATACACATCAAGGATCCATTGAGGTAATTAAATTATCTTCTTCTTCTTAAATCTAAAAGCTACACTCTTGTCGGTGGAGTAACCGCAACTCCGCACGGTTTTCGGTCAGTTGTTTGATTTCCTGATACGACACGACGCCCACTTTCAACCTGGTCAAAATAAGTAAATTTTGGCCCTCTGCCTCGTCTTCCTTCTACTTTTCTTTACAGCTGATTTAAAAAGTAATTGGCTTGTCGCAATTAAATGGTATGCCACGAAAAAACATAGTTTATTTGTTCAGATGGTGCTGGATGGCTACCACAACGATACACTCGATACTAAAAAGACAGATCTTTTTTCAATATTGACGTGGAAAAAAATACTGTTTAGCAAAAAATGGACTACAAAAACCTTGAAAATAATTTTCTACTACTTTGAAGACGGTGCCTCAGCTCGAGCCAGCAGGAGTGGATTTCCCTAAGATCCCATCATTAGATCTGACTTGGTGTCAATGGGACGATCTCGGAAGTGTGTCCTTTAGAACAAAAAATAATTTTCTAAATAAATTCGGCCCGCAATTGGCGGAGTTATCACGTAACAAACACCCAAAAAAACAGACGAATTGAGAACCTCCTCCTTTTTTGAAGTCGCTTGATAAGCTGACTATTACTTTGCGGTTTGCATTGCAGGCATTGTAGCAATATTAATTGATTAGTTAATTAGTAAGTCAAATCTAACCACCATCAACTAATATAGTATCTACTTAGTATGGAAAGTCTGTGGCTACGGAAACTACAGTAAAATGAAAGGTATTTTTTTAAATCTTAACCTTGTCAGTAACTACTATTAGAAGCTTTTTTCAATAATGTCAAAGAACAAAATTGAAAAAAAAGTGAAATGCAAATTATGAGAAACATTGATTGAATTAATTCATTCAGCCACAAGCTTTTATAAAGTTTGTGAGGAGGCTTCGCAAGAAAAGCTGACAAGAAACTCACTTTGCCTACTTAATTCCCAAACCAGCTGTCAAGGGGGCATATTGAGGAGTGTGTCCCGGGAAATATAATACGAACCATTAAGAAGAATATCAAGTTTCGGCCAGAAAAATATTTCTAAAACTGATATCGGATTAAAGCGTTATTTTACTAGCGACTTTCTATCTAGGACTTACAATAATATGTAAATTTCGATTCTAGGTTGAATATTTTAGTAGTAGGTAGTCTATTACAAGAAATATTGCGTCATATTTGCTAGAAAAACCAATTATACTTACGTTGACATTGTTAAGATTCGCGGAAGGGAACTCCTAATTCCCAATTAAAAATTATTAAATAAAAGTAAATACACATAATTATTTTCTTTTATGTCATGTCGCTTTTAAAAGATATAAGCCTGTAAACACGGGAAATAAACTGTTTACAATAATCTCCTATTATCGAATCAATATTCTATTCAGCCACGAATTCAAAGCGTAATTCATTCATGTTATGATTTGCTATAATTAGGCCTTAGATGTCAATGCCTTTGATCGTACAAACTATCTTTAAGCAATTACGACAAGTTACGAGTGGATATCGTAAACTTGTAAACAAATCTCATAATATCCTTATCATCCATCTACTGCTTCCTGTTCTCCTGTGTTGGAGAGTTGATAGATTCAAGGAAATTTTCGACAAATTAAAGGAGAATTTGTAAATGGGTCCCAGCGGACACATTTTCTTTTCACTTTATGGCTGAGGCCTTAAAGTTATTCTATTATTGTTCTTTGCGATTTTTAAGTGATAAAGTATTAAACGTAAGTGGAGTTTTGCTAACATAAAAATGAAATCATAACGAATGTTCTCGAATTAAGCTTTTATGGGACAATGCATCATAGCATTCACAAAGCTTTCTCTCACGGGAAGCACTCTTAAGGTTTTTTTGCAATGAAAAGTAGCTTTTTTTTTCCGGTAACCAATTTGGGGAGAAGCTTCATCAAAATCCGAATAGTAATATTCGTAATCTATACAGGCTGGAACCAAACGATGATCCTTAACAGGTGATACCTAGTGTTGCTTAAACTGAACAACTTTCTACAAGGAACATAGTCGAAAAACGAAAAAAAAAACCCATTACCATACAAAATGTAGGTTAGCTGACCGACTTATGATGGAAAGACGAAAAAAAAATTCATTTTTCGAACTATGTTCCTTGAAGAAAGTTGTTCAGTTTAAACGACACTATCACATAACTTTGCAATTTTGGGCAACTTTTTTATTTATAATTTTAGTTTGTATGTAGTTTTAGTTACCTTTATTTTGTTTTATATTATACAGGCATTTCTTCGAATGTAATAAATACCAGACTCACTTTGCAATAAATTCTCAATATAACATTTATGTAGCTAACATGACAATCTTACGAGTATAAAATTCATAATGTATTTTGTATATCGAGTCTCCGTAGTAATCTTATCTCATGTGAAGTGTTAGGTACGATTGGGTTTTCCAAGATAAAATTTGGTTTAAATTCCATCCAATCCATAAACTTGAAATTGTTAGATAATTATAAATCTGAACAATAATTTTTTCCTTTCGGGTAAAACTGAGTTAGTAAATTTAAGAACTGCTAAACGAAGCGTTGGCAGGCCTCCTACTAGATGGACTGACGATATCGTGAGAGTTTCGAGCGACCGGTGGATGCAAGTGGCGAGTTGTCGTTCATTGTGGCGTTCCAAAAGGGAGGCTTTTGTCCAACAATGGAAGCCTTCCGGCTGATGACAGAATTAGTTTGTTAGTTATGAGATTGTGTTTTATTTGGGTTTTTTGTCATTAAAAATAGTCCAAGAGCGGGTCTACCCATTATAAACAAAAAACTATCAAGGCTGGAAGGAAAGTAGTTTTAAAGGATGAAGATAGAAAAATATATTATTGTAAAAATGAAAAAATGTTGCCGGGCCGCTGGCAATATTGACGCAGCTACTCAAAAATCTCACCGTGCGTGGCAAAAAGTTCCGTGAGAATCTAACTGTGGTTGACTGCCAATGGTTAAAGTGGAAAGAAAACCGATTCAAGATACTGAAAATACATGATTTATCATACCTAGTTTTATTTAAAAACTGTTCCACCAGGTACGGCCGCTGGGTCACCCGCCGCGTAGCCGTGGTCACCATCGCCATGATATGGCTGCTGGCTTCTCTGGTCAGCTTTCTGCCCATCTCGCTGGGCTTGCACCGTCCTCATGAAGAAGCCACGGCTACCCAGAAGCCTCCTCGTTACCCCACCTGCGCCCTGGTGCTGACTCCGACCTATGCTGTCGTCTCCAGTTGTATATCATTCATCCTGCCTTGTATTGTGATGATTAGTATATATTGCAGGTAAGATTTTATGCTACTGATATATTACAGTATTGTTTACCACCAACACACTAATAGGTATCATTTTTATTCTTATGTAGTTTTTTCCCGCGAGTTTGTCCACCAGAGCAAGTGGGTCTCCTGATGGTAAGAGATCACCCCCGCCCATAAACACCTGCAACATCAGGGGTATTGCAGATACGTTGCCAACCTAGAGGCCTAAGATGGGATACCTCAAGTGCCAGTAATTTCACCGGCTGTCTTACTCTCCACGCCGAAACACAACAGTGCAAGCACTGCTGCTTCACGGCAGGATTAGCGAGCAAGATGGTGGTAGCAATCCGGGCGGACCTTGCACAAGGTCCTACCACCTCTGCATACATACGAACGTTACAACTTAAAAGAAAAAAACTTGTAAAACATAGGCTTGGCTGAATAATAGTTTAGTGTAGTTTTCTCTCAACTCTCAATTCAAATATTTACTCTATCCAATCCATAAATAAATTGTATACCAGCTCTCGGAATATTTACGTACCAAGTTACGTTACTTAATTTGTAAAGTGTCTACTACTCGTATTCTTCATTAAGTCCTCTTAACATGTCTTCGGTCATGTTCTACGTGACATCTTTAATTGTAATAATTTTGTTGGAGCGACTTCATCTAGAACAATACTATGGCGTGTGTTAGTTGAAGAGAAACGTGTTTCGAAACAACTGTTAAGAACTCGCAAGTTTCGCTCGATATTATCTCTTGTACTATTGAAACAAGGATTCTGCTTTTAGACGTTACGGGTATCTAATAATAACGAGAATGGCAGTTCTTGTTTGAGTACCTAACTGTATTAGGTTAGATGGAGAAACAAACTTTTAATGCCTTTTTTTATTCATTTAACTAAAATTTAGACAAGTCAAAAACACAGCAGCTATTTTTTTGTAAGATTAAATCCTAGCAGGTGGTTTTTTGGACTTTATTTGAGTTTCGTCATTTAAAGACAAGAAAGTATAAAAAAGTTATTTCAGATTATCTCAAAGTTATACAAAAAAAGAGACAGATGGAAAGGGAAAATTTTACTAATAAGCAATATAGTAGGTGGCCGACATCAAATATTTCGTTGTTATAAATAAATAAAAAAACACTGAGTAGTAATGTACCAAAAAGAAGTCAAATGTGGTCTTAATACCGATTTATTTTAGAAAACTTGATTTCAATTTCTTCACTACTGTAATACTCATGCATGTTTTAATTGCGTCGCGGCGCATAGCTTGCTTTTTTTTTCTAATAATGAAATGTCTTGCGCACAGGTTGTATTGCTACGCTCAGAAGCATGTCAAATCAATCCGGGCAGTCACTCGGACAGTCCAATTGCCGGACAACAGGACCAAATCTGTCCGGACTAGAGTCCACACGCACGTCCAGTCATCACCATACCACGTGTCGGATCATAAGGCGGCCATAACAGTCGGGATCATCATGGGAGTGTTTCTCCTGTGCTGGGTCCCTTTCTTCTGCGTCAACATCGTCGCCGCCTTCTGCAAAACCTGTATACCTGGTACGTTGATTTGTTTCGCTACCACCGGTTTTCCAAATGTATCTTTTCTAAGCCGCTATACGAGTACACTCACTACGCCGGGTTTTGTTAGCGCGTCACTTCAGAACGGTTGCTCTGTACCTAACGCAAATCCCGAGACGCGATATACTTCATCTCTGTCTGATACGTTATTATTAATATTTCGCTCCGTTTCTGTCTCATGGCATAATTTAACTCGTTTCTTTGGCTTTGCTTTATAATGTGACTAATTTTTATTTGTCGTGATTGTATCACCAGGAAAATGATGTATGTAAATAAGGAAACTGGATATAGTTAAATACTTCAAAAACTGGGTATTTTAAGAAATATTTTTTCAACCGAACTGATTTTTGGAAAGATCTTTGTTTCATATTAGAACAAATAAGTAGATGCCATACTTCATAATTCCGTACTATATTGTTACAGACCTTGCCTTCAAAATCCTGACGTGGCTCGGTTATTCAAACTCGGCCTTCAACCCTATTATCTATTCAATATTCAACACAGAATTCCGGGAGGCATTCAAGAAGATTCTCACATCAAGGTATCCCCTTTGTTGTGGGTACCAAAGTGTTAGGGCCAACACACCGACTCGTAACGAGAACTTCGTTACTGACTATGGGACAAAGACTCTGGTGGTGCGTAGAAGTGGTTCCCTAGGGCTTTCGGGAGTTGATCCTACGCCGAGATCCTCAGCCGAATCTGTGCGGCCGCTTAGGGATCATCACATCTGACAAGAAGACGGGGGTAGCAACAACCAGCTACTCGAAGGCAGCGACGTGGTTTAAGTTGAGGTTGCTCAAACAGTTTGGTGTCCTAGTGCGCTAGTACTTATCGCACGTGAAGTGGCAACGCTTTTATTGTAACCTGTTGTGTATTGAAGTCTTTTGAGTTAAACCAGGTATCTTAGAAGTCATGTTTGTACGTCCGGACGTAGTCGACTGATGTATAAAAACATTTAAAAAATCTTACAAAAGGTATGTCACACATCAAGTTGAACACACAGTGTATGTTTAGGATTGTAATCTAGTAACTGATACGACTATAGACCTTAATTTCTACAGAGCATTTCAAATGTATGGCCAGGATCATTTAATCAATGGCTATAATGTAACAGTGTTAATTTTAGTTAAAAAGATCTTAACGATGATTAATGTACAAATAGACGACATCTAAGACAAAATAAAAAAATATGACATTAAAATATTTATAGTATGGCACTGATTGGACACTTGGACAGTAGTAGTTACAACGTAATAACAGATTCAGCAGTTGCATATGCCATATCGCAGGTAATATTCGTAGGCACAATTGCCAAAGATTTTTTTTTAAATAACAACTGCCAAATACAAAATGATCATTAAATGTCAACGAAAGGGATGGAGCAACTTTGTACAATCCAGCTATTGTATGGAACTACTGGTGCTTTACTTGTACTATCAAGTAACGGCATGTTGTTAATAGAGTCTCCCTTTGAAAGTGAACTGTTGATTTATAATGACTAATGACTAATCGAAGATGTTACAAAATGTTGCAGATACCAGCGATAAATGCTAGCGTGCTTTTGGAGAGATTTTGTCTAATACTCATATCGTAATGAGGAACGAAATTTTATTGTAAATTAAATCCAGTCCCCAACCAAAGAGCTTGAGCTTTAAAGTATTTGTTTATAGTTCAACCTGATTTAATTTCAGATAACGTTGATTAAATAAATTTCGTGTCTATTTTGTTCCAACGACATTAAACGTATTTATCGAGTTATTCAGAGACTTTTCATTGTGATGGATTTAGATTCTCACTTTGTTAATGGAGGTTTCATAAAATCAATAACGTTTCAATTCAAATGCGCTTCAGCAAGTCCACTTCTATTATTCACGGTGGTGTGTGGCTGACTACTATATTGTCCACTAAACAAACTGGTTCAATCCGGTTCTGACAACTATATGCATGCACATGTGTTCATTATTGATAGATCAACATACGGATCTCTGAGCCTTGTAGAAATGAGAGTAGTAATAGAACAGTGATTAACATTCTTGACTGATGACAATTAAGTTCTATCTTATATCATCATTTAAGAGTTTCGAAGTTGATTTTATGAAGCTTTGTCTCTAGAGTTGTCGTTGAAAAGATAAGAAAATTTTCAGGTAAAAAAAAACAATTATCATTGTTTATATTTGTTTTATTTTAACGCTATTTTTGCACCATATTTGTTCTACTTTCGAAATTCCTGTGATACTTTTGTAAATAAACTTAGTCTATTATGAATGAATATAGTGTAAATAAAAAATATGGAAGCAAATACATAGCTACTTAGAATTATTAATTTAATTAAATAAAAATAAATGTATTATGAAAGCCGGTATTATGATTAATTTGTAAATATAGGTACTTGATTTTCAAATTGAAATCTATCGTTGTTTTAATTATAGGTAAAGTTAATTTTATTTTAAACTGTTAGAAATATTATGTCCTTCAATCAAACATAAAGTTTAATAAATATAAGAGTAGAATGGTCCCTCATTCCCTAGTACAAATGAAGCCTATATAGAGTGGTAAAAGCCAACATATTTGTCGTAATGAACTTATCTAAATATCGTGCATAAAAATGAGCTTAAAACTATATCTCCATGACTTAATCTAGTGTCTACTCATTGACTGATACCTCATACCTCACACTATGTTACCTAACTTTTGCTTTATCAATAATGGCTTTAGTAAATAATAATCCCACACTGATACAAAATTTTAAACTTAAATTTTCTTTTATTTATTATAGATTCGTATGTTTCGAAACTAACTCATGTATGTTTAAAAACTTTTACTTCTAGCAATCTTCAGTTATTCTTAACTATACCAAATATTATACAAATTGAATTAACTAACCAGCGCTTCTATTTTATGAATGATAAAGAGATTTATTTCGCTGTAATAATGTGACTCTTACGCATGACTAAAAACTAAAATGATTAAAGGGACGGAAAAACGTCATTTACTTTACTTTTCCAGTTTGTTCTGTAAAGAAGACAACTGACCAAAAATGGATTGTTGGAGAGATAATGGTTCGAAAAGAATACCGTTTCTCCTTATTCCCCGTAGCTGCATATTCTACACAACCAGCACTAGAAAGGGCCAATTATTTCCTACTTCAAAGAGATTTCGGTAATGTAATGTAAATGTTACTATCAGCTAAGCTTCCGGATAACAAGGTACGGCGACGAACGAAGCGACGTGTTAGGTACAATGAGGGCTATCGCGTATGGATTCGCCGCTAGAGGCGCTAGTGTAGCGTGAGGTCTCCGAAATGTCAAATCTCATAGAGCTACGCGGGTTTATTAATTAGAATAATTTTGTGAATATTTTGCAATATCTGAAATTAATTATGGCAAACATGCGTTCTGGGGCAATGAATGTCTGTGTTTTGAGACAGTTTTGTCTTTCGGAAACATTTGTCCTCCCTTTTTTCCGAACAAAACGGGGACTATGGAACACTGTGGCATGCTCGATATTTTTATGGTACGGTTTTAAGGTGTATTAAATATGATTTTAGTCTAAACTTTGTTTTCACGCCCGTAATAACAGACTTTGAAAGCCATACTTAAAAACCTCACGCAACAGTGCGCCATCTAGTGAGACAAAAAACGATAGCCCTCATTGCAACCACAATTCGCGAGCCAATCGAGCGTACCGCGGCAGCGGCCGGCAAAGCACCAGTACCAGTACCTTAGTAAGGTACAAAATAATGGACCTCTAACAGTCCTAGATTGTAAAATGGTTATGAACGAGGAGCAAAGAAAATTTTCTTTGGTGATTATCGTATTCTACGAAATCCTTTGAAAAAAGGAATAAAAGTGTACCTTACTGGCAGCGGGATAGTAAGAGCGTGTAAATCAAGAAATTTTCTCCGACCTTCCATTAAAAAAATAAACAAGAGCAATATTTTCAGCATAATAATCTCTTTACTACGTCTTGAAAAGAGGACCAGTATGCTTATTCTCTAAATAACTCGCGTTATCGCAACCGCATTCACTATAAATCTTTCTTTCCAATGGTATAAGTTAGTATAATGCAAAGGTGAGTAAAATTGTGACTGTACGCGCATAGAGAATAACTTGTTGGTTGCTTAAACGTTAAATATTTTCCGTTTTCCCTTATATATGCACCAATGTTTATTATAGCACACAGGGTGATGTTTATATAGATGATATTTTAATTAATGGGGAAAAGCGCTACTGAACTTTACTTAAAATTGTGTAATTATTAGATTGTAGATAACGTAGTATCATTTACAGGTGTCAAGTATTGTCGATATCGTAGAACATATCAAATTAATAAAATTAAGTTTCGCATAAATAAATTGCCACGGTCTTAATGAATTGTGGTTTTAAATTTGCTGGATTATAATTGTGTAAAACTAGATAGAGTATAATGAGTACCTAAATATCAAACTAGTCATATAAATATATTATATTTATAGTCATAGTATTTTAGTAGCTGACTTGAAGCAATAAATACATCAAAGAAGTTTTATAACTGTTGTAAATAATTTACATGAAAATGTTATTTTGAAAAAAAAATAGTTTATGTAATAGGCATGTTAATTGTCTGTGTAAATTGCTGTATTGGTCAATCTTTTTTGTTGTTCCCTGTAAGTTTTTAATTTAAAAACATAAGCATTTGTAACTTCTTTGTTTATTTAGCTGCATTAATTTATTGACATAAATGCGTAACCAAAGCCGAGTTCTGCCCCGTTGATTTATGATTTCTGAATATATAATGTGATGTAAACTTTCTAATAAATATAGGAAATTCGAATATGACACTTCAATATGTCGTAATTAACATGATAATTATCTTTTTACTTTTGAAACCTAAACACATTTCATTTAACCAGTCCTTTCGCAGATTCAGAAAATCAAATCGAATTCGAATTCAAAAATCAAATCGCAGTATCTTTTTTTCTGTTGCAAATCGTCCACTTTTTATATGAAACAAGTTAAACTAACCTTTATTTTAGTGTCATAATTAATCCTCGCTATTCCACTTTTTGTATACACAAACTTTCATACGAATATTACAAATTGGTTACCTATAGTCGCAACATATTACGTGTACATTAACGTTCACACAAATTATTAAAAATTAGTTACACGCTGTGAATGCTATCGTTTTACATTTTCGTGCACAAACCGTTCGTTGTTCAATTCAGAATGGTTATCGTAAAACTCTGATTTCGATACATGATTGCGCTTTTAATATATTCAATGTTCAATATTAAATTCATTTATCATTGCGGCATCCATCGGTGACATTCGAAAAATGCTTTCGTTGAAAGCGTAAAATAACAATTTCAACGGGAATAATATTATTTTAAGTGTTTCAATGGGTCACATAAAAAGTTTCATTTATATGTTTTGTGTACGACGTTCGTTCTGTGCGCTCGGGTGTGACTTTGAGAATGAACCATGGGGAGTTTGAAATGTGTTAGCATTTTGTATGCTATTTGCGACAGATGGGACTGTGTGACATTAATTATTATATTGGATCTGTATGTTAATTTAATATATTATGTATTACACAGACGCAGCTATTGTGCACGGCTATGACCATCTTTATGCTTTCGAATATAGTTTTATTTGTTGTCAAGCAGATATTGAGACATTGTAAACTGGTGTTGTAAAAATAGATGCTTTCCTAGAAAGTTATTTTTGTTGTTGAACCTAAATGATATTGAATTTGTAAAATATGATAAGTAGTTATAAGGTAGTGTTAGTTATATTTTCTAAAATCTACGTGTTTTGCTGCAGCTTCTCGAGCCCTTGATGGGTTGATAACCAAAGCTGGTATTTGGTATGTTACTCATAAGGTTCTAGTCAAAAATAAATATGTTTAAAGACTTCTCTTGTTCTTTTCTTTTAGTTTTTATTTTAATAAATTGTAATTTTTCTAATAAAATACCTGGACTGGTCTTTATTTTTATCTACTTAAAGTTAAAACAACGAACGAATTACTTATTATCTACATTCAAATTCAGGGATTCATTCGCATCAATTCAATTGAAATTCCAAAATTTTGATAAATTTCCATGGAAATTTCTAAGATTTAGACCGTGGTTCTATAATAAGTTAAATAACTTGTATAAATAAAGCACCCTAGTAAATTTCACGTCGGTTGAGATTTTTGTTACCCCCGAATCCAAGTATCCCGATTCCATGAGAATAGCAGACTGAAAGTAACCTATGTGTTTCCAAGATTAGCTATCTAAATACTAAATTAGATGTAAATTCGTCCTATCGTTTGAGCATGAAACAGTAACAAAAATACACACGCACGCACAAAAAAGTTTTTCACGAAAACTGATAGAAGCGATTCGAAAATTGCTTGTCGTTCGCACCTACCTGTATTAACAATGTTACAAAGCGTTCAAATCCCCAGTCGTCATTTGACAGTTCGCATGACTATGACACAGTTCTACATTCCACTTTCTGTGCACTCAAAATTTAACAAAATCACCGGTGGTTGTATGGATATGAGCAAAGCGTTCGATTTTGTTTGCCACAAAAGGCTGTTGTTCAAACTCTGTAGGTATGGCATACGTGGTCCTGCATTGAACTGGATAGTCACATCTAAGTAACAGGACTCAATGTGTTGAAATTTCTAGAAACTGCTCAAAAAGTAAAACTATGCTGTCATACCGATCGATCTCTCTATACGTAATAAATTACTATGGAGTGTGCCTCAGGGTAGTGTATTGGGTCCCTTACTCTTTTTAGTATACATTAACGAAACGACTTAACCAGCGCCCTGTTGCATGATTGTGTACTGTTTGCTGATGCCACAACCATAATCATTGAAGGAAAATATAAGTTGGCATATACATATAACAATGAAATTAATGCAGCTCTAGCACAGACTATTGAATGGTTAACAATGAGTAATTTGAAAGTTAATATTGATAAAACTAAAGTAATCCAATTTGGCAGCACTCTAAGTAACACTATAAACCTTAATATTAGTTGTAACGGTCAAGTTATAGAAGAAGTTTGCTAGTCAAAATTTCTTGGAATTAATATGGATTGTTTTTGTAAATGGAAAGAACACATAATGTCCGTGTGCTCGAAAGTTAATAGATTTATTTTTGCTTTAAGAAGAGTAAGCCAGGTTATATATCAATAGAGGCAGCTATAATAGCATACAACGGTTACGTAGACTCTACTCTCCGATACGGGATCGTTGTTTGGGGAAATGCTGTTGATAATGAAAAGGTATTACTAGTTCAAAAGCGATGTATTAGAAATATTTTTAGTTTGCGCCAAACTGACTCCTGTCGTCCGTATTTTGTAAAATATAAAATTTTAACGGTGCCCTGCCTATACATTATGGAGGTCTGTGTATTTTTATTCAAATACAAGAGCTTATTCAATCTGAGGCAAGACATGTCAACACGCACATTGAGATCTCAGTATAAGTACAGAATTCATAGGCCATGTGCAAGACTCAAACAGTGTTCAAAAAATTCGTATATCATCTGTATTTAATAAACTGCCGGACACATTTAAGGACAACCATTTAGAAACATTTATTACTTTGACGAAACAATGGCTATTGAACAAATGTTATTATAGTGTAAAGGATTTTCTGTATGATAATGATAATGTTCGCTTGGAAATAATCACTGGAACTATTTTAATTTTATCGGTTTTAATAATATTTGTAATGACATAGTATTTAAAATAACTGAGTGTAATTTTAAAATTTTCATCTTTATTATTTTTTAACTGTGTGTACACCTGTAAAGGTAGGGTTAAGTGAAACTTAAGTTTAAGCATAAATCTAAAACCTTAATTCATACGCAATAAATTTTCATTTCATTTCATTTCAAACCCAATACAAACAGCTACAGGGTTTAACTCTGATTGAGTTGGAATTGCAACTAGGTGCAAACGTAAACCATCGACGTGTACAGCCATTTGATTCCTGTTCAAATTGAATTCCTGTCGAAAATTTAATCCAATACTAAAAGCTCTTATACACCGGCCTGTGACCAGTTTACGGCACTAATAGTATTGCAGAGAAACTGCAACTAAATGGAGCGGGACATTTCGATTATCGATACTAAATCCCGGGGGCTTGTTAAGGACGTTTGTTTTTGCGGGCTTTTATTTGGCACGTTGGCTGCCCTGAGTATTACCGGTGAAATCGATAGTGCCAATATTTACAAGGTTATAATCACTGATGTTATAGTTATCTTGCAAAGTTGCAGCGTTCGTATGGTGTGGTTCCAAAATTTGTCTATATTTGACCAACCATGGTCACACTGTTAATGTCCGTAGCACACTGTTTTTAATTCAAATATAGCTCATACATTTTGTTTTTAACAATACGCTGCTTGACAAAATATAAGGTTTTTTTTCTTGAAATAGAAAAAAAATCGGTTCGCCGGGCGGGATACGAACCTGGTACCCTGGCAATTCATTATTTTCTTTTTCCACGTAAAAAAATTAAAGTTACTGAAAAATCATTGGTGCGATGCTCTTAACCACGACCCTAGGTTTTTTTTAAATTAATTAATTTATTATAAAATGAAAATGAAATTGTTTTTGAGGTCATAGGTACTTTTAAGTTACTACGACTACTGCTAACCTCACCTGTATTACACACAATAATACAATAGTAACAGGTTGCTAGCCTGTCGCCTACGGTATACCTTAATATATCCTCAGTCGCCTGTTACGACATCCACGTAAGAAATGGAGAGGTGTAATTCTAACCTGACATCACATGGGTATATTACACAAATTTCTACAATGACACACCTATTGAAGGACGGTTATTTCCGATGATGCACTGATCGACGACCTTTCAACTGACAATAATAATTTCAGAAATGGTCTACAAAATTTTAGTTCACGTATTTCTCAACATAAAATCTAACGGGTAATCAAACACTATTATATATAATATTAAAACCGTAATATTTATAATAATCGTGTTTGGTCGTCAAATATAATCGTCGCTATACGTGACAAAATGTTTATTTAATCTACCCCGAATTTCCCTCCCGCCGGAATCTATTGGGCAACTTCGGAATTTCAATAATAATCGAATACCATTGCTATGGAATTTAGAATGCGCACCAACTTTGCTAAGAAAATGTTATAGATGAAAATTTCATGATTATTTCGATAGTTCAGTAAGTAAATTTGGAGTTTGTGACTGTTGGATGTTACGTGGGTAGTTTGTAAGCGACGCACGTACGTTTTTGCTGTCAAATCTTAGTTTAGGATTTAGGATCCGTGCTTTATCTTCTAGTTACATGATTGCGGAACTTTGTCAGTTCCATTTTTCAGCATCTTGCCTATATTACTTAGGTACATAGTAAACATGTAATATTCTAGCTTATTTTACATTTACTAGACGCTCCGCACTGGGCCCGCATGGGACCTATATGTCCCTGCAGTAGGACGTACATAGATGATGAATTAAAATTAAGTCATTAATTAATTAGAAGACCATGATGGGCTAGTAGTTTGACCTGTGTGGTCTTTTAACCACCCTTAAATTGTCAAAATTGAAAAGTTCATGATTCAAATATCGTCGTTACCAGATCCAAAAAAAATGTACATAAAAAAATCAGAAAAGTCCTGAAGCATGTGCATTTTAGTGCCAAATTCGGACTTTGTATCTTGCCGTCCCGCTGACGCTTATATTATTTAATAAGAGAGTGAGAGGGACGGTACGATATGAACTTTAATTTTTAAATTTCGATTTTAGGTTCAAACTCGGTCTCGCACCTCCATAAAATTGAACAGACTACAAACACCTTGACAATAATTTTCTACCAGTTTGAAGTCGGTGCCACAGCTTCATAAATTACGGAGTTCTGAGGTAAAAAACAAAAAAAAAACAACCGAATTGATAACCTCCTCTTTCCACAAGCTTTTATTTAGTTTCACCTGTCCCGTTGTCTGTCTGTCTGTCTGTAGTCAAATCTTGCAAGTTAAATTTGACCAACTTCCAGTAGTCAGGTTGATTTGAAATTTGGAATACTTATGTAAATTACTTGTGTACTATAATCTGGTAATAACACGCTTTTGTTTATAATAATTGGGACTATGATAAATACGCAAAGAATTAATACATTGTACCTATAAAACGGTACATTTCTTATCTGATTTAAACGATTTCTAAATTTTTAATTCTTTTTATTTCCAAATAATAAAAGCTTGTTTTTTAAAAGATTTTTTTGAAACCGGTTAAAAAGAGACGGAAGCAAGGGAATCCCACTTCTCAGCTGCGGATTAATAAAAGACTTTAGGGAGTATTTAACTCGACTTCTCCTTAGAAGCCGAGAAAACACCGCCAGGGTCGGCAATCCGCTATACTCGAGCACATTTCAATTGTTACCTTTATCTAAGCATTCCACGGCGCTGGGGTTGGGATAAATCTTGGTTTAAGTTATAAGGTCCTGGCGTTTGTAGTTTCATTAAATAGTTAAAATATCACAGGACACTTGACACTAATTGACCTAGTTCCAAAGTAAACCTTGTGTTATACTTAAATACATACCTAAATACATATTAAACACTCAAGACTCGAGAACGATTATTCGTATTTTTTTATACAAATGTCTGCTCCGGGGATCGAACTTCGTTGTCAGGTTCTCTAATCACTGGGCTATGCAGTCGTCATTCATTGACAGTTACAGGTATTCCACATTGTACACTCGAACTAACTGAATCGTGGCCTACTGTGGAACCTTTTCGTAGAAAAAGTCATAGTGACATCGCATTGCTTGAGAAGGGAGTTTATTATGACACTTACTGTGAGAAGATTTTGTCGTATAAAAACTTTGATGTTTCTGGCACTGTATTATGGTTATTTTCATTTACCACAGAAGATATAAATATTATAATTAATTTTGTGCAGGCAAATATACATGGTATGACGAGTAAGGAATATGACGAATCAGGAATATGACCAGTTAGGAAAATGTCGAATTAGGAATATGACCAATTAGGAATATGACGAATCAGGAACAAATCAACTTACCTATTTAGCGAACAGATTATAATCTGAAGGCTAGACCGTATCTGTAAAAAGGCAATCAAGCAATGGACCGAAGCGAAGCGGGAAGAAATACCAGAGTCGATTTAATGTGTGTTACGCAACACCTAATGCACTCCATACTTTATGAGGCATAAATGTCATGATTTACCGCCCGCACCCCGAGTTTGTACCAACATGGGAAATAGGGGTGTCACGCAACAGATTTATATACAGAATTTATATGAAAAAGGGTAATTTCTTAGCCATATAATATTTCACACTATATATTTTTAATTTATTTATAGTTCGCACTACGTATGTTTGCGTCTGTAAAAGCTTTAGGTGCCTGAATTCGACAACACGGTTAGTTAATACTAGCTGATGCCAACGACTTCGTCTGCGAAAAATTCGTTTATCGCAATCGTTGATGCAAATTTCCAGGCTAAGAAATAATACTTTGTGTTAATTCACGCCATACACGTTTGAAGTTTGCTCGTGATTGGTTAAATATCTAAATGAGAGCCAATCGCAAGCAAACGTCAAACAATCCTCACTATACTAACGCCATCTAGCGATATTTCGCCTCTCTGAAAACCTTCATTCTATGACCCAAAGTTGACGGGGTTGCTATGCCGCGAGGCTGAGACGCTTTGCGCTTTGACGCAACTCTAACCTAACCTATGTTGTTTCATATTTCCGACACCCACAGAGTAGAACCAGTTGCTTTTTAGACCGACTTAGACCACTTGCTACTTATACTGCTTAGTAGATATACCAATTTAATAAAGTAATAAAGTTAAAATTAAACGTCTAAGTAGGAAATAATTAAAACAGTAAAAAAAAACTTTTTCGAATCTTTATTCGAATTCTTTACTGAAGGCTAAGGTTCCTATAGGAATTTACGATAAAATTTAACGATTTCACTAACTAAAATTGGAAATAGAGCTGAAGTTACTCTATGTCATTTGCCGTGAATTTCCAGCTTTGGGCGTCTCTCAGCCCTGTGAATCCTGTTTTACGGTTGTTTTATTCTCATCGTAAAGGAACAGCACTCGCTTCACTCATTTTCTCAGAAATTCAATGTCACACGATCTCTGAATCGAGGTAAAAGTGTAATTTGTAATACGCATACTTTTGTAGAATGAAGCTGCGTTAACCCCAATACGCCTGCAATGAAGTAGAGGGGTCTATATCGGGTGGCATAAAATTGTTAGTCCTATTTATGCGCATTGCCATTCAGCATTATGAAAAGACATTCTCGGCCAACAAAATTTTAGGACAATAAACATTATACGATTTGGTTAACTGGAAGAGATCCCTTTAAGGGATAAGTTCGCCTTTGTACATCTTATTATCCTGTGTTCTGTTATTTTCATGTGTTTTTCTGTACAATAAAGAGTTTTACAATACAATACAATACAATACGGTATGATAGGCAACCGAAGTAGAGACTATTTTATCTAAGACTATTTTATGTAAACACATATCAGATATCAGAAACTATTTTCTGTAAACACATTGCAGAGACGATTACTTGGAGTTAACACTTGACAGATGGGGGTGGGGGTGCCTTCAGTCAATTTTCAACTTTGAGATCATACAAATAAAATAGTTTTTACATAATCTGTAAACGTGGGTAGCGCTATACTAAAAATGGCTATATTTGTATGACGTTAAAGTTGAAAATTGACTGAAGGCACGCCCATCTGTCAAGTGTTAACTCCAAGTAATTGTACTGTACGCTTGTTTTCAAATAAATATCTTTGGGTGGTAGGTAACTAAATGTATGAAACGAATGAATGAATGATAAAGACCAATTTATATATTATTATGCAGGTGGTAGGACCTTGTGCAAGGTCCGCCCGGATTGCTACCACCATCTTGCTCGCTAATCCTGCCGTGAAGCAGCAGTGCTTGCACTGTTGTGTTTCGGCGTGGAGAGTAAGACAGCCGGTGAAATTACTGGCACTTGAGGTATCCCATCTTAGGCCTCTAGGTTGGCAACGCATCTGCAATCCCTCTGGTGTCTGGTGTTTATGGGCGGTGGTGCTTACCATCAGGAGACTCACATGCTCTTTTGCCGCCATTTCATAATTTGGCCAGTTTAGGCAGATCATGAAATTCCTAGGCATAAATCATGAAACGCCGCCATATCGGTTCTAGTACTTCGCCAGCTCGTGCATTGTGGTCAAAATTCCTACTTCGCTCGTCGTACCTAATTTTTTCTTTTTTTCGGCATTATCACGATGTGCCCGGTATAGAGCTAGGAATATCGACTAATGCGTTGCTCTAATCGATCTGCCGTATTGTTTCTCAGGCACATCGTGATATTCCTGGCCAACTTTTAGGAATTGCGTGATCTGGCGGATTTTACGATCGGCCGCCGACATCTATACAGAATTTCATCTAAATTGGTTTAACAGCTTAGACGTGAAGAGGAAACAAACAACTTACAATCTTTTGCATTTATGATGTTAGTGGGATGAACGTAAATACGTTGCAAGTGCAATCAGTTTTAGAATAGACGATCTCTTTTTCTCTTTATGTTTTTAACCCCCAACGCAAAATGAGGGGTGTTATAACTTAAAAGTTTGACCGCTATATGTGTCTGTCTGTCTGTTTGTGGCACCGTAGCTCTTAAATGGGTGAACCGATTTGTTGTTGTTGTTTTTTTTTTAGGAAAATGAACCGATTTTAATGTATTTTTTTATTTGAAAGCAGAATTTCTATCGATGGTTCTTAGACATATTTTATCAATATCGGTTGAGCCGTTTTTGAGGTATTGAACTTTGAAGTGAAAATGTCGGGGGTTTTCCAACTTTATGTTGGTTAGGTTGTTTGCTTAGTTGCTGTTCATAATCTGACAAATTGCAGTCGTATTGGGTGACACGAGGTTTTATGTACATTACGTGTCATCTGAAGCCTTAAGATCGAGAGTACGTAATGTCCCAGGTTGTTGTTTTGTGATAAAAGTATTTCTTTTGACGGATCACTGTGTTGTAGCGGGTTGCACGGGATTGTGTTTTAGAAATAGTTCTATTTATGGAACAGAAGTCGTATTTTAGAGGATGTACACTCAGGGCCGGTTTAACAAATTCAAATCATTTATTCAGTAAATAGGCCGCAATGGGCACTTTTACACGTCATTTTTCAAACTACCAGCGCTTTCGGAAAGACCATCATTGCCAAGAAGAATGCGTCGCTAGAAACTTGGCAGAAAGTCATTTTTTCATAATAATATAACTACAAATAGAATACTAACCATGAAAGGGCAACTGTCAAAGGAAACATGATTGTTTTCGTTGTTTTGTTTTTATGTTCATTATTTATAAAAAAAAACTTATATAATTATATTCTAATCTTGTTCCGAATTTGATATTCTTGTGAGTATGTAATTGTACAGTGTGCTAGAAAATCAGATGCGGATATTTTTAGGATCGATTATTTGCATCGTTGTTAATTGGTTTCAATTAAATGAAATATAAATAAAAAATATAGTTAATGTTAATGCAAAGATGGTTATTTTTGGACGGAATGGTATTTTTGTATGAAACAAAAAAAATATTAACACACAATACTTAAATTATTTATGTGTATAATTGATTCTTAGGTTATTAATTACATACCCTGAAAATATCTGCACCTAATTTTCTAGCAGCTTATATTGTGGCAATGAAGGATTTTTTTTTAATTGACGTAAACAACGAAAACAATCATGTTTCCTTTAACATATATACATAATATATTACACATATGTTTTGAGCTTTGTTTGTTTAGAACCCCCGACGCAAAAAGAAGGGTGTTGTAAGTTTGACGCCGTCTCTCTGTGGTATCGTAGCTCTTAAACGGACAGGTGGTTTCGATGCGGCTTTTTTACGTGGAAAGCGAATTTTCATAAATAAAAGTTTTCTATGAGTACTACTATTAGGAACATTATTTTCCGTAATACCGTAACATCTTAGAAGAAAGCTTAATAAATATTATTTACTAGCTTTTGCCCGCGGCTTCGCTCGCGTTAAATTTGGGGTAACAATTAACATACATTTACTTTCTGCGATCCTTTTTGTTCGTGTTTTTTGATTTTTTGGAGGATTGATGGTGCACATTTTGGAATTCAAAAATCAACCTACATACGTAATTAATCATTCATAATTCGTACCAACTTTGCCGTTTAAAGCCGTTAAAGTACTACGCGTTTCTTTTGCCGGCGACTTCCTACACGATATTATTATAGGATATAGGATTGTATCTCGAGAAATTGTAAAGTCCCGCGGACATGAATTACTGTTATTGATCTGTTTTAATATTCTTAATTGTCGATGAGAGACATATTGTAGCTTTCTATTATTGAAAGAATTTTGAAAATCTGCCCCGAAATTGAATTCACTTATTTTTATTCTGCGGAAATTCGAAGTCTGTCCATCATAGATATTGTACGAGTAGCTTTCTATTGGTAATAGAATTATTTAAATCAGCTCAGTAGTTTCAGAGATTACCCCCAACAAACAAAGAAACAAACAAAGTTGAGATATTTTCCTATTACATGAGATTTTCTAAAAATCTTTCCCTAGTGCACCTCTGTATTACTTTAGGTCCATCTTTGCCAATTTCAAGTCTCTAGCATTAGTAGTTTTGGCTATACGTTGTCTGTCAGTCAGCCAGTCATGGTACTGTTCAGGTAGAGTTAGTTATAGAATTATAAATAAATCAACCCTGAAGTTGAATTCACGCTGTCTCTTCTTGCCAACACTCAACACCCTGACATTCCCATTTTGATCTCGGTAGCATAACTCCACAAGATGTCCTCAATATTCTTAAAACTATCCGGACGAAAGCTGTTTGGTGAGGATGGCTTGGGCGTGGACATGCTTATGCTAGGGGCGGAAATCATTGCACCTATCCTTTCCCATATTATTAATTATTCACTATCCTCGGGCTGTTTTCCTTCGTTGTGGAAACGTGCTCATGTAATCCCTCTTCCTAAAAAGCCGAATCCTAGTTCCTTCTCTGAATATCGTCCCATTTCAATTCTCCCGGTTTTATCCAAAATAGTCGAACATTTTGTAAGTCGACGTCTCTCCTATCACCTGAATAGACACGACTTATTTAATCCTTTCCAATCTGGTTTTCGTCCTGGGCATAGCACTGTCACCGCTCTCGTCAAGGTCACTGATGACATACGTCATAATATTGAGAACAGAAAGCTGACAGTTTTGGTGCTATTGGACTTTAGCAGTGCGTTTAGTACCGTGGACTTCGACATCCTTTTAGGCATACTGAGCACTTTAAATTTATCTTCCACCGCTTTATCGTGGTTCCGTTCCTACCTCTGTGGGAGGCAACAGCGAGTCAGGATTGAGGACGCTTCCTCAGCGTGGTGTGATCTTACCGCTGGTGTCCCTCAGGGGGGTGTACTGTCCCCTCTCCTTTTTTCAATCTTCATTAACGGTATTACCTCCTCTTTGAATTCCTGCTACCACTTATATGCAGACGATTTGCAAATTTACTCTGCTGCTGCTCTTGGCGATCTTCCTGGGTTGATTGAACGCATTAATTCTGACCTTACAACCATTCGAGATTGGGCTGCAAGTTTTGGCCTCAAGGTAAACGCGAAAAAGACACAGGCAATCATGATTGGCAGTCCATATTTTATTTCTCAGATTTCTGACATGGTAGTTCCAAACCTATATTTTGATGGTACTGTTATTCCTTTTTCGCCTACCGTCAGAAATCTGGGAATCACCATGGACCAGACATTTTCCTGGTCAGCTCAGGTTGCTGAGGTCAGTCGCAAACTTTTTGCCTCACTTCACTCGCTCAGGCGCTTGCAGAATTTTCTGCCACTCCAAACCAAAATCAGTTTGACCCAATCTCTTTTACTTCCAATACTCGATTATGGTGATGTTGGGTACCTGGATCTGAGTGAGGGGCTGCTTGACAAGCTCGATCGCCTCCAGAACGTGTGTATTCGGTACATTTTTGGACTCCGTAAATACGATCACGTTTCACAGTTTCGCACGCAACTTAAATGGCTATCTATCAGGGACCGCAGAAACGTCCACATTCTGTCATTGCTCTTCAACATTCTTTTTAATCCTTCGGCTCCTTTATATCTTTCTGGGCGATTCAGCTACTTAGCTGAAGGCAGCCAACATCGTTTGCGGTCAAGCGCCAATCTCCTTCTAGCATCTCCTTCTACTTCATCCAAGATCTACTCCAAATCCTTTTCTGTGCATGCGGCTAGGTTGTGGAATCGGTTGCCGATCACCGTCCGACAATCTTCCTCCGTATACTCGTTCAGAGAGACATTGAAGAAGATGTGGCTCACACTATAGTTCCTTGATTATTTAATAAGTAATTATCCTTTATACTTGTATTATTTATGTATTGTATGTAAATGTGTGTATTTATGTATTTTATTTTATATTTAGTTATAAATATATTAATGTTTTATATATGTGTTATATATTTATTGTATATAGTTAGGTATTTGAGGTTTATATATGCATTTATATTTGCTCAAATGTTTTGCTCTATTTGTCGATCCTTGTTTTTTGGATTGCTCCTCTACCACTCAAAGGTTGACTGGCAGAGATCCCTGCAGGGATAAGTCCGCCTTTGTACTTAACACAACTTTTATTTATGTAACCTTTTGTTTTTCCTTTTTGTACAATAAAGAGTATAAACAAACAAACAAACAAACACTTTTTGCTATCCCGCGAGAATTTTACGTTTTCCCGGAGAAAAGTAGCATATGCCAATCAGGGCTAATGTAGCTCCTAATTGGTAAAATATATGTTTAAATTAACCCCAATGATGAATTTACTTATTTCGACCCTGCGGGAATTTTGCATTTTTCTGTAGAAAAGCAGCCTATGTCAATCAGAGATACTGCACTATTACTATTAGTGAAATAGTTTTTAAAATTAGCTCCGAATTTGGATTGTCCTACTTACTTCTACCTATCGTTCGGGAATTTTTCATTTTCCCAAAGAAGAGTAATCTATACCAATCAGCAATAGTGTAGCTTTATATTAGTGGAAGAATTTTTTAAATCTGCTCTGAAGTTGAATTCAGTGTTTTCTATCCCATGGGAATTTTGGATTTTCCGAAAAAAAAGTGGCCTGACATCGAGGATAGTCATATTATATCATATGAAAGAATTTTTAAAAGCAGTGCCAAAGTTGAATTTACTTATTTCTATCCCGCGGGAATTTTTAATTTTCCCGGAAAACGTATCTTATGTCAATCAGGAATACTGTAGCTTACTTTTGGTGAAAGAACTTTTAAAATCAGACCCGAAGTTGAATTCACTTATTTCTATCCCGCGGGAATTTTGCATTTTCACAAAGAAGAGTAGTCTATACTAATGAGGAATAGTGTAGCTTTCTATTTATAAAAGAATTTTTAAAATCATTCCTGAAGTTGTTTTCGGTTTTTTTCTATCCCATGGGAATTTTGTAATTTCCCGAAGAAAAAGTAGCCTTTGTCATTTGGGGATAGTCATATCACATAAATGTAAGATTTTTTTAAAATCAGCTCCGAAATTGAATTAATTTATTTCTATCCCGCGGGAATTTTGCATTATCCCCGATAAAAAGTAACTTTTATTAATCAAGGATAGTGTAGCTTACTAACGAGGAAAGAATTTTTAAATCGGCTCAATAGTTTCAGAGATTCGACTACAAACAAAGAAGCGAAAAAATTTAGATATTTCCCTATCCCGTGGGAATTTCGAAAAATCCTTTCTTAGTGCGCGTCTATATATATTAAGGAATATATATTCAAAATTTCAAGTTTCTAGCCCCAGCGGTTTGGGCTGTGCGTTGATCTATAAGTCAGTCAGTCAGTCAGTTTCTTCTTTTATATATATAGAAAGATGTATCATGTTAGTATATTCTTCTTTGAAAAATTATCAAATTGATGGCGAACACCGCATTTAAATCCGTCGCTTAATTTAAAAGATTTAAGCATACAGACGGCGAAAAGTGACTTTATTTTATACTATTTAAACATATAATGCTTATTTGTTATTTCAGAAACAGCTAGCCAAATTAATTAAACTTCAGTGCGTTGCTTGAAAATGTTTTGCTGCAATAAGATTGGCATCCAAATTACCTTTACAAAAACCCATTCACGAGTTACTATTCGTCCAAATAATGGAGACGAAAAGGGTCATTACATTAAACTAAAACGGTATCTAAATTAAAACTAAGCTTAATGCCTTTCCTTTGTCGGCTTATCTGGCAGCTAAAAATGGCAACAATGTCGGTGTGGCGGTTAACGGATTGCGACTTGGTAAGGCCGAGACCACATTCGGTATTGAGAAGTTTTATATGTGTTTTTAAACTGATTGCGAAAACCCAAAAGTAAGGTTACGTCTTTGACCTTCATGTACGTTCTTTCTTATACCTGCCTACGTACGTGCTGCGCCATGACAGATCAGCTGCTACAACTTATATTGATACACAAAATATAAGAAAAACGGCGCCCTGGAAGGAAGAAGAAATCATGGTTGGAAGTGGACTGGGATCAGTGTACAAAGAAGCTGTTCCAGATGGCTCAAGACAGGAACAAACAGAATTTATCGGCCAACCATTACTAATAGAGGGGGCTATTAAAGAAGAAGAAGAAAGTGTTTTACCTAATAGTTTTTTTTGTATTAGCTTCATAAGACAGAAAAGAGTGTTAAAATGTACAAAACAATTGAACAGTTTGTGTTCACATTTTTAGACTTAAAATGTAACTATCACTTTCATTATGTACCTTATAGACCATAAGGTACATAATGATCCGCATCATTCGTATCAGCTATTATAATCTATGTGGATGTATCCGGGTCGCGACAGATCGCGACAAGAATTAAATAAAAGCCTGTAATTATTTCACCGCGGTGTAGACATAATTGCGGGCAACAACACTTTTAAATTACAAACACTAATTATCATTAGCCTGATCTAGTTTTTAGAACGTTAGTCAAATCTGATTAAAAATTTAATTTGTTAACAGCCGGGTGTATCCAAACCCTTGCTTGAGGCATTAGCGAGTCGCTTTTATCACTTCATCTAAGTGATTGATGGCCTTTTTATTGGATTAAAACATAGTTTGGCGAACTTTCTAACGGCCACGATAGTTTTTTTGGCGCAAAGATTGAACGCTCCTTTTCGAACGGAGAACGTGCCAAATTCCTTTTCCGTTAATCTGGTAGAAAGGAAATCTTTTCCTTCTATTTTTATGTCTGGAAAAAGTAATTCATATATAAACGTGATGCTGTGAAATATGGTGGCGAAAAGTGAGAGTCACTCATAATAATCTATCTAATACACGTACGATCGCAATATCCTATGATGGCTTAATCGATAAGTTTTTAATCGCTTTATTACCTCCCTCTTTTACTAGTGGATGAAGTAAAGTCTAATGAATGGTATGTGGAGGAGCAAGTTACGTATTTCTATTCATTGAGATAGACCTCTGCAATATCACCTTAGTCATTGAAGTTTTAACTGTACATACCAACTAAATAGTATAAGACGAAGACAAGTCCGCCTTTGTACTTAACACAACTTTTATTTATGTAACCTTTTTGTTTTTCCTTTTTGTACAATAAAGAGTATAAACAAACAAACAAACAAGTTGACTAAACTATCGTTAGGATGGATTTAGTTTCAAATCTTCATCATCACCATGTCAGCCGAAAGACAGCAGCTGCAGCTGCTAAATTTCTTTAGTAATGGCGCTGGGTTTCAGGGCAACCATGAAGTTTTGTTTATTGTACGGGCATCTTTATTAAAGATGGTTCCCGTACAGCAACATAAAGATTCTTTATGACTAGTAAGTTTACTAGCAAAAGAGCAAAATCACTAACTGACTGGATTGACAGACAGCGTGCATCTTAAATCACTGCGGCTAGCCTCTAGAGGCCGAAAATTTGGCAGGTATTCATTGAAGATTACAAAGGTGTACAAAGGAATTATTTTCAAAATCCCCACGGTATAGGAAACTAATCTATTTTTTCTAATATCAGGGAACAAACCCGCAAGGAAAACCTAGTTTCTACTATGCCCTTGTTAGTTCGGGTATACATACAGCCTGTAGTTCACACGATTTCATGCAAGTAGCTTGCACGATTTTGTCATAAATATTTGTATGAAGATTGACGTACATGTACCAGCTACTATAGTATCAAAATGTGCGAGTTATAAACATGTGTATTTCTAGCCTTATAGCAGATATTATTCTCTGCATGTTTATATATTTTGTGAAAATTTCAAGCACCTGTTTTTCTGTTCAATATAACCCTGTGACAAACGAGCAAACATTTAACAAAAGCCCTATTGAGTACGGAACCCTAAAATATCGACCAAGTTCACCCTAATCAAATGTCAATTCGGTAAGACTCAGCCACAAAGCAAAAAGGCAAATGGCGCTTTGGCAATATGCAATCGGAGATGTTTGGTAAAGCGTATCTCATTTCTCATTTGTGGAGATTTTGTATCAAAGAGTGGAGAACGGAAGGGATTGGCGACGGGTAGACGACGTTTCTACCAAACTAATGACTTTGATCAATGGCGATCTGAGCATTGTCGATTGTGACCAAGTTTGGTGCTTGCTGCAAGGTTCGTTGTTGGAACGTTAAGTGAATACTTATACACTCTTCAAAAGTACCGAGGGATTTTTTTCTCCGTAGACAGTTTTTGAAAATTCTAATATAGGCTTCCTACTGAGTCAAATCATCTTTGTCTACGATAATGAGTCCTCGAGTGGCGACCACGAAACCCTTTGTTTAACAGTGGACGTCTTCCGTCTGATGATGATGATGATGAATACAATGAATCTTTATTATACACCAGAAATAGTAAGCGATACAGAAAACAGGTACACAGAGAAAGGTAAGCAATAGGCGCCCTTATCGCTAAAAAATAAAAAGCTAAATATAAAGCTAATTATTAATGAGTATTTCAAGAGTTTTTTGATGTGCGTGATTAATTTTATTCGTTATTTGTCATTCGGAAAAATTTGATCCATCTGTGAAGGGAAGCCTATGAAATCCTTAACTCACACTGACCAACAATAACTTCACCCAATATAAGGCATCCATCAATGAGCGTCCGTGATCGTGACCGACGTAAACAAACCCATAATTATCCTCTTCTGATTGGTGCAATTAGCAACTGAGCCCATTCGTTAGCCGGATTATCCACTAATGAATGGGTAACATTTTGTGACCCCAACGTAGATGAAGTGTAGCAAATGTTTTGGTGTAAACTTGTGTAGAATGAACATTTTCCTTAAGCAACCCGGAGAGTAAAAAAATCGTGAGTTACAAAATAAAGAATAAATTAAAATATATCTATTGTAGACCTTACAAAAATGATCCATAGAATTGATAGTAAAATACAGAACTTTAATAACTAATTTATTTCCAGGCTTCATTAAATTATATCACTGACATCATGTAAAAAAACCGGCCAAGAGCGTGTTGGACACGCCCAAAATAGGGTTCCGTAGCCATTATGAAAAAATTAAGTAATATTTTTCTAAGGATTTCGTATTTCATACGGAATCTTCCAAGTTTAGGTATATTTTATACCTTAGGCTGCTATTTATTCATAAACTACTAATAATTCTCAAGCAAACTTAGCCGTTATAGTTTTCCTTGAAAGTTTGATATACTTACCATCCTGAATTTTTTCAAATTTTTCCTCCCACCGGTTTAGATTTTAGAAGGGGGGGGATGCTCGATTTTAATGAAAATGTGCACTTTAAAGTTGAATATTTCGCAAACATATCACTAAATCGAAAAATCGTCTGAGCAAACCCCTAATGGTTTTAAAATACCTATCCAACGATACCCCGCACTATAAGGTTGGATAAGAAAAAAAAAACCGGCTAAGAGCGTGTCCGACACGCCCAAAACAGGGTTCCGTAGCCATTACGAAAAAATAAGTAATATTTTGCTAAGGATTTTGTATTTTTTTACGGAATCTTCCAAGTTTAGGTATATTTTATACCTAAGGCTGCTATTTACTCTTAAACTACTAATAATTCTCAAGAAAACTTAGCCGTTATAGTTTTCCTTGAAGGTTTGATATACTTACTACCATCCTGAATTTTTTAAATTTTTCCACCCACCGGTTTAGCTTTTAGAGGGGAGGGACGCTCGATTTTAATGAAAATTTGCACTTTAAAGTTGAATATTTCGCAAACACATCACTGAATCGATGATTATGATGCCACGCTATTTATACAGTGCGACAGAGAACTGAATGAACGCGAGTATCTTTTGCACTGGGCTCTTTATTTATTTATTTCATTATTATTGATGGTTCGGATTCCCGATCACAGGCCACAGGAAAAGGTTTCTGGTACTTACCATATAATTTAAGATGATTGGGCGATTTGACATATGCTCGGTTCGGTTTACAAATTTGCCTTTACATGTAACAACATGAAATGTGTTATCTAATTTCATAGTTATCACTATGCCCTCGTCGTGTTTGTGAAAGTTTGTGATGTGGGAGTGTTTAATCAAGTTTTTGTTTATGTTTTGACTGTACCAGCTGCCCCGTTCTGTGGGAAATTATAACACATTCGTAAATTAATCTTCACTGGGTTTTTGGTGAAGAAAAACTGCAAAATCTGAGGCTATATGAAATACAAAAGTCAACTTAAACAGGGTATTTCTGTAAATAGCCAATCACGGGAAATTGCTTATAATGTATAATATTACGTTCTTTTTTTAACCAAATAACTCCATTTCCACTACATGATTGAAGTCTACAAAACAGGTTACAGTATCTACTGATACGAGTATACTTACATAATATTGAAAGTCTAGTCAAATGGCCCAAAGTATTTAATTTTAAATAAAACAACACACTGCCGCGAAGCCAAGAAAGATTATTTTATTAATTTAGCATATCGTTATCGTTAAATTAATAAAATGATCTTTCTTGGCTACGCGGCAGTGTGTTGTTTTATGAAAAATAAAACTTTGGGCCATTTGACTAAAGTTCAATATTATGTAAGTATATTATCGTACTCGTTTCAGTAGATAATGTAACCTGTTTCGTAGATTTCAATCATGTAGTGGAAATGGAGTTATTTGGTTAAAAAAAGACTGTAATATTACATTATAAGCAATTTCCCGTGATTGGCTATTAATTTACAGAAATACCCTGTTTAAGTTGACTCCCCATGGAAATCAATTCCCGAATAATATCAAACTAAATAAATATGTAAGTGTTGTTTTTAACTGCTCTATATAAATCAATGAAACACAACGCACTCTTCGCGTGATGGATTGCTACTTGCTACTAAGTCAAAAAGACAATTGTCATTTTCTACTAACGAATCCTTCCGATTTCCCCCGAAACCCGAAGGTTTTTCTAAGAGATCATGGATTGTAAGATATCTAAATTTTTATGATAAATATTGATATCTGCCGATCATCATCGTCATCTCAAGCCTCTCTCAACCAATTTAGTGTAGACCTCCTTCAGCTTTCTCCACGTCGCTCTATTCTGAGCCGTCTGCATCCAGTAACTCAAATTCAAATTCAAATTGAAATCATTTATTCAGTAAATAGGCCGCAATGGGCACTTTTACACGTCATTTTTTAAACTACCAGCGCTTTCGGAAAGACCATCATTGCCAAGAAGAATGCGCCGCAAGAAACTTGGCAGAACTGCCCGCAGCTCTCCCGATGTCATCCCTCCAACGCATCTGAGGTCTTCCAACCGGTCTCTTGCACCCTCACGGCCTCCATTCCAGTAAAGCTTGCAACACGAGTCTATTTTTCCGGCAACATGACCAGCCCATTGCCACTTCAGCTTGGCTACCCGCTTTATAAAACTTTGCTTTGTTTCCTCAACCAGTTGTTAGTCTTCCGATCTGTCAAAACATTACATCAATTATTAATAGCAAATATCAACGTGAACATTTCATAAAATATTAGTAGACTACTTATTTACTAAACGCACTAAACGTAAGTCTTCTTCATTGAGTAAAAGCGTAGTCATAACATTTTATGTTTACTTACAAATTTGTAAGCTAACACTTAAATTCTCATTTCATTTTACTTCATACTTTTTGAACGAAAAACATGTTTTAAGATATATGTGATTTTTTTAATCTAGGTTTAATTTCATTTTAATTTGATTAATTTATAATTTGATATGCACTTGTCTACTTAGTACTTTGGTCTCAAAACGTACTAAGAGTCTATGACTTTGTAAAGGAATCAATTTAATAACTGATGAAAGTTTTCCTACCCCCACTGTACATAAAATAAATAGTCTAGTTAACCTAAAAAAAAAACTAGATTTGTATTTCGTTTCGAAGAACTCTGACGTTAAAATTGTCTTATCCGTGAGCAGTAAATCTTCTTCGCTACAGTGACTTGTAGCTAGCCAAGTTGAAACTGAAAAACGTTGCGTGTAAAAAATTGCCAATTTCATGGGTTATGTAATTCATTACTCTGTCTATCGAGCTGGGGGAACAGTTTGATATTACTTTCGCTCAACTCAGACCAAATATCTTGAAGCCACTGGCCACGTGGCATCCTCGAAGTATACGAAAGTGTTATACGAGTGCGATGCTTATCGAAAATACAAACTGAAACATAAATGCACAGAAAAACCAGAAAAAGAGACCAGCGCTGGAAACCGAACCCAGGTCCTCATTCCGTGCTGCGTGCTATACCGCTACACCACCACTGGACAGGAGAACAGACACAAATTTGTGTTTCAGTTTGTATTTTCGATGTGGATTTTACGGGATGACCGTAAAAGTAACAAAATATCATCATCATCATCATCAGCCGGAAGACGTCCACTGCTGGACAAAGGCCTCCCCCTTAGATCGCCACAATGAACGACATCTCGCCACTTGCATCCACCGGTTTCCCACAACTCTCACGATGTCGTCAGTCCACCTGGTGGGAGGCCTGCCAACGCTTTGTCTTCCGGTTCGTGGTCACCACTCGAGGACTTTTCTCCCCCTTCGGTTATCTGTTCTTCGGGCGATCTGGCCTGCCCATTGCCTCTTCAATTTGCAATTTGCAGTTGAAAGTTGAAACAAAATTTTAAGTTGAAATAACAAATACAAAAAGACTCCAAAAACCAATCTTAATGCGATGCTTATCTAAAATAACGACCTATTACAAAATATTTTTTGAATCAGGTGTTAATTTGCGAAGGGCCATATTAGTTAATCCTACTAATATTATGCGCGTGGAACTACTGCCCAAGCCCTCTCATCCTGAGGGGAGGCCTGTGCCCTGCAGTGGGACATATATAGGCTGGGATGATGACTAATATTATAAATGTGAAAGTTTGTGAGTGTGTGTGTGTGTGTATAATCGTTACTCCTTCACGCTAAGACGGCTGGACTGGAGATAGCTTGACATCTGGAATAACATTTTTATCCCGATATTCCCACAGGATAAGGATAAAATCATGAAATTGCAACAGCTGGGCTTAGTATCATGTGAAAAAGTACTCACATCACATAGGAATAATTGACAATTTTAGGCTAAAGATACCTACTTGTCAAATAACAAAGCACGTGAGCATTCTACCAAGTGATTTACGACAACGATAATTTCACTTTAATTTGTGTGTGTCTGCTATAAATTCTGTTGCATTAGAAGCTTATGTTTAAAAGTGGGCCAAGTTCTGAAATTCGTAAACATTTTTAGAAGGTAAGTT